>NC_134222.1:22743961-23066826 GCF_965140235.1 Caretta caretta | reverse complement strand
TCAGTACAAGACAGGACATGGCTTTAGGCAAGCAAGCAGGCTGGTCTGCTGACGGGATTGCCCCTGTCAGCTTTTCCACCTCTCTTTTATTTCTCTCCCCCCTGCGCATTACATACTCCGACCGCAAAAGGCATCAACAAAGGAAATAATATGACTTTGATTAATATTCTTATTTACCAGCCTCTATCTACTACAGTCTTTGTTCTCAGGCCTTGAGCCTAGGCCAAGGAAGCTTCCCACGGTTGATGTCCTTATTTTGACTTCCCAATGGTCCATGTTCCCATGGTCCATGTCCTTGGACAGAGCAATGTGTGCATCGCTCCTACACAACAGTCAGGGTGTGCCCTGACTGTTTCCAGGTGCATGAACGTTACATGAACTCTTCATCCCCCCTTTTTTTGTTATTTGTGCTCGGCCATCTCATGGTAGCCATCAATTTGCTTTTGCAAGCGATTTAACTCCCGGACAGACAAGGACATAACTCGGGGAGCCTGCCAGGGCGGGTCTCTACAAAGCCTTAGCAAAGAGGGAATACATTGTATACAGCAGCAGCAAAATATAAGCCCAACAATTACAAACACAGCAAAACCAAAAAATTGTCGCAGCCATCCTAGAGAGGGCAGCCAACCTGTAAGCCAATTCCAAAAACCCTCAAACCCCAGATCTTGGCGTATGTGTGCCGTAAGATTGGCCAATTCGGCCAATCTAGTTTCTATGGAGCGACTATTATCAGTTAAATTAAAACAACACATATGCCGAAACGTGGAACAGCCTAGATGGTGTTTCAAGAGCAGAAAATCAGTGGCTGCTCTGTTATCCAAAATTGCATCCCTTAATTCATGTTGCTCTGTGTTAAGTAGGGCAATTGCCTGGGATGTTGTATTAATTGCCTTTGCCGCAAAACACGCCAGGTTATTCAAAGTTCTGGCTGTATAAGTGGCAAGCCCGGGAACTCCAACAATAGAGGCCGCTAAGGCGGTATACTCAGCGCGGCTGAAAAGATCAACATCTGCAACACAGTCTTCTGAAAGGGGTACACCTCTTTTACTGCGCTTTTGGCCAGCAAAAGGCAGAATGAGTGTCATTCTACTAAGGCAGCAAAGGGTGCCATCGCTTAAATTTGTGGGAATATAACTAAAGGTGCGTGAGCCGCAGGTAAAAAACCACCCTGATGGTAGGATGATATGGCCATAATTGTACGAAATATTCACGGTGTGGGAACAATTTAAAAAGGGTTGAGAAATTTGCCGACAGCCCAAGGGCACCTTTGTACTAGTGCAGTTAACCACACGCACACAGGTGACATTGTTGGCCCCGGCCAGATACGGTGTGTGGAGGGATATGGCCGTGTGAGGCAAAGTATAGTTGGCCGGGCCCCAATTAGCCATGCCAGAGTACTGGGAAGAGAGATTCGCGTAAGCAGCAAGCATCGTCTCATTCCCTATTTCCTCAGGGTGATGACATACTGGAATAAGGCATGTAGCTAACAATTCTCCGGCTGCTACAGAATCGGATAAACAAAAGTGGGTAACATTTGCTATTGAAGCCAATCTTTCCCATAGGTTATATGTCATTCGGGCCCGTAATGGAGAAAGCACTTCCGAGCCAACCCCTACAGGAAATAGCAGGCACAAAAGGCATACAATCAATACAGAATTAGCAGTAATTTGGGCGAGAATTGCCACAAACAAAGTCTCAGGAGTCTCTGGCTGTTGGTTTGCTGCCAGTCGTCGTTGAGCCGCGGTGACCAATGCTTTTACTGCTCCCCATGTCACGGGCTGGCTTGGGACGCTACGCCTCTTCCGTTTCCGTCCCGTCGTTGTCGACCCGGGAGGCACTGCGTTCTCCTCCAAGGTCAGCTGAAACTCCGGTATGGGGTTCGATAGTCCCTGGTGCCACGCCATGCTGCTTCAGTGCCGGTCGCACACACCGGGCCGGAACCCACAACGGTCCTGTAGGGAGAGACACAGCAGCATATCCCCGACCCCAAGTGATTAGAGGTACTGGGCCCAGCCATTGCGGATCGGGCAGCTGACGGTAATAGACACGCGGTCTTTCCAGTACCTCGCATTTATGAAAATGCCAATCCGCGGGGGTCTGCTGATCTGCATTCAGCGTTAAGTTATTTAAAGTGAACAAAAGGATATGCAATTGTTGCTGAATGTCTCCTAAGGTTCGGAGACGCAGCTCCCCTTGTTTTAATTGTTTGTCAAGCAAGGTTTTTAGCGTGCGATTTGCACGTTCAACAATGGCTTGGCCCGTGGAATTATAAGGGATCCCATGTGTGAGACGGACGTCCCATTGGACACAAAAGGTGGAAAGGGCTGTGGAGCAATAGGCTGGGGCATTATCTGTTTTTATCTGGCTCGGGCGACCCATAACAGCAAAACAGGCTAGCAAATGGTGAATAACTTTGGGAGTGGCTTCCCCATGCTGTGGGGTCGCCCAGAGGAATCCCGAATAGGTATCAATGGAAACATGTAAAAACGAATAGGGGCGGAATTGTGGCACGTGAATGACATCCATTTGCCACAGCTGATTCGCTGCGGTACCTCTGGGGTTAACGGCATAAGAAAAGGTAGGGGCAGCAGCAGCACAGTGGGGGCAGGAACGAACAATAGAATGTGCATGATCAGCAGGAATGTGAAACTGATGGGCCAAAACAGAGGCAGACTGATGAAAAAAGGCATGGCTTTCAATGGGGTCAGAAAAAAGGGAATTTACCTCACCACGTAACTCGCGATCGGCACACGCATTGCCCTCAGTGAGTAGCCCAGGCAGAGGGGTATGACTGCGAATATGAGCAACAAAATAAGGGAAATTACGAGTGGTGACGAGATACTGTAAAGACAAAAACAGGTGAAGGAGGTCTGCATCGACCTGAGGGGTAATGAGGGCTAGGGGTAAATGATCAATTACCTGATAAACATAATGGGTGTCCACAATCAAATTAAAGGGACAGTCAGCGAAAAGTTGAAAGGCCAAAATAACAGCAGCCTGTTCTGAGCGCTGTGCAGAACGCTGAGGCAGCGTAAAACGAGAATGCCAACGAGGGGGGTCACTTAATTGATAGGTGACCACACCTCGACGTGGAGAGCCATCAGTAAAAAGAGTGACAGCTGAAGCAATGGGTTGAGAGCGGCTAAGACGATGTACGATTAGGGGCACCTGTTGGGTAATTACCAATCGGGGATCTTTTGGGGGATTATAAGAGATCTCTCCCACATAATCACAAAGAGCAACCTGCCAGGCCAAGGAGGCGTGGCACAAGGAATCAAATTCACTATGGGATAAGGGGAACACAATGGCAACTAAATCGGTACCCGTGAGTTGCACTGCACGGTGGCGGGCTTTACGAACAAGATCGGACAAGGCATCCAAATAAGGATAAATGTTCCGAGAAGGAGTGGATGACAAATATATCCACTCTATGATAGAGACGGCTGTGTCCGTACGAGGTACAAACAGAGCTGCAGTGGGCGTATGAGGGGTGGCAAGGAGAACCAACCGCAGGGGACGGACCTCAGTGAGTCTATCCACAAACTGCTGACTCAACACTGCATTGATCTGTCGAATGCAGGCAATATGCTCCTCAGTGACGGCAATAACTGTGCTCGGTGCCCGAGCTCCACATAGGAGCTCGAACAACGGCTGCAGCATTGATGTGGGGAGACGGAAGTAGGGGCGAATCCAATTTAAATGACCCAAAATCTGTTGTAATTTAACAAGGGTTAGGGGTTGAGGTAGAACCAGTTCTGGGCGAACAGGGGCAGCATAGGTTTGTAAAACCTTATGCCCAAGGTAGTGGTAGGGATAAGGGCGTTGGATTTTTTCTGGTGCCACTAATAGGCCATTTTGGCCGAGAATCTGGGACAAAGATTCAAGCTGTGCTGCCGTGACCTGGGGACCACTAAGCAAAATGTCATCCATATAATGGTAGACCTTTAGTGTGGGGTATCGGGCACGAAAAGGGGCGAGGGTCCGATCCACAAAGAGCTGACACAAGGTCAGACTATTTTGCATTCCCTGGGGCAAGACCTTCCACTGATACCTATGAGAGGGTTGCTGATTATTATATTGTGGCACCGTAAACGCGAATTTTTTGCGATCTTGTGGGCAAAGGGGGATGGTGAAAAAACAATCCTTTAAATCTAACACACAAAGCTGATCGGTTTGAGGAATTAAATTTGGGTTCGGTAAGCCAAATTGTAAGGGGCCCATGGGTTGGATGCGTTTATTTATTTCCCTTAGATCATGTAACAGCCGCCAAGCACCTGATTTTTCCTTAATAACGAACAGCGGGGTGTTCCAGGGACTAGTGGAGCGTTCCAAGCGCTGTGCATGCAAATGCTGTTGCACAAGTGAATGAAGTGCTTTCAGCTTCTCTAGAGGGAGGGGCCACTGGTCAATGCCTACAGGCTCTAAGGATTGCCACACCAAGGGTAATGCGGAGGGCAAGGTGGGTGCGGGAGGCTTTTGGGCCATTATATATTAATGTCGAGAGTGGTGTCCAACTTTGTAAGTAAGTCACAGCCCCAAATATTGAGATGGACAGGGAGCACAAAAGGGCGGATTGTAGCAAGGGCACGGCCTCCTGCTTTAGAGACCGTGACCCAAGACAAACTTTGGCGCCCGGGTTTACTACCCCTGATCCCCCACAACTCTTTAGAAGGAAGAGTTGGCCAACTGACCGGCCACTCCGGATCGCGAATCACCGTAACGTCAGCTCCAGTGTCCACCAGCCCTCTAAAAGGAACATTATTTAAGAGAAGCGTTAACTGAGGTTTCGAGGGGCGGACCGACATTGTTAGAGCAACAAGTGAAGAGGACGTGTTGTGAGATGGCGACTGAGCCAGCATCGATCCAAAGCCGCCTCCGCCCCGGGCTCAATCCTCTGCAGCTGGCACCTGATAGGGGACTAAAATCAATTGCGCAATTGACCGTCCACGCGGGAGCGACTGTGGAAGATGGGTCCATACCTGAACCTTAATAACGCCGGTGTAGTCGGCGTCAATGACCCCTGGGATGACAAAAAGACCCTGTTTCCCAGCGTGTGAGCGAGGCACAAGAAATTGCAAGCCCATTAGCAAGAATTTTTAATGAATCTGTAAACTCAGGGGTTGTACCGTATGATTGGAGAATTGCTAACATAGTTCCTATTTTTAAGAAAGGGAAAAAAAGTGATCCAAGTAATTATAGGCCTGTTAGTTTGACATCTGTAGTATGCAAGGTCTTGGAAAAAATTTTGAAGGAGAAGGTAGTTAAGGACATTGAAGTCAATGGTAAATGGGACAAAATACAACATGGTTTTACAAAAGGTAGATCGTGCCAAACCAACCTGATCTCCTTCTTTGAGAGAGTAACAGATTTTTTAGATAAAGGAAACGCAGTGGATCTAATTTACTTAGATTTTAGTAAGGCGTTTGATACTGTGCCACATGGGGAATTATTAGTTAAATTGGATAAGATGGGCATCAATAGGAAAATTGAAAGGTGGATAGGGAATTGGTTAAAGGGGAGACTACAACGGGTCCTACTGAAAGGTGAACTGTCAAGTTGGAGGGAGGTTACCAGTGGAGTTCCTCAAGGATCAGTTTTGGGACCAATCTTATTTAATCTTTTTATTACTGACCTGGGCACAAAAAGTGGGAGTGTGCTAATAAAGTTTGCAGATGATACAAAGCTGGGAGGTATTGCTAATTTAGAGAAGGACAGGGATACCCTACAGGAGGATCTGGATGACCTTGTAAACTGGAGTAATAGGAATAGGATGAAATTTAATAGTGAGAAGTGTAAGGTCATGCATTTAGGGATTAATAACAAGAATTTTAGTTATAAGCTAGGGACGCATCAACTAGAAGTAACGGAGGAGGAAAAGGACCTTGGAGTATTGGTTGATCATAGGATGACTATGAGCTGCCAATGTGATATAGCTGTGAAAAAAGCTAATGTCATCTTGGGATGCATCAGGAGAGGTATTTCCAGTAGGGATAAGGAGGTTTTAGTACCATTATATAAGGCACTGGTGAGACCTCACCTGGAATACTGTGTGCAGTTCTGGTCTCCCATGTTTAAGAAGGATGAATTCAAACTGGAACAGGTACAGAGAAGGGCTACTGGGATGATCCGAGGAATGGAAAACTTGTCTTATGAAAGGAGACTCAGGGAGCTTGGCTTGTTTAGCCTAACTAAAAGAAGGTTGAGGGGAGATATGATTGCTCTCTATAAATATATCAGAGGGATAAATACCAGAGAGGGAGAGGAATTATTTAAACTCAGTACCAATGTGGACACAAGAACAAATGGATATAAACTGGCCACTAGGAAATTTAGATTAGAAATTAGACGAAGGTTTCTAACCATCAGAGGAGTGAAGTTTTGGAATAGCCTTCCGAGGGAAGTAGTGGGGGCAAAAGATCTATCTTGCTTTAAGATTAAACTCGATAAGTTTATGGAGGAGATGGTATGATGGGATAACATGGTTTTGGTAATTAAATATTCATGGTAAATAGGCCCAATGGCCTGTGATGGGTTTTTAGATGGGGTAAGATCCAAGTTACCCGGGAAAGAATTTTCTGTAGTATCTGGCTGATGAATCTTGCCCATATGCTCAGGGTTTAGCTGATCGCCATATTTGGGGTCGGGAAGGAATTTTCCTCCAGGGCAGATTGGAAGGCCCTGGAGGTTTTTCGCCTTCCTCTGTAGCATGGGGCACGGGTCACTTGCTGGAGGATTCTCTGCTCCTTGAGGTCTTCAAACTACAATTTGAGGACTTCAATAGCACAGATATAGGTGTGAGGTCTTTTTTAGGAGTGGTGGGTGAAATTCTGTGGCCTGCATTGTGCAGGAGGTCAGACTAGATGATCATAATGGTCCCTTCTGGCCTAAATATCTATGAATCTATGAATCTATGAAGATCCAGACCCACAAATCCGGCAGGGAGAGGTCCCGTCACCTGGGTAGGTATGGCGCAAACCTCCCCCGGCAACCGAAAGTCAGCGTCCTCCTGCATAATCAAATCAAGCCCTGCACTTCCGGCAGTCGCCGCCTTCATGGAGTCTATGGGTTTTAAAGCAGAGGAACAGTGGTCTGAGTAGGAAACACCCCCGTTTGGCCCTGGGTTCGGGGGGGACCCGTCGTGTGGTTTCCCGACCCGCTACGGCACTGATTAGCCCAGTGATAGCCCTTCCGACACTTGGGGCACTTCTTTGAGGGGTGAGCGGGCGCCGCCGAGGAGCGGCACTCCCGCTGAAAGTGACCCTCCTTACCACAGCGGTAACAACGCTTCCCCTCCTTCCCGCTTTTCCGCAGGGCGGCGGCCATAACCCCAGCTTTATGTGCTTGTGTGCCGATGTTTTGGCACGCCTGCAGCATGTCTGACAGCTCTAGAATTCCAGAGGCTTGTGCAGCCTGGAGAGCACGGCGGCAATCCTCGTTCGCATTTTCAACTGCCATTTTTAACAGGATCTCCTGAGCTGCTGCAGGTGGATAGCCTCCTGCAACCTGTTGGTAAAATCCATAAAGGACTCTGATGCACCCTGACGGATACTGGCAAAGCTTTTGGTAGGCTTGCCTGAATCCGGGACCTTCCGGAAAGCATGCTGGGCGCAGGTGGAAATAATGGGGAAGAAGGCCGGAGGGAATTGAGACTGCAGCTGGACAGTAGCAAACTGGCCCTCCCCTGCCAAGTGCTCATAAATGATACCTTGCTCTCTATACATCTGGGCTTGGCGTTCCGCCATCTGCCGAAATTCACTAAGCCAAATAACATACTGACTAGGTGTCAGCATCATGCGCAACAGCGCCTTCCAGTCTTCAGGGACCAGAGAGTACCCAGAACCTAGCCCTTCAATGAGACCCCGCACGGTCAGGCCGAACTCGCGAATTGCTTTCTTTACCTCTCTGATCACCGAGTAAGGCAAACTGACCCAGTTTGCAACCTGGTTGCCCTGGCCATCATCCTGCCAGGTCACTGGACAGACTGAGACCAGCTCAGCCAGCTCCTCTGCTGTAAGATCTGAGCGAGTCTTCGCTGCGTGAACCATTTGTTGCACCAGCAAAAGCCCCTGAGCAGACGCGGACGACGCTCCGGGGGGCCCCGGAGCATGGGGCCCCACGGGGGGAGGGTGATCACACACCGGCTCCGGTGGGGAAGGCCAGGGAGGCGGTGGTAATAGAGGCACTGGGGGCGAAGCAGGGAGAGGAATGGTTGCAGGAGCGGACGGGGGTGGCGAGATCGGCAGCCCCTCTCTTGGTGCGGGAGAGGGCCTTTCCGAGGCGACACACTGTGTCGCATCGCTAGGAGGGGGAACGGCTGCAGGAGCGGACGGGAGTGGTGAGAGCCTCAGCCCCGCGAGGGAGGGCCTGTCCGAAGCGACACACTGTATCGCGTCGCGGCAGAGGTGCCAGGCATGTAAAGCCTGCACGGGCGCCCGAGGCTCCTTGTGCAATGTCTGGCCCAACCGCTCCCAGTCCGCTAGCTTAAGAGTTCCAGCTTCAGGGTACCACGGGCACTGGGCACTCACCTCCTGTAGCAGGAGAGTGAGTTCTCGAGTGGGGCAGTCATGCTGAGCCTTACGCAGCAAATACTGTAGCTCACTGCGGTGTTGCAGTTACAAAGCAGAGAGGGAGCTTCCCATACTTACCACAACGAAAAATACTCACCGGGATCCGCGAAGCGGATGAGTGACACGTCTGAAACCCTTGCCGGGCGAGGTGAGTGCTGAGGGCCCCACGTTGGGCGCCAGTTGTGGCAGTTCAATACAAGACAGGACACGGCTTTAGGCAAGCAAGCAGGCTGGTCTGCTGACGGGATTGCCCCTGTCAGCTTTTCCACCTCTCTTTTATTTCTCTCCCCCCTGCGCATTACATACTCCGACCGCAAAAGGCACCAACAAAGGAAATAATATGACTTTGATTAATATTCTTATTTACCAGCCTCTATCTACTACAATCTTTGTTCTCAGGCCTTGAGCTTAGGCCAAGGAAGCTTCCCACGGTTGATGTCCTTATTTTGACTTCCCAATGGTCCATGTTCCCATGGTCCATGTCCTTGGACAGAGCAATGTGTGCATCGCTCCTACACAACAGTCAGGGTGTGCCCTGACTGTTTCCAGGTGCATGAACGTTACATGAACTCTTCAGACATGCATGTGTAGAAGGCTCTGTCCTCTTTCTATGCAGGAGGCTGTCCCAGCTCAGGTGGGAAGAGATTTCATTTTAAGCAGGTGGGAGACTGGTACTCATATAGACAGTGCAATGCAGGACCTGGGAGATTTAGTGGTGACACATCTACAGGCTGCCATGCCCCTTTTTTGTCTTTCAGGAAAGACAAAGAGATCAATTATCAGAGGGGTAGGCCTGTTAGTCTGGATTTGTAAAAGCGGCAGAGTCCTGTGGCACTTTATAGACTAACAGACGTATTGGAGCATAAGCTTTCATGAGTGAATACCCACTTCATCGGATGCATGTAGTGGAAATTTCCAGAGGCAGGTATAAATATGCAAGCAAGAATCAGGCTAAGGATAACGAGGTTAGTTCCATTAGAGAGGATGAGGCCCTCTTCTAGCAGTTGAGGTGTGAACACCATGGGAGTAGAAGCTGTTTTTGTCGTTGATGAGCCAGTCACAGTCTGTGTTTAATCCTGAGCTGATGGTGTCCAATTTGCAAATGAACTGAAGCTCAGCAGTTTCTCTTTGAAGTCTGGTCCTGAAGTTTTTCTGCTGCAGGACGGCTACCTTTACATCTGCTATTGTGTCCAGGGAGGTTGAAGTGTTCCCCTACAGGTTTTTATATATTGCCATTCCTAATATCTGATTTGTGCCCATTTGTCCTTTTACGTAGGGACTGTCCAGTTTGGCCGATGTACATAGCAGAGGGGCACTGCTGGCACATGATGGCGTAGATTACACTGGTGGACGTGCAGGTGAATGAACCGGAGATGGTGTGGCGGATCTGGTTAGGTCCTGTGATGGTGTCTCTGGTGTAGATCTGTGGGCAGAGTTGGCATCGAGGTTTGTTGCATGGTGTTAGAGTTAGCGTTAGAGTTACTATGGTGCGGTGTGTCGTTGCTGGTGAGAATATGCTTCAGGTTGGCGGGTTGTCTGTGGGCAAGGACTGGCCTGCCCCCCAAGGCCTGTGTTGCCGGCACCCAGCGCCAGAAGCGAACAACAGCAAGGTTCGTTGCCCGGTGTGTGTCACCCAATAATCACAACGGGGTGGAGAAGCAGAAAAGTTTATTTTCAGCTGCAACAAGGTACAGGGAGAATAGAATCTCAAATCCTGCACACAGAGCAGGAAGTTACACAGCCTTTTATACATCCTTTCTTCAGCATACTTATCCAATAGCAAGCTGCCCTAAGTATCCATATAGCCAGCCAATCCAGTTCCCAGCTAGTTCCCTTGTTCTCTGTACCATCTGTTAAACCATACATAAAGCTGCTTTATTCAGCATTGTTCTTCCATATCTGCCCTGTTTGGCCTTGTTTAGTTTCAGGCAGTCTGACTTTGCAACATCTTGTTGCAGATCCTCAGTATAACTGCTGTGAGTGCCTCCAGGCGAGGGGGGCAAGGACACTTGGGCCTAGTACGCATAACTGCTGCGAGTGCCTCCAGGTGGGGGGGGCGGGGGCGCCAAGGACACTTGGGCCTAGTGCGAGGGGGCTTCATCGACACTCTTGGTCTTCCATCCCCTCGAGTTACCTAGTGGCCATGCCTAGTGTCCCCAACACCTGTGAAAGTGAGGGATCGTTGTCCAGGATGGGTTGTAGATCACTGATGATGCGTTGGAGAGGTTTTAGCTGAGGACTGTATGTGATGGCCAGTGGAGTTCTGTTCGTTTCTTTCTTGGGCTTGTCTTGCAGCAGGAGGCTTCTGGGTACATTTCTGGCTCTGTTGATCTGTTTCCTTATTTCCTTGTGTGGGTATCGTAGTTTTGAGAATGCTTGATGAAGATCTTGTAGTTTTCTGGAAGATCACCAATGCATTGTAGTTTTCTCAGGAAATCAGTGGTGTCACAGAGATAGCTGGGAGTGCTGGTGACGTAGGGTCTGAGTAGAGAGTCCACATATCCAGACAGTCCTTCAGTGAGAGTGCCAATGCCCAAGATGATGGGGCGTCCAGGATTTCCAGGTTTGTGGATCTTGGGTAGTAGATAAAATAACCCCGGTCAGGGCTCTTAGGGTATGTTCATTTGTTCCTGTGTTAGTGTAGGGATTGTCCTGAGTAGATGGTGCAATTTCTTAGTGTATTCCTCAGTGGGATCTGAGGAAAGTGGCCTGTAGAATTTGGTATTGGAGAGTTGTCTGGCAGTCTCCTTTTGGTAGTCAGACCTGTTCATGATGATAACAGCACCTCCTTTATCAGCCTCTTTGATTATAATATCAGGGTTGTTTCTGAGACTGTGGATGGCATTGCGTTCTGCGCGACTTAGGTTATGAGGCAAGTTATGTTGTTTTTCCACAATTTCTGCCTGTGCATGTCGGCGGAAGCATCCTATGTGTAGGTCCAGACTGTCATTTTGACCCTCAGGAGGAGTCCATCTGGAGTTCTTCTTCTTGTGCTGTTTGTGGGACGGTATCTGTGTATCAGTGTGCTGTTCAGTGTTATCTTGAAAGTATTCTTTGAGTTGGAGATGGCGAAAGTAGGCTTCCAGATCACCGCAGAACTGCATCGTGTTTGATGTTCCTCGAGAGGGCGGTTTGAGTTAAGTACACTTTGAAAGCTCTGCTCATGCCAAGGGAGTGACAGCATGTCCTCAGTTTGAGTCAAGGACAAAAATGCTGGGGAGGAAACTGGCTTGATTCTTGTGGAAACTGGAAATGGCCTTGGGAAAATGCCCCAAGACTACATGCTACTTAGACTGGATAGAAAATTCGGTAGGAAAAGAGATACAAGGGCAGCAGACTCTTCCTTCAGGCTCAGGAATGTAAAGGACTCCAAGAAGGCCACCTTCCAAACTGCAGGGTAAAGGTGGGACAGCTGTTAGCAGGATTTCAGATGGAGTGAGCTGAAAGCTAGTGAAGCACCATGTTAAGTTTCCAGGGAGAAACAGGAGATCCTGTCACAGGCCTGAGAAAAGACCGAGAGACTGGGGAGGAACTCCTGGGTGATCCCATTTACAGATCCCTGAGAGACCCTAACGTGGCCACTTGCACCCTGAAAGAACCTGGGGATAAGCATTTATCACATCCAGATTGAAGAAGGCAGGAACCGAAGAGCCCCCTAGCCTTATTTTCCTCTCCCTGAGCCATGATGTAAAGAATCCCCACTGTAATAGGCATCATGGTGCCTGCTCTCCAGGAGACCAAGGGTGTGGTGATAACCCTGCCTGAGGAGCAGTTTGCGGGGTGGGCTGACTGACTGACTGAGCTTTCTTGGGGTCTGGGTTGCGCTCAGAAGGCCTGGAAACACAAGCAACCTGATTGGACATGCCAGCGCAAACTGGAGCTGCTTTGTAGCAGGACCTTCTGAGACCGCTTCCGGCCTGCAGGACCTCCTTCGCTCTGCCCTGCCTTTTTTAGAACTTGTCTGCAGTGAGGTATTGGAGGAGCATTGAAGACACATGGGGAAAGTTCCCTTGGACTTGTGTGCCCAGGCCTGGTGGGTTCAGGGTAACAGTTGCAGATTTTACACATTGACTTTGAATTTGTGAGGAGGGCAGCGGGCTGGTTGGAGCCCACGCGGGCAAAGTACGAGGCTTTAATTTGGAGGCTGAGTGACTCCTCCCCAGTGACCTGCTTAACTAGCCTGCCTTTGGATTGTGGGATGAAAAAGGTTCCTTCAGCCCACAAAGTGCATTCTACCCACACAAAGGATTTTGTGGCTTCTTTGAGGTTTGCGCCAGTTGAGATCCAGCACTACGGCTGGATTGTCCAGTCTTACCAGGACGTGTTGACCTTGAATTTGAGGGGACCTTTGGCTTGATGGCTTCTAACAGCCCTTAGTGCCAGAGAGGCTGTCCACAGACAATCACATTGCTTGAGCTGTAGGTTGTGTATAGGAATCCCCATTCCAGAAGATGAGTCCTTAGTGATATTAAGCCATCAGGAGATAACTCTTCAGCATGTTCTTTCTGCCTTATGCATTTGGATGCCTGGAGGAGGGTACAGCTCCATTTCTGGATGGTTGGGAGAGCGTCAAGTTTCTAATAGGAACAGCGGCAGGGAAACAGCCATTGCCACCATCACCATCGCCTTCCGAAGGCTGGAGAGCCATAACCAGATTGGGTAAAAAAGGATGGAGCTGTAGGGAGAATCGTAGGATGTCATGGATATGTGAACAGACCTCCTTTAAATCTGTCCAGGCTGAAAGGTCACCCAGACTGCTCACTGCTGGACATGAAACCAGATTCTGAGCTCTGCATCAGCACATGTCCGATACACTGTATTAGCTAAAGAAGTTGGCATTTTAGGTCTAGTGCTGAATACATCCTCATGGCTACATGGCCCCTGAGAATTCTCTTGAACATGTTCCTGTATGCAGCCGCTGCCCTGGCACATGGCCTATGGCCTTTACTGCAGCTGAGAAAGCTGCTGCTCAACACTGGAAGAAAGGGAAGAAAATATTAGTTTGGGAGGAGGAGGAGGCGCCAGAGTCCGTGAGACAATTGAGTAACCCATTTGCCCTGTGTCGTGGCTGCCCACGTTTGCTGAAAAAGGAAACTCTTGGTCCTCTGAGTGCCCTGCTTAGAATTGGGAGAAGCTGGTTCAGAAGTGGAAAATGTGGGAGACAGGGATGTTTCTGTCAGACTGATAGGCCTGAGGAAGGAAACGAATGAGGAATCTGTCTCTGGGTTGCTTGTGCTTTCAGGGAGATTAGCAGATGGAGGAGGGAAGGTCAGGGGCTAGACCTGAAAAGTTTTTGAGAACAACTCCTGTCGTTAATCTGTGGTAACATTTTCAGAAGTATCCATGTGACTTAGGAGCCCAAGTCCCACAATGATTTAGGTGCTAGGAGCCTAATGCTCACAGGACAATGTTCACTGCAGTACAGGCAGGCACCTCCAGCTGCAGAGGCAGAAAGGAAAATGACTGGAGGCAGGAAGGGCGGAACTGATAATACCAACGAAGGCTGCTCTCTTCATAACCTGCCTGACTGCAGCAAGGAGGATGAGCTGTCCCATGAGCCCTGAGCCACGGAAACGTTGCTGGCTTTAACATTTTGTGGCTGCCTGACATGAGCGAACTGCCTGGTGTTGTACAGTGTCATCTTTGTGTTCACATGGGTTTATAAAGGGTTCACTCCTTGGGGCAGGTCTGTCATTCCGTTCTGGGTTTGGCACCTACCAGCCCAGTGGGACCTTGGTCTTTAATTCTAGCCCCTAGGTGTTATCACAGTACAAATAACTAATAATGCCAAGCCTCGTAGAGTGGGAAGCATTCTGCTGTCCTTGTGTTTGACACCATAAGTGTTCAGAGCAAGATGCGCTGACTAGTTGATAAATTGAATGTAACTTTGAATCCCAGTGATAAACCGTAGAACAAAAGGCCCCATGTGTGCAGGAGGTTGGGGTTTGGGACGAGGGCTAGTCACTTATCACAGTAGTATCTGAGCTCCTTCCAGTTGCACATTAAACCACATGACCTACATCTATCACATGTCCATTCTGTCATCCCCTGACAGGGAGAAGGGTGTGCAGTAGTGGGTTTTAGTTTGGAGTTTTTGTATTACTAAATATATACCCGTGTGGCTAGACGTTGACGTTAGAGAAGGCAAAGTCAAAGACATTTTCCTTGTACTGTGAGCAGAAGGTGGGGACGGCTGGGATGATCCTTAGTTCCTGGAAAAGTTAATTCCACAGCCTCAGACCAGCCCCTGAGAAAGCTCCATCTCCTGCTCAGGCAAGCTTTACCCTTATTGTAGAGAGCTCCATTGGGCCAGAGGAATATAGTGGTCCACGGAGGTTCCCTCTGTGTAGGACTGAGGCTCTATTGAAGGGTTGGGGAAGCAGTAAGAGGAAGTGGAGAGTCTTATGTCAGCCCTGCTGATTGAGGGAGTGTGTCTGTCATTTGTGAAGTGGGGTCATAGCTTAGAAGCTGTGTTAGAGCTTTGGCTGCTAGTGGACTCCTAGGGAGTAGTTGTGCTAAGAGTAGTCCCTGTGGCACCTTAGAGACTAACAAATTTATTTGGGCATAAGCTTTTGTGGGCTAGAACCCACTTCATCAGATGCATGGAGTGAAAAATACAGGAGCAGGCATAAATACATGAAAAGATGTGAATTGCCTTACCTCACACTTGGTAAGGCAATTCACATCTTTTCATGTATTTATACCTGCTCCTGTATTTTCCACTCCATGCATCTGATGAAGTGGGTACTAGCCCACGAAAGCTTATTCCCCGATACATTTGTTAGTCTCTAAGGTGCCACAAGGACTCCTCGTTGTTTTTGCTGATACAGACTAATACAGCTACCCCTCTGAAACCTGTGCTAAGAGTGTTTCTTCCAACTACGCCTGGCAAGATGAGGGTGACCATTTCTTTTGGATGAAGGGAACTTGCTGCTTGCATCTGCACCAGGCTGCTGTAACGTGGTCTTTGTGGGGCTGTCTCCTAAGGAAACCTGGAAAGTGAAACTGGTGCCGAATTTGGCTGCCTGGATTTTTGGTGGAGCTTCATAGCGGGAGTCCTGGCTCTTTACTGAGTGTTTTATTCTTTACTTGTGGAGTTTGTTTTAAACTATAAAGCTCTAGGGCAGTAGTTCTCAAACTTTTGTACTAATGACCCTTTTCACATAGCAAGCCTTTGAGTGCAACTCCCCTTATAAATTAAAAACACTTTTTAATATATTTAACATCTTTATAAATGCTGGATGCAAAGTGGAGTTTGGGGTGGAGGCTGACGCTCGCGACCCCCCATGTAATAACCTCGCGACTCCCTCAAGGGTCCCAACCCCCAGTTTGAGAATCCCTGCTCTAGGGCCTGGCTCCACAAAGGACTTAAGAACCTAGAAAATCACAGGAATACATAGAGATTCCCAGAGTCTGAATTAGGCACCTAGGCTCCCTATACAATGGGTGGGGAGGGTTAGACATCTAAGACTGGGATCCCCAAAAGCCAGCACACTGTGCAGGGACCTGCATAAGCTAGCTAGTGGAAGATACTGAGGAGAGGGTGTGTTCTAAGCCCTCTCAGGGAGCACCTAGCATCCAGGCTGTAGGGAACTACCTATCTCTGCTTGTGATCCACCACTGGGAACCCCTCTCTGGAGTCCAGCGACTCAAGGATGCAAGTTGTTTCATGTGAGAATTAATTAGTCACCTGCCTGACTCCACACACAATGGCCAGAAAAGGAGGAAGCAGTGGGAGTGCTACCCTTATCACTTTTAGCCCAGTGGTAAGAGCACTCACCTGGGATGTGGGAGACCTGGGTTCTGTTCCCCCCATGCTTGATGCAGAGAAAAGATTTGAACAAGTGTCTCCCACCTCTCAGGAGATGTGCTAACTACTGGGCTTTGGGATATTCTGATGTGGGGCTCCCTGAATCTCTCTTGTTGAAGCCTCTTCCTCTGGCCAGCTTTTGAGTGGGACATGATCCAGTAAGTGGTCTCTGAGCATGCCTGCCAGATTGGGCCCCACAGGTGAGTTAGGTGCTCCTACGCCTGTCTTCTGTCAGGTCGGGGGTTGCTGTGGGGAATCAGGCGGGAGATAGGCACCTTAACCCCCAGAGGGAGGCAGCAGTGTTCATCCCCAGAGGCAGGAATTTAGGTGCCTAGGGAACTTGTACAGCAGAAATGTAGGTACTGAGTGATTTTAGACACCTATGGGATTAGGTGGCAGCTGAGCAGGGGTTTTGTGCATTGCCGTAGCACCTAAAACTGGAACTTAGGCTCCTAAATATGTAACCTTTTTACAATTTTTCATAACATTTTCTTTGCCAGAAGATGCTGTTTGGGTTTCACGAGCCACCCTCTTCAAAGTCCTGGGGGCGCTCTGTGTGGCGTGCGCTGGTATTATTGGAAGCCAGTACATGAATACTCGCACCTGAGACTGGGGTCCCATCGGGCCTGCTCCCTGCCCACAGGTGGGTGTCCTTTGACTCTGCTCTGCCAAGTTACATTTAGCCATTAGCAAATGAATCTGTCCGCAGCGACGTCCCATTAGTAAACCCATTTATCTAACATAGTCTGTACGCCAGATGGAAGCTGGTTAAGTGACTCACACTGTATTCTAAGTAAAATATGCTTAGCAGTTCATTAGATTTTGGCATCCGTAACTAATTACATTTGTAACATCACTCATAGGCACCGACTTTTTGGTTGCAGGGGGTGTTTGACCTCACGCTGCTCTGTGCCCCGCCCCTTCTCTACCCCTTCCCACAAGCCCCCACCTCCGCCTTGGCTCTTCCCACCACTGGCTCCCCCACCCCGCCTCTTCCTGCTCCCTCTCCCCCAGAGCCTCCTGCACACCCTGGAACAGCTGATCGCGGTGCGTGGGAGGCACTGGAAGGGAGGAGGAGGAGCTGATCAGCAGGGCTTCCGGCAGGCGGGAGGTGCTGGGGCAGGTATAAATATGCAAGCAAGAATCAGGCTAGGGATAACTAGGTTAGTTCAGTCAGGGAGGATGAGGCCCTCTCCTAGCAGTTGAAGTGTGAACACCAAGGGAGGTGAACACCAGTTTCTCCTCGCTTGGTGTTCACACCTCAACTGCTAGAAGAAGGCCTCATCCTCCCTGATTGAAATAACGTCCTTATCCTATCAGGTGCCACAGGACTCTTTGCCGCTTTTATAGATCCAGACTAACACGGCTACCCCTCTGATGCTTATAAGGCAGGGGCTCTTACACTGCAATACGCTAATGTCACAGGGACACTGCCCCAACTCAGGGCCTGTTCGTGGCGATAATAGTTTATATGGTCTCTGGCCAGGGCCTTTTATCTGTGGATCTCCCAGCCCTTCAGGAGGCGCTCTGAGTAAAACTCTGTTTCAGTCCGAGAGAGGATGTCCCTTCTTCCTGTTCTAAGTACCTTGGGCCCGATTTTTCTGCCCCGGTTCAAGCCCTTTTGCACCACCCAGTTGGCACAGAGAAGCTGAATCTGGCCCTCAGGATTTCCCCAGCATAGCATAGTTAACGCAGACACCAAATACTCCCCACCCTGCCCTGGTGTGGGGTGGTGCCCAGGGTGGAGCATGTCCATGTTACACTGATTCGCAGCTGGCTCAAGGCATATAGGGACCCTATATTGCTATAGCATCTAGAGGCCAACCAGGTCAGGACCTTGTCGCGCTGTGTAAACCTAGTAAATGACAGCCCCTGTCCCATCCAATGAAGTGAGCTGTAGCTCACAAAAGCTTATGCTCAAATAAATTTGTTAGTCTCTAAGGTGCCACAAATACTCCTTTTCATTATATGCATGTTACTTAGAATACACTGCTGCTATTTCCTAACCTGACGTATGTATTTTCATTTTTTTCCAGATCCTCTGTCTACCTGGATCTCACCTGTCATCCAAAATAAAAAACATCAGCACCTGTTACTGTTTTGTGTTTGTGTTCATACAGAACTTCAAAATTAAGGTTGTTGCAATGAGCTTCTATTATAAAGTCCTATGTTAATCCACCAAGAATTTTGGCTTTGAAAATTGATTTGGTATGAAAGTTACCAGATTTGCTCTGAAGACAAAGGAAAATATTTCTGCAAAGTTTGAAGAAAATGAATAAAACAGTTTTTGAGATACAGATCATTTAAAAAAATACCCCATGTGAAACTAGGCATGTCTAACATTTTCGTTGGATCCCTCTAGCTCACAAAAAGACTTGTTTGTTATCCTTCAAATTTTCATAGAGTTAAATTTCCTGGAAAACACATGCCTTGGCTCTGTTGGGAGAAAATAGATGTAATTAAGCAAACTTTATTAATGTTTTTTGCTGGGACCCAGTTCTGTTCCCATTCCTAAGTATGTGATGCATTGGGGTTTTGTTTGTTTGTTTGTTTTTGGTTATTGACTGCCGTGGGAACAGGACCAGGTACTATAGGTGTGTATGTGAGTAAGTTGATCTCCGTTGGTGGGTTACAGTTTAGAAAGGATATAAGGTTCCTTCTATATCTGAGAGCTAAGCATGGCTTTCTTTTACTTCAAGTTTGGACTGAGTTTAGAGCTTCAAGATCAGGGTTCTGGATCCATCTTCTGCACCCTGTGTGGTTTGTAACTGTGAAGATATAGCCCAGGGGTGGGCAAACTCTTTTTTGGGCCACATCTGGGTATGTATGGTAGGCCATGAATGCTCACGAAATTGGGGGTGGGGGTGAGGGCTCTGGCTGGGGGTGTGGGCTCTGGGGTGGGGCTGGGGATGAGGGGTTGGGGGTGCAGGAAGTTGCTCCGGGCTGGGACGGAGGGGTTCAGAGGGCAGGGGGGATCAGGGCTGGGGCAGGGGGTTAGGGTGCAGGAGGGGATGAGGGGTGCAGGCTCCGGGCGGCGCTTACCTCAAGCAGCTCCCAGAAGCAGTGGCATGTTCCTTCTCCGGCTCCTACGTGGAGGCACACCCAGGCAGTTCTGTACGCTGCCCTGTCCACAGACGCCACCCCTGCAGCTCCCATTGTCTGCGTGTCCCATGTGGAGCCCTCTGGCTGCCCCTACGTGTAGGAGCTGGAGAAGGGACATGCCGCTGCTTCTGGGAGCTGAGCGGGGCAAGCCCTGGACCCCTCTCCCCGGCAGGAACTTGAGGGCTGGATTAAAACGTCTGGAGGGCTGGATACGATCCTTGGGCCGTAGTTTGCCCACCTCTGATACAGCCTCTTCATAGGTAAGGTTACAATGCATTAGAAAGCTGACTTTGATCCCCTTTGTTAGACAAGAAAGAAGGGGGTTAAAAAGACAAACCATCTTGTTTTCACATTTGTAGGGTGGAATGTCAGTGACAATAGAATATTTTCTAAAGTTTTTGAGTAAACTGAGTAAGGGCTTCTTGAGATTAACGTAATTGGAAGTGCCTCCTTTTTGTAATGTGTGGAGGTGTCTGTTGTGTCTGTGTAATCATGCTGGGCCAAGAGAGGGACAATGTACCGCGAGTGTGAAACATAAGTAGATCTTGACAGGGGCTGAAGCAAGAGGCAGTTTTCAACGTTAGGAATAGTAAATGTTTACAAAATTGCCATTATTTGAAAACTAGACATTAGTGTCTGTGAGTGAAACCAAGGAGAAAAAACTTGGTGATCGAGAATTTTCACTGTCAACCTCTGAACTAGCCCAGGTTACTCCTCAAAAGCGAGAGGAAACATCAATGGGAAAATACTGGCCCTTTTGAGATCAATAGAGATTTTTCCCTTGACTAAGGTGGGGCCAGGACTGCACCCTAGGGCAACTCTTCCTGCCTTTCTGGCCAAAGTGCCCCCTTCACCTATGGGTAATACATACTGCGGTCCAGCTGGGGTAACTGGCGTAACTTTTTTGGGGGGAGGGGATAGATAACTCAGTGGTTTGAGCATTGGCCTGGTAAACTCAGGGTTGTGAGTTCAATCCTTGAGGGGGCCATTTAGGGATCTGGGGCAAAAATTGGAGATTGGTCCTGCTTTGAGCAGGGGGTTGGATTAGATGACCTCCTGAGGTCCCTTCCAACCCTGATATTCTAGGAAAATATAAATTCCTTGGAAAAGGTTACATAAGAAGTTTTGGATAAGGCTGGGGACAGAATCCTGCTACAGATTTAAGGCTAGAAAGGAACATTCTGATCATCAAACATAGCACAGGCCAGAGACTTTCACCCAATATTCCTACAGAAAGCTGAATAACTTGTTAGGAGACCCATGTTGTATCCAGTACACCACACTGCCTATCATTGTTTCAAATCTGTGCACTTAGGTCAATGGTCAATTTCAGCTAATACATCCTCTCCACCCTTTTAAGATGATTTGGGAACTACATGTAATAAAGCAATATAAATGTAAAACATTAAAACACAGGTTCAGTAGCCTAACAGTAATGTGGCCTAGGGAGTTAGACATTAGCTGTGGAACCAGGAGAGCCAAGTTGTAGTCTTGGTCTGATGCTTAATCTGCTAAAACTAATGATTTGTGTTCGGAGTGGTGAAGGCCGGCTGTAGGGTGTGTGCATGGCTCACTTAGCTACGTTTGTGTAGCTTGTCAGCTGTGTTTTGAATGTGGCAGGGCTCTGCAGGAACCAAAATTAGTTTAGTGGGCACCACCCACCTCTTTAATTCAATAATTTGTTGACACAACCCATTAATTTAACCCTTTAAAAGCTTTCTTCATTTACTTTACAAAATATAAGAAAATTGTGTGTGCTTACATAGGCAGTGTAGGATTTGTTACCCAGACTTAAAAAGTATGATCAGTAAGAAGACTTTGCAATTACATTGGGCCAGAATTTGATCCCTTTCTCAGCCTTAGTGTCTTACACTATATGAAATCCTTTTGGTGTGAATGAGTCTCGTCTGGAGTGAGGTGCTACTCAGAGCACGTAGGGCTTCAGGGTCTACCCCATAGTGGTTTTCTTCAGTGGTAGAGCTCAAGGTTGTTGTTCATGTTTTCCTGCTGGCCTGACGACAGAGGTTTGAAATGGCCTGCCTAAAATTCTGTGGGCTAGTGGGTAAGATGGGGGTCGACCACCTTAAAGGTCAGGGCTGTCACAAGCTGTACCTCAAATCTCCTATGTCGCTTTCAGCAGGTCATTAAAATGTTGGTTTTCTTATTTCCCAACTGATAAATGCCCATTCCTTTGAGACTAGGGCTGTGCTGGCAGGGCATGGAGGAAGAAGAGTCATTTTGCCACATTTTAGCATTTAATTTCACTTTTGAGAAGTAACCCTGGCTGATTTTTGCAGATTAACAAAAAATATTATCTCACCACATGTGTCCCCTGCACATCAGTTCCACTGATAGAGACTCATATTTAGTATTCAAATAATAGCAATTTCTTAAACATGTTTATTCTTCTTGCCTTTAAAAATTGCCTTTGTCTTGAACCATATTCAGAATCTGCCTGTGTTTTAGATGTAATGGCACACTATGATTTTATTGGGCAGAGTGAGGGAGACAAATATTTTGATACTTTGATACTACATGATTTAGAAGCACGTCTCATTGACTTTCTTTAGGATTTGTGCTCCTAAGTCACTTGGGCACTATGGAAAATTTCATCCAAAAATACTGTTGCACATTTTAGTTGTAAACTCTTCAGGGCAGGGACTTTCAGACTGTTGGTCTGTATAATGCACAGCACAGTGGGGCCCCAATCTCATTGGGCCTTTAGACTTTACTGTAACGACTAATTAATAACACTTTTATCAGAATTTTTCAGAAATTTTTTGAGTGTCAGAGACTTAACTCCTCCTGCTTCCACATGGTGAGGGTTTTCTTTTTAGGGTTGCCAGGGTAGGTCAAAATTGGTCTGATAAAGGGATGGGGGTTGTAATGTGAATAGTAACACACAACTGCAGAGTTTGAACCCTGTTCTAGCTCCAAAACACCCAGGCATCCACCACTTAAGAACATAAGAACAGCCATACTGAGTCAGACCAAAGGTCCATCTAACCCAGTATCCTGTCTTCTGACCGTGGCCAATGCCAGGTGCCCCAGAGGGAATGATCCATCCCCTGTTGCCCATTCCCAGCTTCTGGCAAACAGAGGCTAGGCCTAGGGACACCATCCCTGCCAATCCTGGCTAATAGCCATTGATGGACCTATCCTCCATGAATTTATCTAGTTCTTTTTTGAACCCTGTTATAGTCTTGACCTTCACAACATCTTCTGTCAAAGAGTTCCACAGGTTAACTGTGCTGTGTGTGAAGAAATACTTCTTTGTTTGTTTTAAATCTGTTGCCTATTAATTTCATTTAGTGACCCCCTAGTTCTAGTGTTATGAGGAGTAAATAACATTTCCTTATTTACTTTCTCCACACGAGTCATGATTTTATAGACCTCTATCATATCCCCCCTTAGATGTCTCTTTTCCAAACTAAAAAGGCCCAGTTTTATTAATCTCTCCTCATACGGAAGCTGTTCTGTACCTCTAATAATTTTTGTTGCCCTTTTCTTAATCTTTTCCAATTTCAGTTGAGCTAAAGGAAGATCTCTTTACCTGTCGCCTATAGAAATATCCTTACGTTCAATCTAATCTGAAACCAGCCAATAAAGGGCAACAAATATACAGTGCCCAATCTTGCAATCACATAAACCAATGGCAAAAAAAAGCCTCAGCTGATACCAGCAAAAGCAAGATTGAGCTGAAAATTATCCACAACAAAAATCATTAATAACTTTGGTTAATTACAACCTATTTTAATCAAATTTAGCAGCTGAACAAGTTCAAAAGGTGATTTAACAATACATACAATTTAAAGTGCCAAAAAACAACCCATTTCTGAGCTAGAAGGAGACGAGCATTAATTCAGTGATATTTAAAACAATGGAATGGTTTATGTGACTAATTGTTTTCAAAACGTGCAGAAACATTTTCCTTTGCCTTCAGAGTAAGGTTATGTTTACACGAGCACTTTTGTCCATCAGGAATGTGAAAAAAGCGCCCCCCAGAGTGACGTAGGTTTCAGTGACAAATGCAGCGGTGTGGACAGTGGTATGTTGGTGGGAGACGCTTTCCCACCGACACAGCTACCATGGCACAGAGTGGCTACGTGGGGGATGGTTACAGGGACGCAACTGTGCTGCTGTAAGATCTGTAGTGTAGACATAGCCTAAATGTGGCAATTTTCAAGCCAAATCAGATTTCCAAACAAAAGGAGCCTAGGATCACAACAAAGGGCACAGGAAAAATGACAAGATCATGGAAGAGAGGTGGATGGGGGGGAAGAAGCCCAGATGAAGCCCCTGCTGCTTGTGGGGAATGCAGTTTGTCAATGGCGAAGAGATCTGCCTATTGTTTGGCTGTTTTTCCTACATTGGAATAGATTTTTTTAATACAATGTTGGTACACCAGCGAGTTCTACAGTCATGAGTCCGGCACCAAGAGATTGGTTTAAAAATCATGACTTTAAAAACAGATAAACACAAGTTGCTTTTTTGTTTTGTGTCTTTTTTTTTTAATTTGCCTTTGGCTTCTGTACAGTGCGGGGTCACCTTCTCAGGCTTCTGGCTGCAAGCACAAGGGTTAGAAACTTCCTCTTTTTTAAGTGAGAGGAGAGTCTCATGGAACCACCTGACTCCAGGCGCTGGGGCTTGGAGAAAAACAGCAGGAGCCTGGCAGTATCACCCCAGGGCCCGGGGCGGGCAAGGCGTGCTGCGGGGGCACGATGGCTGGGTGGGGGGGCACAGGGAGGCAGGGCAGTGGGTACCCCCTCAGGGAGGGGCCAGCGCTACCCCTTTAAGGGGGGGAAGGGGCGGGCTCCAATTGTGGAGACAAAGCCGGGCGCGCGGCCTCTGCGTGGTACCCGGATGGATATGAGGGGGATGCGCTCCCATTGGCCGGCGAGGGAAGGAGGCGGGGCTAGTAACGGGGCCACAAAATGGAGACTTGCTTCCCTCCGTTTACATAACGTGACCTTTCACCCTACGCGCTCTGCAGCCTAAATTGTCCACTAAGTGGGCGGGGCTGGTGGAGTAGACAGGCGCGCCACATGGCCACTAGAATGTGCACGGCCCAGACTGCGACCAATCGGGCTGTGCCGTACGCGGGAAGGGCTGGCCTGGCGGTAATAGCAGGTTAGGGTGCGCGCGCAGCACTTCTGCCGGCCTCTCGCTCGGGAGGGGGGAGGGGAATCTCCCGCCATTTTTCAATCCTTCCGCCCGGGTCGCACCGCTGCCGGGGTCGCTGCGGGGAGCCGCCGGGGCAACTCCCCTTCCCGTCATGGCGCCACTGCTGGGCCGCAAGCCCTTCCCGCTGGTCAAGCCGCTGCCGCCAGGGGAGGCAGGCGAGAGGTTCATCGTCCCTCACACGCAGGAGGCCTTCCGCACCCGCGAGTATCCGCCCAGCCTGTGAGGCCTGAGGGAGGGGGCCGGTGCGGGAGAGGCGGTTCCGAGTGGGCAGGGGCCGTGCCGGCTCCGTACGGCTGCTGGCCCCGGTGCCGGCAGGGGGGTGACTGAGCGGCCGCTGCCCGGCTAGTGTGGGGCTGCTGGCGCTGTCCCGCGGCTGCGAGGGGCTCCCGGCTGGGCTGGGGCGGGCGGCAAAGCGGCGCAGGCGGGTCGAAAGTGCCCCGAGCGCCGGCCGCTGCCCCCCGTGGCTCGGCGCCCCTCCGGGGGCAGGGGGCGGCGCTCGCTCCTGCTGACCGGTGCCCGCGGGAGTTCCCGATGCGGGAGTGTCGGAGCCCCCCGGGCCCGCCGTGCTGTTGACAGCGCTCCGAGCCCCGGCGCTGTCAGTCCCCGCGGAGCCCCGGCGTCTCGCACAGCGGCCGGTCGCGAAACATCAGCAGGTGGTTGGGGGCTCGGGAGGTGGGGTCCTGCCTGGACCTGCCGGCCGGAATTGGCTGCGTCTCCGGTGATTGCGGTCCAGCTTCTGCCCTGGGCGGTGCTTCGCCCGCCAGTCCAGCCTCGCACCGAAAGTCGACTAGTCAGTTTCCGTTTTGTTTATAGTCCGTTTCTGTTACCCGATGCTGTGTGATGTGTGTGGCAGATGCTTTGCAGGAGGGTTTAACTCCTAGCTTACGCTGCTGTTGAGAAATCCCAAACGTTTCTGTTAGTTTGTCACGTCTTCAGAGTTCCACCAAAGTTGCTTTATAATTCTCTGTTTACTGGATTATTGAATGGTTTGTGGTACCGGGCAAGAAATAGGGCTTCAAGCTCCAAAAACTGATCAAGTAACTGAATTCTTAAGTTTATATCGTTAGCCTGCTAGTAAATGCAGATGGTCTGAGGAAAAGTTGCTTGCGTCTCAGGATATTCTTGTAAAATTCAGTGTGTGTGTTACGATTTTTAATTTTGTAAAATAAAGGGAATGGGGGGAGGGGAGAAAGAACCCAAGTCTGCTGCAGTTTCCACGGTATACATCTGATGAAGTGAGCTGTAGCTCACGAAAGCTCATGCTCAAATAAATTGGTTAGTCTCTAAGGTGCCACAAGGCCTCCTTTTCTTTTTGCGAATACAGACTAACACGGCTGTTCCTCTGAAACCCAAGTGTAAGGGTTAATTTGACAGGATAATATTTTAAGAATCTCTGACATACATGCTTAGTGCTTAAACACTTGAAATGGTAAATATGTTAGGAAAACTAGTCTTGCTGCAGCTTAGGCCCTAGAACATTGCATATTTTGTTTGTTTTGTAGCCTGCATTGTAGGAGCTTGTGACTATAACTCTTTTTACTCTAATAACTATTAGATTTAACCCATTTTAATTCTTCTTTGTTATTATTGGCCCTCCTTTGCATATAAGTGCAGGTCTACACTTAAAACACTGCAGCAGCACTTAAGTGAAGATACATTGAGGGGAGAGCTCCCATCAGCATAGTTAATGCATGTCTGTGAGAAGCAGTAATTATGTCAATGGAAGATGATCTCCCACTGACCTAGCATTGTCTACACCGAGAGTCAGATTGATATAACTACGTTGCTCAGGGGTGTAGATTTTCACAGCCCTGCGTGATGTAGACCTGGCCGAAGTGTTTGTAGGATCAGAGCCAGAGTAGAAAGTTAGTGGTTCCTGCTTGACAAATTTATACTCCAACTTAAGATGTGGCAAAATAGTTTGCGTAACAAGAGAATGAGGCGGACAACAAGAACACATAAGCTGGGACTGTATGCAGGTATAAATGTTTGAATGTCTTAGTATGAATATTAATGAGATAAATATCAGAAGGCCCAACTGGCCATCTATGTAGTAGTTGTCAATAGGCCTCAGTTTACTGTAGTCATTGGAGCAGAATTGGGAAGGGATTTAAAGGATTGATTTATTTAGCAAGTGTATTTCTTGCATACGTGGTGGTGTGGAAAACATAAGTCTTATGGGAAAAATTTAAGAAATAGACAACAGAAGTTGCTTGCCTGCAGTGGATTCTTTTCTGTGTATATATATTCTTATTCTCCATATGAAAGGTAGGTAATAAATTCATGGTATTATAGCATAATAATCAGTGTTCATCACTTCTTGGAGGGATGAAGAGGGAGAAGTGGGTGTTAGGCAAATCAAACAACAATCATAGGAGATGCACCAGTAATTCTGTGCAGAGGACTTAATGTCTACATAGATAGGTGTGTGTGTGGTGGGGTGTTTTTTTTTTTTTTAAATGAGCTGTAACTCTGCAGACTACTGCCCCTGGAGGCTGATCTCGCCTCTGTACAACAAGTGGGATGGAAATCACAAGGAGAACTTAGATTGTGGAGGAAAAGTATAAATGTCTATAATGTGTGAGAGATCTTGGCAGCGTGTGAGACAAAGGGTCTCCACAACTTGTAAAGGCTCTTACGTTAGAAAATGTTCTGTTATTTCACTATGAAGTGCAGCCAGGTAATGCCCATAGGAAGGATTATGTAGCCTTTGAGAAGGAAGTGTACGTCTGAGATTCAGACAGGTATTACTAATGCATTCAATACAATGAAATGGTGTTGGGGTGCCTTAACTCAATGTGAATGTTCATTTTAAATCATTTAAGTCTGAATAAACCTACAGTTCATGTGACTGACATCTTAGGTGTGGTGGGATATGACATTGAAAGGAGCTTAGAAGAGCAACAAGAATGGGGCTTGGAGGCTTCAATGAAGATTACAGTTTCAATATATAGCAGGGTGGATTGACTTTAATCATTGGTTTTAATCATGTTTTAAATCAGTAAGCAGTAAACCTTGAGTTAAACCATTTGATTTTAATTGTTATACATTTGTACTTATTTATTTTCCTAAAGAAAAGTTGCTTTTTATTAGTTGGTAACTATTAAAACATGTTAATTTGCAACTAAATATAGCATTTACATTAAATTTGGGCCTTTTTGCAAGGAGGATATACTAAATTGATACACATTTATTTAAGCAGTTCTATAACATAAGGTACATTTATTCAGATTCTTTATTCACCATTTTCTAAAAAAAATGTAAAAATTATGTATTTTACTAGATTAATTTTTTACTTGTGGTTTATATCAAACTCTTATTTGGTTGGGAATTCCAAAGCAATTAAAAATGCTGAAAAACAAAAAAACCACCCCCAACATTTAAAAGCCTTTTTACATTTTTTTAAATAAAACTACCTTAAATGTGCTGGAATACATAAGAAAAAAATTTCTGAAAACATGTTTTGCATTTGAAACTAACTGATTTATTAAGCAAAGAAAGTATTATCTGCAGTTAGTGAATTAAACTTACTGTTTTTTGTCAGCATGCCCTTCAGATTTTAGAACTAGTAGATCTCACTCTCTTACGCCTAGTTTTCATTCATGGTTTGGAAGTGTATATTTTCAGTTTACTGTTGGTTTTTAAGAACTAATCATTTAATTGAACTAGCAGTGACAAATATATTCTCTGCTCCTGCAGAACCAGCTACTGCTGTCAAAAGCTGGTTTAGCACTTCAACAAACTTTGGTTACAGTGCTTAGCCAGTGGCCTTCACCAGTTCAGTGGTTTGCTTCCAACAACTTAATGAAAGTCAAACTTACACTTCTTATTGTTTGTTTAATTTAAATTATTTTAATAGATTAGAACACATTTACATCCCAACACTAGTTGTCATAATTTCAAATTTAATTTTAAATAGGTTAAATTTTAAAAATAAACCTGTATTAAATTTAAATTAAAAAATCTGATTTAAATAAAATCATTTTAAATCATATTTTTATCCACCTTGATATGTATGTGTTGATTAACTAGTAAGGGGGTGTGAGGTATATGTCTGCAAATGGTTGAAGGGTGTAATTGCCAAGGAAAAAGAGGAATTGTTTAGTGTCGAGAGGTGAGGGGAGTGGCAGGGTGAAGAGTCTACTAAAGCTGCTTTCAAGGCAATCAGACTCTAAGACATTTAGGCCTTATCTTCCCAAGGAAAAAAGGTGTGTAAGGGCATGTCTTCACTAGCAACCTTAAAGCGTTGCCGCGGCAGCACTTTAATGTGACTGTGTAGTCGCGGCACCTCCACGAGGGGAAGTAGCTTCCAGGTCTGGGAGCAAGGACTATATTGCTGCTTTACAGCGCTGACACTTACAGTGCTCGGGGGGGGTGTTTTTTCACACCCCTGAGCGAGAAAGTTGCAGCCCTGTAAAGTGGCAGTGTAGACAAGGCCTTAGTTAAGAACAAAGGTGTCAGTTAAGAACACACTGTTTTCCCTAGCTAAGACAGCCTTCAACACTTTCCTCTGTTGTGTAGGTTCTTATACTGAATCCATCAACATGATGGAAAGTGGAATCTGGTGGCACCTTAAAGACTAACAGATTTATTTGGGCATAAGCTTTTGTGGGTAAAAACCCACTTCTTCATGTAAGAAGTGTTGTTTTTTTTACCCACAAAAGCTTATGCTCAAATAAATCTGTTAGTCTTTAAGGTGCCGCCGGACTCCTTGTTGTTTTTGTGGATACAGACTAACATTGCTACCTCTCTGATGATGGAAAGTGAAATTCTTTGGATTTTGTCTACGGGTTAACTGTAGGTCATACTTACTAAAATACGGAAATTAAGGCTCTCTACGGGAAAGTATGAAGGGTGGCAGACAGTGGTGAGCTCAACTTCCATCTGGGCAGGGACACAGGAAGTGTCTAGAGAGCAGAGTGGGTGGAGGGATGGGCTGGTCAGTGGAGCTTGAATACTTATTTGGGCTTAGTGCTTATTTGCAGCTGTGCATGGCTGCCCTCCACCAAATCCCCTTAAAGCCTTTTTAAAGGAAAAACACCCTGCAGAGTCTACTGCATGCTAGATGAAACCTTAAGCTTCTGGTCTGTGACTTGGAATGAGCCTTGTTAATTGTGTGGCTCTGGAGAGAGAGGTGGGATGAATCACTTGGCAAAGCCAGAAATACTCTTCTGCACAGGTTGGCTAATGAGTCTACCCAGAATCAGGTAACATTTACTTTACATCTGACTTGGCTTTATGCAGGATACACATGGGAATGGGAGCAGTCTGCGATATGTGTTTTCCTAATTCAGGAATCTGATATCCTGTCAAAAAGACAAACTTTGTCTTCTGTGTGGCTCAAGTGTCTCTTTTCCAGTGTGTAGTGTTGCTAGCTTGTGACTTCTTTAGAGATGTATTTCATTTACACTGATTGTGGTTTGGAAGACTGCAACTGGTATGCACTGTGCAAAATGCACAGTTTGAGACTCCACTTAATTGAGCTGAGAGTGAGGGAGGGAATGCTGAAATCAAAAGTGGCCTGCCCGTAAACAGTATAATTTGTTTGAAAGCAGTGTTGCTTTTCCCAAAATAGAGCTTGCTGCTCTCACTTATTTGTCTCCTTTTGTTTAGTAAGTGTTCTAAGGCAATGCGCTGGGTCTGAAAGAGTTCAAGATCTCCTACTTTGGAGTAGCACAGAAAATGGTAGAGGGAGAGGTTTCACAAAAGGGAAATGCTTTGCAGATGGGCAAAGCACAAACTTTCAGATTTTTGCATGTGGGTGTCCAGAAAGTTAAAATATGGTTGGAAAATAGTATTATTGGCAGCACCAAAACAGTATCGCATCATACTGAAGTGACTTAGTTATAGGAACTTTGTTACCCTTGTGGCAATTATTTTTAAAGCCAAGACATAAAGTAAAAGCATGTTTAATATTAAACACTGTAGTTACTACAAATGTGACAGTGTCATCATCTGACTAAGAATCAGTTTGTTGTAAGTACATTAGCCATGTTTATGGTAAGTGATTGCTTTCTCGGTGGTTAATGCAAATGGAAATAATTCATAGATGAATTCTCAAACTGTTGCCTGGTTGATACTACTTGTAGGGATATTAATGGCTTCCCAACAATGAATAAACTGCGTAGTTGCTTTAATCAGTCTTGTAGGCGTTAAATTGGGTTTTTGTTTTTTTTTTTAGATTAAGCATTCTTTAAAAAGTTTTTGTTTTAGCACAATTTAATCTTCCACTTTTTAACACCTGAATGCTCTTTAGTGTTTTACCTAAATGTGAGATATTGTCTATTGCCAAAGTGCTACTCATCTGTTAAATTGAAATTGCATGTTATCCATAGCTATTTTTGCAAGTCGATCAGTAGCTGATGTCTGGAATTTTTTTTTATTAATACATCCTCAAGGCCTATGGAAATTGCAACTACCAACTCAGTGCTGTTGGTGGAGAAACTAGTTGGTTATAACACAGTGACACAGTCCTGAATCTGACCTGTCAGGTGGCTTGGAATTAGAGAGATTGGATCTCTTTCCAATTTAAATGGAAAGAACTAAATAGAAATTATACACCTGAATGGTTTACCATATCGTAATCTCTGTACTAGCATCATCCTGTTTTTCTGGGTTCAGCCCCTGAATCACAAAATGCTATCTAGACTATATGCTTCCTGGCACTGTTTTGTAAGAACTGGGAGACACAAAAAGCAGGGTAGCCTTTGTGAACATGAAGCTGGAATACTAGTTAAAGAATGTGGCCAGAGGTCAGTGTTGATGGGCGCTAACCAGCTGTAGTTGGAGTTGAGTTGCATTTGGGCAACAGAGCTGGACTGGAATGGGGAGGCACCCTCTGGATTGTAGACTAGTGAGTTTTTATACCTGCTGGCTTTAAAATTATACTCTAAAAGCATAGAATTTTTATACACTGGGATTATGCTGCTTTGTCCATGAACGCAAGGACAAAATGTGTACAGAAAACCTGGAGGTGTGGGAAATAGTGTTAGAAATTTGTTAGTCCCAGCTAAGACAAGGCATTTACTTGCTCTCTTTCAGACTGCCCACAGAAAGAGCTGAGTCTGTCTTTAGGGACAGAGAGAACAAAGGCCCAGCATGTTGTGTGGCAGCAAAGCAGACCCTTAACTGTCTTCTCCAGCCACAGATGCAGCACGCAGTCTACCAATTTGGAAACATTTAATCACTTTTAGACATCAAAGATGTATGTTCTGTTAACATTTGTTAAACATTATGTTAAATATTTAACAAATAAGGGCACCCTCTCCCACTCTTTCCTCTGGCAATTATGTGTGCTAGTGTAACTGAACACTCGGTGTTCAAATATTGTCTGTATTTGGTGGGGGTGTGGGGGATGACTCCCAAAAGACGGTTGGGACAACTGCTGCTTGCATGTTTGGGATTCTGTCTACATGGAGAGCTGAGATTGTCCGTGCTTCTCAAGAGAAATGGATTTAGGCACTTTTTGTTCTTGCTAGAAAGTTGTAGGTAGGGATTTAGTTCAGTGGCTGCAGTTTCTCAGTTTATTGCTGAAATGGTTGGTAGTGGCTGTATATACAAGTAGCAATCTTAGTTTCACAATTAGCTCTCTCTGCCTAGCATCTCTAGAGAGCTGGTTGAAATAACATCTTAGCCAACCTGTGTACTTGATGCAGTATCAAGAAAAAACTTCTATCAGGGTTCACTGCAAAAAATAATTTGTAAAGGATATTTCCTATAAGTGAAGGCAAAGATCAATTTCTGGAATTTGAAAAAAGAAAAGGAGTACTTGTGGCACCTTAGAGACTAACCAATTTATTTGAGCATAAGCTTTCGTGAGCTATAGCTCACTTCATCGGATTTGAAAGTTAGTGATTCCATCTAGCATACTAAACAGGTATTTAAAATGGAAACAGGGCACAGTGAACGCTTCTGTACACTTAATATTGGTGCAAAGATTGGGAATTCCAGAAGCTTTTTTTTTAAACACCATTTTATCATCAAAGCACACTTCTGGGGGAGGGGAATTTTTAATGCTTTGGCTAGTGGCAACCTTCTCTAAAGATGAGCTATTCCCAGTTTAGTCTCTTGCATGACATTGGTTGCTGTGGATACAAATACAATAGCTACTTGCCACATGCATCATATCATTTGTGGCTCAGTTTTCTCCATCTGGAATAGTGAAGGGGGACCCACAAACACTGAGATTAATAGTTGTATGTCTTTCCTTCTTAACCAGACTCTGTGGAAAAGTGTAATGCTAGTATCAGTAGCCCAAAGCTTAGTTTAACGGGGAGACACTAATTGTAGGCACCATAATATCCTAGAAGTAATTTCCAAAACTAAATAGCACTGCCTTCCACAGGAGCATAAGAGTGAGACATCCTTCACAGGAAGGGTTGTAAACTACTCAGTTAGCCAAACTGGATTTATTCCTCTGTCACTGCATTGATACATAGTTATTGTAAGTGTGCTTTACCTTCCATGCTTGGTGTTCTATTGCAACTCTGTTTCCAAGGTAAAGACACTTTTCCTTGCCTCTCCTCTACTTTTTGCCCCCTTAATTCCCAGTGTTTAATGACCAAAAAAACGGCAGCTTGAGGCTGGTGTTGATATATGAAAAAGCTAATATTAACATTCAGCTGAATGGAAAGGAACCAATTCTACTAACTTAACAAGTTGCTTGTTTTGGGAATTCAAGGAGACTTGCCGTGCAGTAATTTAAAATCTCTAATAAACTGTCTTTAATTCTGGAATTTACGAGTACAGGATGGAGTTAGAACCTCGTCAAGATTAATTTTCTTTTAATCACATTGTTGCGCATTAGTACAGGTGCTTTTTATACTATTTTTCAAACACAAGCTCTCCAATTTAACTTTAAAATTTAGAATAGTGTGTACATACAGAAGCTAAGATTTGGCTCTGCAGAACTGCAGCATAATATTGTCTCCTAGCCTAGTCAAATGGAAAGGGCTACATAGTACTTTGGTTTTGCTGTCTGCTCCCTGAATCCTGTTTTCCTGAGCTGATGCTCCTACAGAGAATATGAAGCACGGCTAGAGAGATACAACGAACGAATATGGACGTGCAAAAGCACAGGAAGCAGCCAGCTGACGCACAAAGAAGCTTGGGAGGAGGAGCAGGAAGTTGCCGAGCTGTAAGTAACAGAGCAGAAGTTGGTATGCATCCATCTTTAGAATTTGGGGGCAGGAGAGCTGCCTTTAGAATGATAGGTGGCTGCTAGTTACACAGCAAGGAGTTTTTTTTAAGGTTATGACTAGTTCCTTAGGACTTTGTAAGATGAAAGAAATTTGGCTCCAAATTTGACATACTCACTAATGCAGCTTAATCTGTAATGATACTTGTACAGGACTCTACCTCTTGATGTTCTTTTCACAAAATAACTTGGAGTACAACATTTGGCGTATATCTCAAAACTACCTACACAAAGAGGGAATTTTTTGTAATTTCTCCTGTTCCACTCATTGTTGAAGGAGGGGAAAAAACAAAAGCACCTAGGTATTGTGACTTTTATTGATTTCCACATAATGATGGTGTGCATACCAGCTAACTTTGCAGCAATTATTTTTCCCCCCAGATCTGTGCAGGTATCAACCAGTGAACTGGTGCCATTCAATTCAGTGGTATTTTGGAATAAGGTATAGGTGATCTGCTCCACTTGAAACAAACTGCAAAAAAGCAAAATTGCAAGGGTAGTTCTGCCAAGCTCTCTCTCTGTTTCCCTACCAGTTGGCCTACTCCCTTTTGTCAGTCTCACAGAGTGGCCAGACCTTTGGTTTATATCCAACATAAAACTCGCCATGATGAAGGAACCTTTCAAAAGGCAAGTCCTTGATTGAACTGTTTAGGTACCTTATTCCTTAGTTGCTGTACCCAATGAAAGTCAGGGAGCTGAACACCTAACAAAGGGCATATCTTTCTCAATTTTACATACTGGCAACTTTGGCTTTGTCTCTTTCATTCTATAAAGATGACCTGATCCCACCTATTTAGTGTGTGTGTTTGTAGATTAAATCTGTTTTAGATATTGCTTCTACTGTGTTTACTGGAGAGAGAATTCATCATTTTGATTGGAATAAGATTGGAATAAGAATTCATCATTTTGATTGGTAGTCCGTGACCTAGAGAGGAATTGCTGGCAACATTTTTCTTGTGCGATTAAATTACACCCTTTAAAAATCTACTCCCCAACTGTCCAAGGTGCCAGGAGCCTTAGACAGAGATATTGTTGTCTTTGATCTCTCCCCAGCTAATATTCTTCAGTATGAGGGAAATGTATGTTGCCGGTTCTGTAATTGCATAAACTTAAAGTAGCTGAGTCAGTGGATCACTTGCCTAGTTTTGCTGTCTTAATCTGATGCGGTGATACAGGATTAGCTAACTGCTCCTGTTTTTCTGAAAGTTTTCAGTTACATAAATGAGAGAATGTCTCAATTCAGGTTAGATACAGATTTTATATTCTTAAACCAAATAGACATTCAGTAAAATGTCTCTTAGAGACCAGTCTCCATGTTGAATGAGAATTACAATAAAAATTTCATGCAGCTGCATATTTAACATTTAAAACATTGATCTGAATGTACAAGTTTAGTCAGCCTTTGTCATGAGGAATCCACTGGTGAGTAATCTTAGAATAACTACAAATGAGAACTCAGTCAGCAAGAGCTATCTTAAATCTAAGAAACAAGAAAACTTTTGATAGGGTGAAGTGGAGTTTTTCTATCACTAAACAAACTTGAATTTGGTGCTGTCATTCATTTTTTTTTTTTAAAAGGGAATGTATGGCGAGAATTCAAACTGACAAATTGCTCTCATTTAGAAATTGACCAGGCAAGATTTCCCCCATCCTTCTAATTCAGTGGTTCTCAGACTTTTTTTGTACTGGCGATCCCTTTTACACAGCAAGCCTGTGAATGCCCCCCCCCCCCCCCACGACATTAAAAACACATTTTTTTTATATATTTAACACTTTTTAAAACTGGTATTTTGTTTGTTAATATCACTTTTCACAGCAGACTTGCTGGCTAGCTGGGTGGCACCTACTCGTGACCCCCACATAATAACCTTGTGACCCCCTGAGAGGTTGTGACCCCCCCAGTTTGAGAACCTCTGTTTTAGTTAATCATCCTTCATGCAACTAATTCAAAATCATCCAACAATATTAGATACATCAGTTAGTGGAACACACATTTGCACAGACTGAAATATTGCACAATTTATTTAAGTCCTACTTACTACATTATAAGAAATATAAAATATTTGAACAGTATAAACTTAATATGGGAGAAAATGTGAAACTTCAGTTGGGATTGCAATACTCCTAAAGGGAAAACGTGTCTTAAAATTAAAAGTTGAAAAGTAGGCCTGTCAATTAATCTCAATTAACTCATGCAATTAACTCAAAAAAATTAATCGCACTGTTAAACAATAGAATACCAATTGAAATTTATTAACCCTTTTTGGATGTTTTTCTACATTTTTCAAATATATTGATTTCAATTACAACACAGAATACAAAGTGTACAGTGCTCAGTTTATATTATTTTTTATTACAAGTACTTGTACTGTAAAAATGATAAAACAAAAGAAACAGTATTTTTCAATTAACCTCATACAAGTACTGTAGTGCAATCTCTCTAGCCTGAAAGTGTAACTTACAAATGCAGATTTTTTTTGTTACATAACTGGTCTCAGAAACAAAACAATGTAAAACTTTAGAGCCTACAAGTCCACTCAGTCCTATTTCTTGTTCAAATTGCTAAGACAAACAAGTTTGTTTACATTTACAGGAGATGCTGCTGCCTGCTTCTTATTTACAGCGTCATCTGAAAGTGAGAACAGGCATTCACGTGGCACTTTTGTAGCCAGCGTTGCAAGGTATTTACGTGCCAGATATGCTAAACATTGGTATGGCCCTTCATGCTTCGGCCACCATTCCAGAGGATGTGCTTCCATGCTGATGATGCTCATTAAAAAATGAGTTGTTAAAATTTGTGACTGAACTCTTTGGAGGAGAACTCTGTGCCTTCGGCTCTGTTTTACCCACATTCTGCCATATAGTTCATGTTCCATCAGTCTCGGATGATGACCCAGCACATGTTTGTTTTAAGAACACTTTCACAGCAGATTTGACAAAATACAAAGATACCAATGTGAGATTTCTAAAAATAGCTACCGCACTCGACCCAAGGTTTAAGAATCAGAAGTGCCTTCCAAAATCTGAGAGGGACAAGGTAGGGAGCATGTTTTCCAAAGTCTTAAAAGAGCAACATTCAGATGTGGAAACTATAGAACCCGAACCACCAAAAGAGAAAATCAACCTGCTGGTGGCATCTGATCAGATGATGAAAATGAATACGCATCGGTCTGCTTCGATTTGGATCGTTATCGAGCAGAACACATCAGCATGAACGCATATCCTATGGAATGGTGGTTGACGATGAAGGGACACATGATTCTTTAGTGCATCTGGCATATAAATATCTTGCAACACCAGCTACAACAGTGCCATGCGAATGTCTGTTCTCACTTTTAGGTGACGTAAACAAGAAGTGGGCAGCATTATCTCCTGTAAATTATAACCAAACTTGTTTGAGCGATTGGCTGGACAAGAAGTAGGACTGAGTGGACTTTGTTTTATTTTTCAGTGCAGTTATTTTTTGTACGTAATTCTACATTTGTAAGTTCAACTTTCTTGATAGAGATTGCACTACAGTACTTGTATGAGGTGATCTGAAAAATACTATTTGGTTTTTACAGTGCAAATATTTGTAATCAAAAATAAAGCAAGCACTATATACTTTGTATTCTGTGTTGTAATTGAAATCAATATATTTGAAAATGTAGAAAACCTCCAAAAATATTTAAATAAATGGTATTCCATTACTGTTTGTTAATGCGATGAATTTTTTAATCGTTTGACAGCCCTAATGAAAAGATAGTGTTCATATGTCTCATAACTGAGTTACATAAACTAAATTATACACCTCTCCTGGACGGAATACAAAATAACCTGAAGAAAGATTGGTTCCTCTAGGCACTACTGCAGTAGAAATGTTTAAGAATAAAAATATGAAACTATTTTTTTGGATAGGAATAATATTAAAAAAACTCTACTACCATGTTTTTGGGTCAGTAACACATGTTTGGTGTGCAGGCAACACTTCATAGGGAGATGGCAATCTCCATCAAGATAAGCACTGCCAGCATGGCCCTGTTGCACAGATGTGCTTTGTATTTCTTGTGGGTATGGAAGGGAATTTATATTGGTGACCGTATAAACATTTTTTTTTCTTGTGCTAAATCCCACTCTGACCACTTGCATTATTATATATTCTAACGTGGTGTCACCTTGAAGTGTTTAATTCACTGTCAAAATGCTCTCAGTGGCATGAACTGGCAGATCATATTGCATTTCGTATTTTGTTCGCTGGATGATGTAAACTTTTCATATCCTTGTTCAGTTTGAAGGAAGAATTTCCCAGCTGGTATGAGAAACTGGTACTGGAAATGGTCCACCACAATACTATCTCCTTGGAGAAGCTTGTAGATGCAGCCTGGCTAGAGATCATGACCAAATATGCAGTGGACGAGGAGTGTGACTTTGAGGTGAGGCTCTAGTTTCAAATACTTGCCATGCTTCTGCTTAATTCTGCTATCCTTAGGAGAGAGGTAAGAGGAAGCCATAAACATTTTTCTCCCTCCAATCTTAATGACTCTCTAAATTTGGTGCAGAATGGTAGGAATCTCACCTCTTTGTGGAATTCCCTTGATAATGCCTATTTCCAAAGCAATAGTATGGAAACCAGTTTCTTAAGCAGAGGCTAACGTGGTGTTTTCAGAAGATAGGAGTGGCTTGGGCAACAGAAACTTATGTCATGCCTAACAGAAGAAGAGGTCCACATCTAACTGCTCCTTCTGCTACAGACACTCTGCTATTCCTCTTGGGAACATGCTGTGTAACTGACACAACTTGCAGTAGTTCAGGGATGGGCAAACTTTTTGGCCCAAGGACCACATCTGGGTATGGAAATTGTATGGTGGGCCATGAATGCTCACAAAATTGGGGGTTGGGGTGTGGGAGGGGGTGAGGGCTCCAGCAGTGGGTGCAGGCTCTGGGGTGGGGCTGTGTATGAGGGGTTGGGGGTGCAGGAGGGTGCTCTGGGCTGGGACCAAGGGGTTTGGAGGTTGGGAGAAGGATCAGGGCTGGGGCAGGGGCGCAGGCTCCGGGCAGCGCTTATCTCAAGCAGCTCCCAGGAGCAGCGGCATGTCCCATCCCAGCCCCCTGGCTGCCCCTATACTTAGAAGCCGGAGAGGGGATATGCTGCTGCTTCTGGGCATGCTCCCTGGCTGGAGCACTGAAGCAAGGCAAGCTTGAGGGCCGGATTAAAAAGTCTGAAGGGCTGTAGTTTGCCCATCCCTGCACTAGCTTCATTCTCCTTCTTCTTGGAAAGGTCTACAGCAGTGGCAGAAGCTCAGGTGTGATTAGAGGAAGCCTTCCCCGCCTCCAATTAAAAAAATTGTGGGTTGGGGGGACTGAGTGGAAAGTCAGGTTTGTCAAAAAGGAAGGGGAAGATGCAGTCCTGATCCTGTGACTGTATATATTTTGGACTGAGTTGTGTCCTCTGTTTCCTGAGCTGGGACCATTGAGTTGGCGCACACAACCCCTTGCAACACATCTGGAAGACTGAGGAAGTAGCAATGGTGGACTTAGGAAAAACCGCACACAAGCTTTTCTGTTCATTGGAGTAATAAGCAGGACTTCTGAATAGGGCAGGTAATAGGGAGATCTTGTAAGTCTGACAGAGGAAACTATAGGAGTGTCACACTGAGGTCAAAGATTAAAAAGTGTGTATTTGTCTCATTTTGTTTCTCCTTCCTTCCTTCCCTTCAAGTGTTTAAAAAGCTGATCAGCTAGTATTACCTGCCTAGTTACTGTTTTTTTGATGCATTTTTCTGCTCAGGTTGGAAAAGAGAAAATGCTGCCGGTAAAAATTGTGAAAGTACATCCATTGGAGAAGGTGGATGAGGAGGCTGCTGAGAAGAAATCGGACGGAACATGTGATTCCCCATCCAGTGACAAAGAGAACTCCAGTCAGGTAGCCCAGGACAACCAGAAAGAGTCAGTCCTGAAGGAGGATGACAGCAGAAGAGAGATTATGAGTGAGTAACAAGACAGCCTACTTTTAAGGGGTTGTGGTTTCGGGGCAAAGGGGAAGCACAAACCCAAATGCCCTCAGGCCTGGGTTATGAAATACTGTACATGCTCTCTGAAGAGCACTGTGTCGATCTTCTCACTCAATGTAACCAGATACATCACTAGCTGTCACAGTTTTGGTGTAGTTGTAATGGAATTAAAAAGCACTGAGTCACAGAAATCAACATGTGTTTAGATTTGCCTTTGTCCAGTATAGTCATAGGAACCTTTCTTTAGTAGTCCTGTTAATTACAGCATGTGTGCAGTTTCTTTAGGACCTTTATTGAAGCTAAGAAAAATTGGGCATGTTTGTCACTGGTGGAGCTGCTCTAGTGGTGGTGATGATAGAAGCTGTAGTATAGCCAGGGCTTGTGTCTTCGTCAGTATGTTTAACTTCACTCAGCGTAAGGTTAGATCAGATACGGGTAGATACAACTGAGCCATGACTATGCTGTAGCTTCCAAAATTGCTGCCGCTGGTTGACAATTGTCAGTCTAGAGGCAGCGTTATTTATTAATCCCAGGCACATGGAGGCATACTCATCGCACTTGAATGACATACACCAAGAATGTCGACTATCCAATGTCCTGTGCACACTGCAGCTGAAATAGTGTCACTGAAACAAAGGCTAAGCTTCGCTCAGTTGATGCTGTGGACAGGACCTAGATGTTGCTGTCACTTTGTTGGTGTTTAGAGGGAATCATTGAGAGACTTTTCCACTCTGTTGTGGGAACGCTTCAAGACTCTTCCTGTATTTCAACCCCTTGCTGGTACCAGACACTTCTCTTCTCCACTCGGTCATGAAGATGCATCTCATACTCTGGGTTTCCTGCTGGAGCATAACTGTTTGCACTGGTACTTGCCACATTGCTGTATTTAGGGTCACTTTCTTCATAGTGACCAGCAGACAGCAAAATGCAGCTAAAACCGAGCATTGTCAACAAAAACATTGAATCAGCAGAACTAGGGAATGGCTTGCACTTCTGAAAGGTCAGTAGTATTTAACAAGGAAGAAAATACCCTCTGAGAACAACTGGGGTGATGCATGCTTCGTGATGGGGCTGGGAGTTAGGCACTAGCTAACATCTAAGTGTGGTAGAATTGCTGAGTTAGATTTAAATTTCTGTCAACCACATCTTGAATTTAGAAGGCGTAGCTTGACACATGAGGTCCAAAAGAATGGCTGATATGAGCAGGAGGCAAATCAAAAGCAAGGAAAATTACAGCTGAGCTTTATGCTCTAGAGCTAATTTTTGTTGTGATTTCCCATCCCCGCTTTCCTTCACAGCCCGAACATAAAATCGACCGACTCTTGACTCTAAAAGTTGTGGCTCTCTACTTTGAGTTAGTATTTAGTGTTTTCTCACCTCCTCAATAGGCCTTAGGAGCCATTTCTTTCTTTCTTTCAGGCTTAGAGCTGATTGGAAAACCAAAATCAACTTTTTGGAAAAATCTGGAGGTTACTATTTTAAGGTTGGACATAAAACAATTTGTTTAAAAATTGTTTTTCTTCCTCTTTCTCTCCCTCCACCCCTTTTTCCCATTGAACACAACAAAATGAATGTCCAAGGCTTTTTCCATGTTTTTATTTTTGTCTTTTGCTCTTTTATAACTCTTGAAAACTTCCTCAAGTTTGGAAAAGTTAGTGTCAAAAGGAAAAAATGGAACTTAACACTACCCTCTGTAACTCTTAAGAACTTGAACTTTTTTTGCAAAAGTTTGTGGTTAAGAAAAGGCCACTTGAATGAAAAATTTCAGCCATCTCTGACCAGGCTAAATATCAAAGCTTATGTTTAAAGACACTTTACTAATTCTGGTAAGGTGCTTGTTATTTAAACATATGTAACACCTGAGGGGGATGAGCATAGTCCCCATTTTACACATGAGGAAACTAGTAGTACAGGTGAAGTGGCTTATGTACAGTGACACAGCAAATAACTGGCAGAACTGTAACTGGAACCAGATTTCCCAACTTCCAGTCCTTAGCTTCTATGGATTCTCACTCACTGCAGATAAGGAGCTTTTGTCACTACTGCTGTTTATATTCACACTAGCTCCCTGAGATCTAGTGCAGGTATGTGCCCATAGGCAGGGGAATCACACCCCTAGCTCATAATACAGACATAGCCAATCAATTTATTAAACAAATTGCTGCATTAGTAATGCTTGGAATGGGCCTAAAGCGCAGTAATTTGGTTACTGAGGAAGGAAGAAATAGCAATCCTTGTCATTGGGCAGTAATTGACAAGAAATTGTGGAATATATTTGGTTTATTCATAGTATCATTAAACAAAATATTACAGGAGCACAGAAACCCCAAATCAGTTAACTTCTGTATGGGGCTGTTCGAGGAACACAGCCTAGCCCTCTGGGCTTCAATGTGGCTTTGTGGTTGTGTCAGAAGAGTTAAGACTCCTGAGTTTTATTGTGGTTCTGCCACTGATTCTGACTTTGGTAAAGTGACGGGTCTAATCTCTGTTTAAAGTTACCCCCTTGTAAAATAAGGATGATGCACACTGTAAATAGGAAATTTAACATTGTAAAGTGCTTTCAAATTATCAAAAGTGTTGAGTATATAATTCCATACAAAATAATCTCTTAATAGAAACGGTAAGAGTACACCTTTAAATTCCCAATATTAAGCAACTTTAATTCTGCTCTCTTGTGTGAATGCACAATATTCTTTTAATTACATGGCTGATGCATTGTATGAGAAATAGTAACAATGCAATTTTTTTACAATTTTAGATACCCATGTGTATGTTATAATACTTAGCAGAGTTCCAGAGTCCTTGAAAATAAATATGAAATGCTTACTGTACTTATACAACACACTATAGATGTAGTAATGAAAATGTCTGGTATATATGCCAACTTCAGTTAATGGCATATACACAAGGGGGCAGAGTAAACCTTAGCACTTTCTTGGCACTCTTCATGCTTTTTTTCGTAAAAGGAATACATAAAGTAGCTTCAGCTCTTGGGTTTGAAGCCCTGCTGCCTTGCAGAGGTTCATGTATAGTGCATGTTGATTCTATAACCTGGATATATCTAATCTGCAGTAGGCATCCCCTGTCTTACAGACACTAGGACGGGGTGGGCAAACGTTTGGGTATGGAAATTGTATGGCGGGCTATGAATGCTCATGAAATTGGTAGCTGGGGTGTGGGCTCTGGGGTGGGGCCAAAAATGAGGAGTTGAGGGTGCAGGATGGGGCTTTGGGCTGGTGCAGGGGAAGAGGGGTGAGGGCTGGGGGTGCAGGCTATGGGGTGGGGCTTGGGATGAGGTATTGGGGGTTCAGGAGGTTTCTCCAGGCTGAGACAGAGGGGTTTGGAGGGCAGGAGGGGAATCAGGGCTGGGGCAGGGGGTTGGGGCATGGGAGGGGGGCAGGCTCCAGCAACACTTACCTCAAGCAGCTCCCAGAAGCAGTGGCATGTCTCCCTTCTGGCTCCTCCTGGTCAATGGGAGCTGCGGGGGCAGTGTGCTGAACCCCCTGGCTGCCCCTACATGTAGGAGCCAGAGGGGGGACATGCTGCTGCTTCCAGCAGCCGTGCAGAGCGGGGCAAGCCCCTGACCTCGCTGCCCGGCTGGAGTGCCACAGTGGGGCAAGCCGCGGATCCCGCTCCCTGGTGGGAGCTCGACAGCTGAATTAAAATGTCTGGAGGACAGGATGTGGCCCCTGAGCCATAGTTTGCCCACCCCTGGACTAGAACTTGGGAAGAAACCCCTCCTTTTATATATCATATGAGTAGTGCAGCTGGAAAGGGTTCCTAAGGTGCACAAACATTCCTGCATGCCTTTGGAGGTCCACCAGCATGGAATGGGAATAAGTGGGCTGGCCAGTTTAAATAGTCAGATTAGGAGACTTCAGGAATCTGGGAAGCCATAAATTTAAATCCACTAATGTTGGAAAAACTAATTTCATTAGCATTTAAGCTGTTTTATGATTTCTGTGTCCATGTGCACAAGTCCGTGGGGTACTCTTTGCAAGTTTAGTGAAAAAAAGTACTGTATAGTCATAATGCAGTTAAATCAAAAGCAACTTTCTCTGGAGCAAGGCTGAGTATTGCTCCTCAAAGGCTATTTCAAATTGCTTAAAATGAGTGAAACTTCTTAGAAAGTGAGCCAAAAAATCTGAACAGAGGCGAAGTATTAACCTTCCACTTGAAAAGTATTTTCCTAAGACTCACTCTGAGCCACTGGAAACAGTTATATAACCTGAACTGTAGCAGTCACAAAACATTTTTGGAATATCCAAAATATTTAGTAAACAAAAGGAGACCGCTTCATTTGGATGATTTAGGATGTTAACACTGTTTGGTTAATCCAGGTCTTGCTGGAGAATAACTTGTACCTGTAGAAGACTTTTAAAATCAGATTGTAAATTTCTAAAAATGTGGTCGCATTTTTAACTCTAACCTTTATTATATGTAGTCGATGTATGCACAGCCAAAAATGTGTCTTAGCATTCGGACACTGTTCTGCTCATTCAGTTCTTTGCTTTCTTTTTCTAAGACCCAGATCCTCCAAGCTATTTAGGCTCCTAACTTCCACTGAAATCAATGGGAGTTAGCTGCCTGAATAACTATTGAGGATCTGGGATGAAATGTTTTGCACACAACTTTCATTGTGCTCTTGAGCAGTAAAAACATAATATGGTAATGTCCCTTCTATGACTATAGTCAGTAATAGACTGTTAATGTTAACAAATATTTGTAGAACAAATGCATAAGACCAACTTATGACTTATGCATCCAGAGCAGCCAAGAGTGCCTCTCTTCTTATCTGATCTTGACAAGAAGAGTGTAGCCTCTTCTTTCAGGCCTCTGCTACTGTGTTTTGGGCCTTTCACTTCAAGACCAAGCTAGTGTAGTGTGCTATGCATGGGGGCACCGCCTTTTAGACTCTGGAAACTAAAGCTAGTGCAGAATGTGGTTGCCCATTTATTAAATGGTACTTCATGCAGAGAACACATTATACCTATGCTCTGTAATCTAATCAACAATGCCTCCTTATTAATTCTGGAAGGAGTTTAAAGTGTTGGCTGTTTAACTTGTAAAGCCTTAATGCTTTAAGAACTGGCTGTTGGAGACTGATTCTCTCACCGTGCAATAGTGCTGTAGGTAGAATCAGCTGAAATATTTGAGCTTATGGTCCCCTGGTTTAAAAAGGAGAGATTTTCCCTCTTGTATAATGTTAGGGGGCTTATTCCTTCACCCACTCACTTCCCTGGTCCTTCTTGCATGAACAGAGAGCAACAATACCCGAAGTCCAAAGGTGCAAACAATTCAATGTTTATTGGGGTGAAGTTCCAGCAAGCATGATTCTAGTTTCCTTCCTTAGTGTCCCCCTTCCCAGCTCTGACACCATAGAGCCTTACACCTGTGTCCCTGTTCCCATTTCCCCCTTTAGCCAAACATGATTCCAATTTCCCCAACCCATTCCCTTTTCCCATTCCCCCTCCACACCCACCCACTTCCTGATTGACTGCAGACTATAGAGTAAAACTTGAGTTCTGCTTAGCTATACCTTAACCAATCATTTTCCTGAAATTTAACTAACCAATCCTAACATATTGTAACATGATTATGTAACCGATTATATCCCACCACCTTAATTAGTTTACACCCAGCAAAATTAATTATACAGTAGACAGAAACAATCACAGAACCAGACAGAGATTGTACAGACAAACAATAGCAAAATGGGAACTATAATGACAAAACAATACAGAAGTGAGGATTTCACATCCCAGCTATTGATAAGTGAGTTCTTGCCAGACAGGATGCTATCAAACTAAGTTTCCTTTTACATCTTCTAGGCACTTCCCTTTCTCTGGAGGTGACAGGCATTATCAGGACAGGAGTGTATTTCTAACAGCCCAATAGCACCTTATTTCAATGGGACTAGTTTGGAATGTGAGGATGTGACCGGTCACTTCCCAGCTTATGGCTGCCTCTGTTGCTTAGCCAAAGGCCTTAACCTAAGAACAGGGCTTCAGACTGTCACAGTAAGAGAAGGACCTTACACTGGCAGACAGTGATTTTGATTCTTTCTTTTATACCTCTAACTAGCCAAGTGATAAGAATACACCTAAATTCTTAAAGTACAGGCCTTTGCAGACAGGCCTGAATATATATCCTAACACATAATATTTTTCTGTGAGGGTTTGATGCTTCCCAGGGTTGTGAGGCACCTTGCTACCGCTGGCCCTTAGCATGAGAGAGAGTCTTATCTATACCTGCCAGGGGTCAGGTCCCTGATAACGCTGGCCACAGGCAACACAAGTATTACCTTCTCTGGCTCTGCTGTCCCTCCGCAGGCAAGCACACACCAACCCACAAGCGCTTCGAGCGTCTCTCTGGAGTGCCCAGCCCCTGTTCTACTCGGTACTCACAAATTCACTACTCCCAAAGGAATAGTACACACCAGCTTACTAGTTTTAACTCAGGATCACCACTCCACTTAACAAACAGTACTAGATGATAAACTTTTTTTCACTATAAATATACATAAGAACTCAGATTCAAATAATAGAAAGTAACAATAGTGGAAACAAATGTTTACGTATAAACCAAAATCATAACACGCTTTCTAGAGCCTAAACTTAATTCATAGGACATTCCCCTAACTTACACCAAATTTGTTTCCCGGCATTTTTAACCAGTATGGTTGAGATCCCCTTTCAAAAAGATCAAGCCTTCTTGCAGTTTGTCTTTGCAGATTGAAGGATGCCAGTGTGTCTCACTGCATCCCCAGATGTACCAGACCTCTGATCTTCACCTGAAAACTGTCCCATCTGTCCCCCCATCTTCCTGTGCTGTTTTCCTTTTCCTATTAATTTCCTTCTGAAGTCTCCAAGCCCTTCATTAGCACTTGACTCAGTATGCTAGTACAAAAAGAAAAGGAGTACTTGTGACACCTTAGAGACTAACAAATGTATTTGAGCATAAACTTTCATGAGCTACAGCTCACTTCATCAGATGCATGCAATGGAAAATACAGTGGGGAGATTTTATATACTCAGAGAACATGAAACAATGGCTGTTACCATACACACTGTAACAAGAATGATCAGGTAAGGTGAAAAGAAAAGGAGTACTTGTGGCACCGTAGAGACTAACAGATTTATTTGAGCATAAGCTTTCGTGAGCTGTAACTCACGAAAGCTTATGCTCAAATAAATTTGTTAGTCTCTAAGGTGCCACAAGTACTCCTTTTCTTTTTGCGGATACAGACTAACATGGCTGGTACTCTGAAACCGGGTAAGGTGAGCTATTACCAGCAGGAGAGAAAAAAAAACTTTTGTAGTGATGATCAAGGTGGGCCATTTCCAGCAGTTGACAAGAACATCTGAGGAACAGTGGGGAGTGGGGAATAAACATGGGGAAATAGTTTTACTTAGTGTAATGACCCATCCACTCCCAGTCTTTATTCAAGCCTAAGTTAATTGTATCCAGTTTGCAAATTAATTCCAATTCAGCAGTCTCCCGTTGGAGTCTGTTTTTGAAGTTTTTTTGTTGAAGAATTGCCACTTTTAGGTCTGTAATCGAGTGACCAAAGAGATTGAAGTGTTCTCCGACTGGTGTATGAATGTTATAATTCTTGACGTCTGATTTGTGTCCATTTATTCTGTTATGTAGAGACTGTCCAGTTTGGCCAATGTACATGGCAGAGGGGCATTGCTGGCACATGATGGCATATATCACATTGGTAGATGTGCAGGTGAACAAGCCTCTGATAGGGCCTAATCACATCAGCCACACTATGATGGTGTCCCCTGAATAGATATGTGGACACAGATGGTAATGGGCTTTGTTGCTGGGTTAGTGGTTCTGTTGTGTGGTGTGTGGTTGCTGGTGAGTATTTGCTTCAGGTTGGGGGGCTGTCTGTAAGCAAGGACTGGCCTGTCTCCCAAGATCTGTGAGAGTGATGGGGCGTCCTTCAGGATAGGTTGTAGGTCCTTGATGATGCATTGGAGAGATTTTAGTTGGGGGCTGAAGGTGATGGCTAGTGGTGTTCTGTTATTTTCTTTGTTGGGCCTGTCCTGTAGTAGGTAACTTTTGGGTACTCTGGCTCTGTCAATCTGTTTCTTCACTTCAGCAGGTGGGTATTGTAGTTGTAAGAATGCAAGTACAGTGGTCTCAACCAGTGGTATTTGTACCCCTGGGAGTACGCAGAGTCTTCTGGGGGTACATCAACTCATCTAGATATTTACTTAGTTTTACAACAGGCTACATAAAAAGCACTAGTGAAGTCAGTACAAACTAAAATTTCATAGACAATGACTTTTTATGCTGTTCTCTATACTATACACTGAAATGCAACTACAATATTTATATTTCAATTGATTTATAAGTATATGGTAAAAATGAGTAGGTAAGCCATTTTTTTAGTAATAATGTGCTGTGACATTTTTGTCTGATTTTTGTAAGCGAGTAGTTTTTAAGTGAGGTGAAACCTAGGGGTACACAAGACAAATCAGACTCCTACAAGGGGTAAAATAGCCTGGAAAGGTGGAGAGCAACTGTGCTAGTAGACTGTTTTAAGATGCACGCAATATGCAATGGTCCAGCAAGGGGATAAGTGTCTCCTGTTTTCTGTCTGGAGAAGTTTGTCTCAAGGCACCTGTGAGTGACCTGCCTTTAACTACAAAGCCTAGAGAACATAGTTTTCAACATATCCCGTACACATATCTCACAATGATTGATGACCAATGTGACACATGCTTTCATTAGAGACCTCACATGACATTTATTTTGGTGAATCCAGGGATCTGTATACTCCTGTGCCTTCTGCCAGTTGGCATCAGGAGGTCCTTGGGTTACAAAGAAATCCTCAGTTTAGGTACTTGTTCCTCATTGATATTGTCTACCAGATCTCAGCTGCCTTCTGAGCAGACTGCAATGCCATCTTTTTTCCCCTTTACATCCAGATTGTAAGTGGAGTGAGGGATAAAGGTGATTAGATGTGGCAATGTTATGATTTTGTTGACATACTGATGTTTGGATAGTCTGTTGCTAGGGATTTATCTTTGATATTTGTATGACGTGCTTTAATTGTTCGTGTCTAGAAGTGTTAAGTTTGTTAAAACCATAATGTTTACAAATAGACACAATGGTGTATAGAAGTCTGTTTCTAGTCTTAGTCTAGAATTTGCCTAGGTACACAAACATGATCTCTTTTTTTTAATTCATAGCAATGAGTGTTAAAAATAAAACTTGGGGATGGTCTTCCACAGCAAGTTCTTTTTTTAATAAGAGTTTTTTTTAGGAAAGACAAACTTATGGCTATTTTCTGGTCAAGAAATACACATTCTAGTAGTTGTCATTGTTCCTTTGAACAACTTAATTGTAGTATGTGTATTTCAATAGACTGAACATCTTGTGTTGAAGAGAGCTGACCCACTCAAATTCTCCTGATTATATCTTTTCTCAGAATCTGAGTAACTTTAGAATTCTCACTCACATTTTCATAAGCCATTTAAGACCATTAAAAGGTTAGCTTGTTCTGTACCATTAGTTTGTAGCAAGTCTCCGTGGTGGAATTATTTCCAGAAATAAGTGGTCTGATCAAATTAAGCAGCTCTAGTTGGTTGTTAAAAATAAGCATGAATGTCACACCGAAAACACCACTAAGAAACGAATACTTCAATCTTGTCCTGTTATGTTTAGTACTACAGCTCTTTTGGGATGTGATCATCTACTTTACACAGGCCATTGTATTTGCTAGGCACTGCTGAGAGGGATAAAGTGAATGGTGCATCTAAGTACCAGTTTCACAACTAGAGCTTTTGGCAGCAACACTGACCAATTTTATCTGTTGGTGACCAGCTCAAAGGGGGGGGCATTAAAGGAACATGTGACAAGTCTAAGCATGATCTTTTAATGGTCTGACTGTAGTCTTTTTAACTCTATAGCCCCTAGGTGGGTCTGTCTCAGCAGTGCATCAATAACTGTCTGTCTTCTGGTTGATCAGGTGACCGGGCACGCAGGTCCCCTCGGAAACTTCCTACTTCTCTGAAGAAGGAAGAGAAGAAGTGGGTGCCACCTAAGTTCCTGCCACACAAATATGATGTCAAGCTGCAAAACGAAGATAAGGTGAGTTGCCTGTATGAATCTTCTTCTACGCAGCATGACAGAAAAGGATGAAATGAATAACCCCTATGTGCCATCAAGCAGCAGTGAAGATTCCTTTAACCACATTCGATATTGTATAGAAAAGTTGTCTGAATGGTGTGACTTATGCCTTGGTGAGTAAGCTGGCTGTTAACTGGCTAATACCTGATCTGTCTGCCAATTGGTTGATGAAACCTGGCCAGTGATATAAAATTTTTTATTAAAGCTAATGTAAAAAAATATAATACACAGGTTAGGGAAAGTGTGTCTGTACATGTGGGTATAGTGCTTAGGTTGTCCACAAACACAAAGTTTGTTTTAAAAGTCATAAGATACATATAGCATCTAATCAGCAATAACCTAAATTTAACAATACAGTTTAGATATTAGCATTCAAGTATTCGGGTACATCACTGATAAAAAGTTGCACAGAGTTGTTTGTGGAAAGCAAAATATATCCAAGTAAAGATTGTCCCTCAGTAATTGAGAATTTAGGGTGGGTTGTCCTTTTAGAATATACAATCCATTAGGAAAATATTTCGGTTACTTTCCCAACTGCGCTTCTCATCGGCAGTCTAGCTCAGCGTTTCCCAAACTTTTTTGGCCATGGAACATCTGGTATATATTTACGGAACACTTCTAATATTATTTTGTAGTCGTTTGGTTTTCAAATAAAAAATTGCTTTATTTATGCTCAAATATATTTTATTTTATAAAACAAAGCAAAAATGCAAATTTAAAATAACTTGAACTAACAATTTCTAACTGGAAAGCGGGTATAAACTAGTACAAAATTCAAGTGCAAGACCCTTTTTTTAATTACGATTCTTTCACAGAACACCTATTCACATTTAGCGGAACACCAGTGTTCCGCGGAACACAGTTTGGGAAACGCTGCTCTAGCTCATCCCTCCTGGTATTGCTTGTAGAAGTGACCAAGAGTAACTGCTTATATGTAACTGCATCTGAAGAAGTGGGTTTTTGCCCATGAAAACTTATGCCCAAATAAATCTGTTAGGCTTTAAGGTGCCACCAGACTCCTCATTGTTTTTTGTGGATACAGACTAACACGGCTACCCCTGATGCTTATATTTAATTAACCAGTGATACTTTGAGAGTGACATCATAGCTAATTACACTTCAGGAAGCTCTCTGGTTTGCAGCACTGCTGTATTCTTTCTATCAGCTGTTCACTAGGCTGATCATAATCCTGATAGGAAGGCAGCAAGGACTTCAAACTAATGATTACAGCTTGCAGAGTAACTCTCCTGGTCTCAAAAAGGGTTTGATAAACTAGTCTCTTTAACCAAATATTAGTGATTGGGTGTTGTTGCCAAAGCAAAGTAGTAGACTTTGGCAAGGAATCTGCAACATAAGTTAACATTTCAAATATTTCAGTGACAGTTTTTAGCTAATTGAACATCCCACCAACTTCTTTCAACTCTCAGGGCTACAAGTGCTATTTGTTCTAATCTGAGGTTGCAATAGTCAGGGGTCACACAAAGAAAGGGGTGGATGCCTCTTGGCTAAGAGGTGATGTAGTGTACCATACCTGTGCTCTTGTGCTGTGTGGTGTTTGAGAGAATACATAAAAATTGAATGTTACCAATCTGTCTTTGTGTGATGTTTCAAAGATCATCAGCAATGTGCCAGCAGATAGCTTAATCCGTACAGAGCGACCACCCAACAAAGAAATCCTGAGGTATTTCATCCGCCATAATGCACTACGGGCTGGTACAGGCGAGAATTCTCCATGGGTGGTAGAAGATGAATTAGTGAAGAAGTATTCTCTTCCCAGTAAATTTAGTGACTTTCTGCTAGACCCACATAAGGTAAGAACTCTCATTTAAAAATCTGCTTGCAAGGTAGGGCTGGGGGTGTGGAAGAGACACTGGCCAAGATTTTCAAGTGAATAATTTTTTTGGGGGGCTCCAAACTTGAGACATCTTGTTGGGGCTTAGTTTTCAGACTGAAAGCCCTGCAGTTTCTGAAAATCAGCTCCTTTAAGGCAACTTTAGATGAGCACCTAAAAATAGTCCTCTTTGAAAAGACTGGCTGGAATGGGTTTAGTTGGGCTATGGGAGGCCTCAAACCCTCTTAAGGAGTGGAACTAGGAGTGGAGACACTTCATTTGAAGTTAATTCTATTGTAAATTGTGTTTCTCCTTGCCAATCAGTGGCAATTATATAAAGAGCCCCCACTCTTGGACAAGAAGAAGAATAAGTTTAGATAGATACAATATTGTCAGCAACAGATCAATGAAATAAATGTTGCCTTTTTCTAGGGGGTCACTCTTGACTTCCCCCCCCCAATCCCCTAACCATCCAGAAAACATACGTGTTTGTGAAACACTGAAGTGTAGAAAATTTTGGTAAAGGAGATCTACAAATACTATTGTAAGGCAATGTGTTTATTCAATGAACTTATTTCATTTAGAGGTTTTTGTCCCTGACACAGGGCACTGAAAATCTCATGGCACAATTACGGTGATTGCATTTTCTTTGCCTTAGACAAGCAATGTAAATCCCAACTGTTGAAGCTAACTTGAGATGTCAGGAGTTTACTATATAGGAGAAAACTATAACCTTTATCCAGTAGTGTGAATTACTGAATCTATCTGTTTATGGTAGTTTAGAGGTTGTAGTTGAGATATTAAATATTTTGGTTTTGTAACTGTTTCCGTGGTCCCTGCAGAATTCATACTTAACTTTCTTATAGTGTGCTGGATTCACAGATCTTAAAATACTTTACAAAGGAAGGTCAGGGTTACCCCCTTTTATAGGTGGGAAATTGAGGTGTAGAGGTGAAGTGATTTGCCCAAGTGCGTTAGCACGTCAGTGGCAGAGCTGAAAATAGGACTTAACTCTCCCAGTCACGTACCCTACTTTTGGACCATACTGCCTCTAGAATAGATAATCTATTCTATTATGTTATCCTAGATGCAGGTTTGCCATCCCCTAACTGAGGGAGCTACTTTTGGCAACCCCGTGGCGATTATCACATTTCATACTGAAAAAAGAACAGGAATACTTGTGGCACCTTAGAGACTAACAAATTTATTAGAGCATAAGCTTTTGTGGGCTACAGCCCACTTCATCGGATGCATAGAATAGAACATATAGTAAGAAGACAGATAGATATATACACACACACACACACACATTATATATAAGTTAAAGTTGCCATACAAACTGTGAAAGGCTAATTAGTTGAGCTATTCTCAGCAGGCGAAAAAAACTTTTGTAGTGATAATCAAGATGGCCCATTTAGACAGTTGACAAGAAGGTGTGAGGATACTTAACTTAGGGAAATAGATGGAATATGTGTAATGACCCAGCCACTCCCATACTGAATATTCCACATAGCAGTGATAAAAGGGGCTTTCAGTATTGTGGTTAAACGAGACTCATCCCTCACCCCCAAAAAGGCTAAGTATTGCACCGTTGCCTCAATATACACCATATTGAAACCCCGCTGGAGCATGGAATTTGCCCTTGAGAGGTGTGCATGTTGGGAAAGTCCTGTTTTTTTCCTTTATGGAATAATTCTAGCATGGTTCAGACTTAGTAAAACTGCACACTAGAACAAAAAAGGATTTCCTTACATCTTTCTACTTGCCCTAGTAGGATGGCTTCATGCTCTAGCAGGAATATTTAGGCTCACATAGAAGTCTGGTGTAGGTTCATTTAAAGGAAAGATTAATATAAAATCATTAATTTGCAGACTGCCTCTTAATTTGGTATAGTATTTGGGACATTCAGTTACTAAAAATACACAATTAAAAAGTATTTGACCACCCTTAAATGCTTTGAGTATTCAAAGCACCAAAGGAGGTATGCTATCAATGTAAATAATTTTTTTCTATTTTCACTTGCAGTGACTTATCTACACTGCTGCAAGTCTTTGGTAAATAGTACATTTGCTGTCCCTAGAACAAGAGAACTGTTTATGAAACTCTTAGCCCTGGTCAGTTTGAGATGGTATTTGAGCCTGAGACACAAGTGTTGTGCCTATCCCCTGTCAATGGAGGGCCTACAGTACACTCTGTTTAACAAGTGTAGCAAAAAACTTGCAAATCTGTTGCAACCAGTTTTACTTTGGGGGGGGAGAAGAGCTGCTGTTACTTTCATCCCATTCACTGCCACTTCTAGTTAGTTCCTATGAGGAAACAGTAAAACTGAATCTGTGGGAGAAGCTGAAAATTGTTTTATATTTCACTGTAAATATTTAGGGAGTCCTGTCCATCTGTTGAAATGTTAGAGAATTTTTGTCATAACAGCCAATGTCTGGTTTTTTAGAACTTTTACTGGCAAATTCTAAGGGTATGTCTTCACTACCTCCATAGTGTAGACGAGGGCTAAGAAGGGAAGTGGGGTAGCATACTGTCTGGAGAACTGGCAAGTGAAGACAGGACATAGGAGCTAAAGTTAAATAATACCGAGAGCTTGACAGAAAAAAGAAATTGTCAACATTTGACTGCTCTTACTTCCCAGAAATTTCCCCAATATAGATTTATTCTTTTCTTGTAAAGAAATGCCTAAACCATATGATGATTTGACAGACAACTTGTTGCCAAATGTAGCTACTTAAAAAAAAAAAATCAGTTATCTATAGTTACGCAAGTACAAAAGAGCCTGCAGGGACAATGATCTCCTCTGGCTTGACAGTTATATCAAAGTATGGAATAGAAACTTTTTTGATCTCTGGTCCTGGACCAATGCTTGGGGAAAGTTTTCGCTAATCCTAAGCGCATCTGCACTGATACTGCCAAAGTAGAGTTAACCCTGATAGGTTATGCAAGACTTAACTTTCTACTGTGGGTTGTTATAGTTGTTTGTAATCTCGTAAAACATCTTAATCGTCACAGAGAATGTAAAGTCAAAATTTTCACCCATGCTGTTTCCCTCTCTGAAGTCTGCAGCTTAAACATACCTTCAGTAAAACACTTGCGGCTGGCCCACATCAGCTGACTCAAGCAGGATCTGTAGGGCTATAAAATTTCAGTGTAGGTGTTTGGACTCTGGCTGGAGCCTTGGTTCTGGGACCCTCCCCTCTGGCAGGGTCCTGAAGCCTGGGCTACAGCTAAATCCCAAACATATACACTGCAATTTTATTGTCTTGCAGCCCAAGCCCTGCAAGCCTGAATCAGCTGACATAGGCTGGCCATGGGTGCTCTTTTCAGTGTAGACGTCCACATGGCTCTCAGGGTATACCTTAAGGATTTCCTATGTTCAAGAGTCGGAATGTAACCGACTTAAGGGAGAGTAAAAGCAAATGACTCTTCACCCCATAGCTTGTCTTAAGTGGAAACAAGAGCTGCTTATGTCAGCTGAATGGCACTAAAGTGCCTTCATTGCCCTATGGGGAAGAAATAATAACTCTGTAAGTGCCTGGGAATTAATGTAGTAGTTAAGATTACTTGAGGACTTTCATAACCACAACTCTGAGAATCTTTAGGGAGGAAGTTTTCCATGCTTGGCCTTAGCTCAGTGGTAAATTCAAACCATTTTAAAATCTGAAATTGTTGGAGGACAAAGCAATCTAGGATTAGTTCCTCAGTTCTGCCAAAATAACGTTGAGTTGTCAGCATGTTCAACTGGTGCACATGCAGTTGTAATATCTAACATAAATGGTTATGATGGTTATCACTAATATGCTGAAAATAACTTTCTCCATAGGTGGTCTCCTGCAGTGTTTATATGCTGTCTTCAGTGGAGCTTTCTGCAATAGGGACACCAAGGGCATTAAAAGAAAACTAAATTTTCATTAAATGGTTAATCTTAATGTAGTAGTAAACATTCAGAAGTAATGAAATAAAAATGATAACAGTGCTATGAGAAATGTAACTTGATTACAATGGGCATGTTTACTATATCTGTTCTGAAATATGTACCTTATTATAGCAATTTTTAGAATGTTGCACATCCTGTATCTTTTGTTATGCTTGACATGACAGAATTTTTCACTAAAACCTTAACTTTTTCACTCTGACTTCTGATGGTTATAATCTTCATGTTATAAATATTATTGCAAGTATCGTGTGTTATTTTTGAGTTCTTGAAATTAACCCATCCAGTGCTCATAATGCACATATGTGACCTGAATCTCAGAAATGCAGAGCACCCAAATACCATTAAAATCAATAGGAGCTGGAGGTGATCACAGCACCTTAAAAATTAGGCTGCTAAACTACCACTGTGTAGTCCTTTATTGGACCAACTTCTGTTGGTGAAAGAGACAAAGGAACTTTCACCAACAGAAGTTGGTCCAAGAAAAAGGCTTTTTGTCACCCACCTAGTCTCTCTAATATCCTGGGATCAACACAGCTACACCAATGCTACAAACAATTGTGTAATCCTGTTCATTAGGTAACAACAGTCCTGAACAATAGAACTGCATTGACAAATGGATCACTCCAAGGGCTAAAAACCCTCCAAATCCACCCCTGTATCCTCAGGAAAGCCCTTAGAGCAGGCCTCCGACACTAATCTGAGACTTCTTTTTACCATACAAACTTTCAAGCAAACAAATTCATAAATCTGTAAAAACTAGAAAGCTTTTTCATGTAATGCAGTTGGAAGTGACTTAAAAACATCATTGAGGCAAACCAACTTAAACAAATTTTAAAGCTGAATGTTAAATCCTCCCAAGATGGGCTATTAACTGTATAACCTGAGGAATTCTTTATAGCAAATTGAAAGCCATTGTAGTGGTCTGTGTCCCATTCCCCCCCCCCCCACACACACACACACCTGTTAAACTGAACAGGGAACTGAACTAAACTTACATGTTAAAAATAATTATTAGAGAAAGATTCTTCAGACATTGCCCCTGCTTAGATTGGTTTTATTTTAATATCTCTTCTTAAATTCTAGTACATGACTCTCAACCCCTCAACCAAAAGGAAGAGCTCTGGATCACCTGACAGAAAGCCCTCCAAGAAGTCCAAAACTGATGGATCTTCACTGGGCCAGCCACTGAGCCCTACGCTGTGGTGTCATGTGCATTTGAAGAAATCTATTATTGGCTCCCCACTAAAAGTGAAGAACTCTAAGAACCCAAAATCCTCCAAAGAGGAGTTGGAGGAGGTGATGAAAATGGTGTCTCCAGGTAAACTTGGCGCTGACTTCCACATTCCTAAGAGGAGCCGACTAGGGAAGGGCAGCGACAAATCCTTAGACAAGAAACAGAAAGGCAAAAGGGTTCTGAATGGGCAGAAGTCCCCTGGGAAATCAAAATCACCTAGGAAAGGTCTGAAGAATCCCAAGATGAAACTGAAACAAATGACACTACTGGACATGGCAAAAGGCACCCCTAAGGTGTCTAGAACTCCTAAGAACTCAGCAGGGACTCCCAGGTCCTCCAGCAAACCCCAGAAACATCTTCCTCCTGCTGCACTCCACCTCATTGCCTATTACAAGGAAAACAAAGACCGGGAGGATAAAAAAAGTGCCCTTTCCTGCATTATCTCCAAAACAGCCCGACTACTCTCAAATGAGGACCGTGCCCGCCTTCCTGAAGAGTTGCGAGGGATAGTACAGAAACGCTATGAACTCTTAGAGCACAAAAAGAAATGGGCCTCCATGACAGAGGAACAACGCAAGGAGTATCTGAAGAAGAAACGGGAGAAGCTGAAGGAGAAATTAAAGGAGAGAGCAAAAGAGCGGAAGGAAAAGGAGATGCAGGAAAAACTGGAAAAGCAGAAGAGGTATGAGGACCAAGATCTTAAAGGAAAGAATTTGCCTGCTTTTAAACTAGTGGATACTCCAGAAGGACTTCCCAATACTCTCTTTGGGGATGTGGCCATGGTGGTGGAGTTCCTGAGCTGTTATTCAGGCTTACTGATGCCAGATGCTCAGTATCCCATTACAGCAGTCTCCTTGATGGAGGCTCTGTGTGCAGAGAAAGGGGGCTTTCTCTACTTGAACCGGGTGCTGGTCATTCTTCTGCAGACCCTGCTGCAGGATGAAATTGCCGAAGACTATGCTGAGTTGGGAATGAAACTCTCGGAAATCCCCCTTACCTTGCATTCTGTTTCTGAACTGGTCCGCCTGTGTCTCCGCAAGTCAGATGTACAGGAGGAAAGTGAGGTTTCTGATGATGTAGATGAGAGCAAGGATTCAGCTACCTTTGAGGATAATGAGGTACAAGATGAGTTTTTGGAGAAGCTGGAGACATCAGAGTTCTTTGAGCTGACATCTGAGGAGAAGCTACAGATAGTTGCAGCGCTCTGCCACCGAATCCTAATGACTTACTCCGTGCAGGACCACGTAGAAGCAAAGCAGCAGATGTCAGCTGAGCTGTGGAAGGAGCGGCTTGCTGTGCTGAAGGAAGAAAATGACAAGAAAAGAGCAGAAAAGCAGAAACGGAAAGAAATGGAGGCTAAAAACAAAGAGAATGGGAAAGATGAGAATGGGGTGGGAAGGAATGACAAGAAAAAAATGGAGATGGTAAAAACAGAGCAACAGATGGAAATAGAGGCTGAAGATATGATCAGTGCTGTGAAAAGCAGAAGACTTCTTGCCATTCAAGCCAAGAAAGAGAAGGAGCAACAGGAGAGGCAAATGAGAGGTACAATACTGGAGTGTGTGTGAGAGCGGGGGAATGGGATACAAAAGTAATGTAGACAATTCAGTTCTCCATTTTCAGTAGTGTTACCTGGCCATGAGGGATTTTATGGCTGGTGTTTAAGGTCTCTAGTTCTGTTAATGGGAGGCATTGTGCAGCCTGCAGGATTTTCAAAACCACAGCTATGTGGTCTTTTAATATTACTCCAGTGGTTCAAAATTTGATGTGCTATGTGTCAGATCCTCTTTCAGTTTTGCCTCTTCAGAAATCCCCCACAAGTACCTTCCAGCAAGTCTATTTTTGGTGGAGGAAAGTTCTCTTGTGCTTACCGAAATCTGGCTCCTTCCAAGAGATGCAGAAGACCTCTGTCCATGAGCCAATTCCCAGGAATCTGGTCCACTAGCTCCCTGCTGTTGCTAAGTGTACTACTTTACATATTGCCACATTATCACCAGCAGCCCCTGCCTCACATGAGAAACCTGTAAACTTCCATTTTAAAATTGAAGAACTCATTAAAAAATGCTCACTGGGGTGGGATTTGTGTAGATCGGTAATACCAGCACTTTTCATATCTGCCATGTGATACCTTATGTTAACCATGCCATTATTATTTCAGACTTTCATAGAACCATACACTGCAGTTTTAAAGAAGTGTAGATACAGTGCTGTCAAAAGCTGCCAGGTTAACAGCCCTCTGAAAATACCAGCACACTTTTCTTGTTCATTGAGGATTTTTTCCTGAAAATAAAGGATAAAATCATGAGAAACATGCCTCCCTTTCTCCCCAACACTCAATTGTACCTACTTTACTGGAGACTGCTATATGTATACATCTACTGTCTCATCAGCATCCCCCACACACCTGGAATCTGAGAGAGACCATGACTTTGTCTCCAGTTAATGGTTACACAAAGCCTCTATTTGTTCCCTGAATCAAATCACTTACCTTTCCATAGTTTTCCATCTTTTATACTAGATCTCCTCTGCTCCTCTGCCATTTTCACCCCCCCCCCCCACGAGAACAGTAATACTTCCCCTATAGGCTTCATTGTAGAAGGTGAAGAAGAGGAATGGAGTTTGAGGAATTCACAAGGCCAGGCAGAGAGGCCTGGAAGGGTGACCTTCCTTGGGGCCACTTAGCCCAGGCCACCCCTGTGCCTGGATCATAGAAGGAAATGAGAGAGCAGCGGTTAGTTTTTCTTCTAATGTTTATTTCCTTTTGTTTTATGGCTGAAGTAACAGCAGCTGAACACAGGTGAAAAGAATAAAATTAAGCTCCTGTTCCCTCAAGCACTGATTTCCAAAGGTGTCAGTGATTGTAGTAAAAAGGAAAAGGAGTACTTGTGGCACCTTAGAGACTAACCAATTTATTTGAGCATGAGCTTTCGTGAGCTACAGCTCACTTCATCGGATGCATTCAGTGGGGAGATTTATATACACAGAGAACATGAAACAATGGGTATTACCATACACACTGTAATGAGTGATCACTTAAGGTGAGCTATTACCAGCAGGAGGGGGTGAAACCTTTTGTAGTGATGATCAAGGTGGGCCATTTCCAGCAGTTGACAAGAACGTCTGAGGAACAGTGGGGAGTGGGGAATAAACATGGGGAAATAGTTTTACTTTGTGTAATGACCCATCCACTCCCAGTCTTTATTCAAGCCTAAGTTAATTTTATCCAGTTTGCAAATTAATTCCAATTCAGCAGTCTCTCGTTGGAGTCTGTTTTTGAAGTCTTTTTGTTGAAGAATTGCCACTTTTAGGTCTGTAATCAAGTGACCAAAGAGAATGAAGTGTTCTCAGACTGGTTTTTGAATGTTATAATTCTTGACGTCTGATTTGTGTCCATTTATTTTTTTTACGTAGAGACTGTCCGGTTTGACCAATGTACATGGCAGAGGGGCATTGCTGGCACATATCACATTGGTAGATGTGCAGGTGAACGAGCCTCTGATAATGTGACTGATGTGATTAGGCCCTATGATGGTGTCCCCTGAATAGATGTGTGGACATAGTTGGCAACAGGCTTTGTTGCAAGGATAGGTTCCTGGGTTAGTGGTTCTGTTGTGTGGTGTGTGGTTGATGGTGAGTATTTGCTTCAGGTTGGGGGGCTGTCTGTAGGCAAGGACTGGCCTGTCTCCCAAGATCTGTGAGAGTGATAGGTCGTCCTTCAGGATAGGTTGGAGAGGTTTTAGTTGGGGGCTGAAGGTGATGGCTAGTGGCATTCTGTTATTTTCTTTGTTGGGCCTGTCCTGCAGTAGGTGACTTCTGGGTTCTCTTCTGGCTCTGTCAGTCTGTTTCTTCACTTCAGCAGGTGGGTATTATAGTTGTAAGAACACTTGATAGAGATCTTGTAGGCGTTTGTCTCTGTCTGAGGGGTTGGAGCAAATGCGGTTGTATCGTAGAGCTTGGTGGTAGACAATGGATCGTGTGGTGTGGTCTGGATGAAAGCTGGAGGCATGTAGGTAAGTATAGCGGTCAGTAGGTTTTCAGTATATGGTGGTGTTTATGTGACCATCGCTTATGACCACCGTAGTGTCCAGGAAGTGGATTTCTTGTGTGGACTGGTCCAGGCTGAGGTTGATGGTGGGATGGAAATTGTTGAAATCATGGTGGAATTCCTCAAGGGCTTCTTTTCCATGGGTCCAGATGATATCATCAATGTAGCGCAAGTAGAGTAAGGACATTAAGGGATGAGAGCTGAGGAAGCATTGTTCTAAGTCAGCCATAAAAATGTTGGCATACTGTGGGGTCATGCAGGTACCCATAGCAGTGCCGCTGATTTGAAGGTCTACATTGTCCCCAAATGTGAAATAGTTATGGGTGAGGACAAAGTCACAAAGTTCAGCCACCAGGTTTGCCGTGACATTATCGGGGATAGTGTTCCTGACGGCTTGTAGTCCATCTTTGTGTGGAATGTTGGTGTAGAGGGCTTCTACATCCATAGTGGCCAGGATGGTGTTTTCAGGAAGATCACCGATGGATTATAGTTTCCTCAGGAAGTCAGTGGTGTCTCGAAGATAGCTGGGAGTGCTGGTAGCGTAGGGCCTGAGGAGGGAGTCTACATAACCAGACAGTCCTGCTGGCAGGGTGCCAATGCCTGAGATGATGGGGCGCCCAGGATTTCCAGGTTTATGGATCTTGGGTAGTAGATAGAATACCCCAGGTCGGGGTTCCAGGGGTGTGTCTGTGTGGATTTGTTCTTGTGCTTTTTCAGGGAGTTTCTTGAGCAAATGCTGTAGTTTCTTTTGGTAACCCTCAAGAGGGTAATGGCTTGTAGAAAGTGGTGTTGGAGAGCTGCTGAGCAGCCTCTTGTTAATCTTCCGACCTATTCATGATGATGACAGCACCTCCTTTGTCAGCCTTTTTGATTATGATGATTAGACACTATGTTTCTGCTCCAGGGAGCTGTGCTAGGGTGGCCCACTAGGGTTTGGTCAGATCAAAATCTGATTTCTGCAGGCGGGGGAGATGCCAGGTCCTCACCTGTGCCAGCCACTACTTAGCTGCGGTCGCCTCCTATTTCTGACAGGTGGCTGCAGCTCCCAGCCCTGGTTCCATAGGCAAGTCTGATCGGGGAGAGGGGAAAGCAGTGAGCAGTGGGGTGTGGGAGGTTCCCGCGCTCTTCCTGGTGTGTCTGTTTTTTAAATATTACAAAGTTGGCAACCCTAAGCTGTGCAGAGCATTGTAGGATCGGTGCAGGGAGAGCACCCAAAATAGGATTGTCAATGTGGAAACTTGGCACTTTTGCAACTTTCTCTCGTTCAGTCACAAATGTGTAATTGTTTAATAGAGATGTAGCTAGGGAAATGCAGCACTGTGTCTCGGGTGGAAATTTCCTTCACCACCATAAAGGCTAGAAACCTATGGAGAGTTTGTTTTAAATTAAGCTGAGATTCAGCAGCAAATCATACAGCCTGTTAAGGCCCTGTCCAGATCTGTTGCCATCCCTTGAGATTCTATGCTGTCCCCATAGGAGACCCCTTCTGGTCCTATGGCTTCTGCTGCTACCTCTGCTAATGCTAAGCCTGCTGCTCCGCTCCCCATTCTTCAACAACCACTTTGATGTCATCTTTTGGTTGTCTCACCACTCTCTGAAACTGTCGCTCGGTAACTGAACTCAACTTTCCTCAGAAGTAGCCTCCTTCTGCATCATCTTTGACAACTTCACTGTCCTTGCTGTCTACTTGCCTTGCAGCCTCTCACCTTTGTGAAGTGCTCTACTCTGCATCCAGCTTTTTGTCAGTCCTGTTGCTGCTGACTTATCACTAAAAATCTGTAAAACAAAAAACAGGGTGGTGGCTTCTGTCACCCCAGTTTTTGCCATGGTTGTCAGTTTTAGTGTCAACATCTATAATTAGAGGAGAGGGCATGAGGCTCCCATTCCTTGCTGACTGGTTCAAAACCTACTTTGTGAGGAAGCTGTCAACCAGGAGCCATCTTTATGCTATGTGGCTTCAAACAGGAAAGAAAACCTGTTTGTTTTGTGGATGTTGCATTTAAAGTGAAAGTTGTTTTCCAGTGTGACTGTTTTTGGTAAGAACAAGTGTTTCTGTTGCTTGGTATATCCATCTGTTTTTGAGTAGGAACATTTTCGCCCCCTATGTAAAATTTCGTGTTCATTATTAGCTCTTAATCTGAAAATCCAGTTACTAAACTGAGCAGTGTGTGAGTTATTTGAGCATGAAAAGATATCTTGGATAATCATGCACTTCAGATGAAAAAACTCAACTTAAAAGGAGGAGGAATGTGGCACATGAATGGAAGTCAAGAGATCCAAGTTCTGTTCTTAGCTCTGCCACAAGTAGTAGTCTTTGTTTCTCAATCATTAAAATGGGAATAATATATTCCCTACCTCATAACTGTGTTAAGCTTTACTCTTTTTATAATTTGTAAAGTGCTGAGGTATCGTGAAGGATGCCATAGATGTTACCTACAAATGACTTTTCTGTTTGCATTCTAATTTAAATGGCCCAACTAGGCATTGGAGGTAACATTTTTCAGAGAATAGGGAAATTAAGTACTATTATACAACTTGCATTGCTGTGTTGTGATTGGAGGGAGTTACCAACAGGACAGAATCCTTGCAATCTGATCTGACTTCTTTAAAAATGAGTTTCTATGCTTTGAGGAAAGTGACAGAAATCTTCGAGACCTCAAAGTGCAGAAACTGCTCTTCCCATCATATAGGACATTCCCTGTCCTTTCTAATCAGTCAGACATAAGAAGTGACAGGACTCAAACTTCCCAGGCATGTACAGGCCAGAAGGCAGAACCTACCAGTCATACCTTGATATGGAGAATGAGTTGGATGCCCACCAATTAGCTTCCTGAGCAATACTTTAGTGAGAAGTCCAGCACCCACCAGAGCTGCTGGGATTCTTGGGGACAGCACCCCTGTATGGGCTCCATCTTTTTATTAACATGTGACTGATAGGCACCTCATAAACTTTGCTGCCTTTCCTGTCTTCATCTGACTACTAGAAGGGAGAGAGCTTCATCTCCCCACCAAATCTGTTTCTCCCCTTTACCCCACAGAGCATTCTGGCAGCAGCAATGAGAGATTCTTCCTTCAAAATATGCCTTTCTCAGCTTTCCCAAACAGCAAAAGATTAAATTGATGACTCATTTTGGTGTCACTAAGGCCCATGTGGTTCTGGGTAGCAGCAATGAAACTGATTGGGGGGGAGGGATAGCTCAGTGGTTTGAGCATTGGCCTGCTAAACCCAGGGTTGTGAGTTCAATCCTTGAGGGGGCCATTTAGGGATCTGGGGCAAACACTGGGGACTGGTCCTGCTTTGAGCAGGGGGTTGGACTAGATGACCTCCTGAGGTCCCTTCCAACTCTGATATTCTATGATTCTATGATCAGAATGGTCAGTTGCACTGTGTTGGTTGGGAAAGCTCTGAGCAGGGACAGAGGCACTGGAGCTGTCTGCAAGCTCAGGAACAAATTGCATTCATTGTATGTTCAGGTGCCATTTGGAGGTTTTCTTTGGAATCTTAAGGGCTGGAAGTGTAATTTTTTGAGAGCTTAAATTCAGTAGAAATTGGTGGTGTGGGTTCTGACAAACTAGCCATGACAAACTTCTCGCTTGTCAATGGTGAATGGAGTTTTCAAATCATGGTAGGGGTCAAACCAAATCAGTGCTCCGAATCTGGTATCAGATCAGCAGTTAGGAGCCAAAAGTAGTGCTTTAGAACTATATGCTGACTCAGTACAAAGCTTGAAGTAAAGCTTGTTCAAGTAACTAGTGGGCTCTGGACGGTATGATGGTAAATGGGATGTAGTGGGGAAGAGGATATGCTGTTAAGAAATTAGCAAGTGTCAAAGCTGACAACCTTTCTAGCCCAGGTGCAAGCCTCCCCAGTGAAGGCTCCCACATTTGAAACTGGAAACTTGCTGGTATGCAGTAGAAACCAGAACCAACAAATTGCTTAGTAGGGTTTTAATCACTCTCTTTAAAAGGCCTTCTTGAGAACTGTCCCTGTAAGAAGGTGCTCTGAGCATGCACTGTTCTTGTAGTCCTCAGCTAGCTGTTGGCTATTCTGTATACCTGTCTGCAGCCCAAATGTAGGTTGTTGATCTTTTAAGTCCTACTCTCCACTGCCTGTAAAAAGGCTGTTGTGAAGTTCTGGCAGCTATACAAGTGGTAAGTATACAGAGAATGAGGCTTCAGTCCTAGGCTTCAAAAGAAGGCATGGGGAACGAGGACTGTAGCCAACATAGTGATGCGAGGAGCACTTCTAGCTGTTAGCAATATATGGGGAAGGTGTCTCCTGTATGTTTTGGAGGAGGGTTGTTGCCCCACATTGTCTTGTTGCCTATCTCCCATTGTGATCAGAATTCCCCAGGTTGGCTTCAGTATTTTGTTGGTTCCATTTTCTCAAGGATTTGAGCTCTAGTATTTAAGTTCTGAATCTACTTAATTAGATTTTTGGTCAAGGATTATAATAAACTTTGTCTTTGGGGTCTGGATTTCAGCCTGACTTTAGACAGATTAATTTTTGTTCACTTCTTCTCAATGCATCTTTTACATAGTGAGGTGGGCCTGTTCTTCAGAGGCAGGTAAAGATGCAGGAGACATCTGTAAAGTACCCTGAGCCCCTCAAAAAAGCTTAAAGCCCTCTGATCTCAGTTCTTTGCCTTCTTGGCAGAAGTTGGTTATTTATCCTGATCATGAGATGAAATGTCGAAGTAAAGCTCTTGGGTATGTTTACACTGCAGTGGGAGCTGTGATTGCCGCTAGGGTAAGCATACCCATGCTAGCCTTAGTGTAGCTAGTATTTCTTAAAAAGCTGTGAAGACACAGCAGCATGGACCCTGGCATGGGCTAGCAATATGAGTGTGTGCTCTTGGTTCTGGGTGGGCTTGTGCGGCAACACAGGCTTCAGTGTAGGCTGTATCTTCACTGCTCTTTTTGGCTGTACTAGCTAGATTAAAGATAACATAGGTATGTCTGCCTGAGCTGTAATTGCCCTTCCAGTTGCAGTGTAGACATACCATTCATCTGCAGGAATCCTGCCACCTTTCACTATTTCATTCTGTTTGTGGACATCCCAGGGGATGTGGGAGCTACTAGGATGCCAAGATTTTTGTCCTGGCAGGTAACCTAGGCTTGCTGTTTTTGAATTCTTCTGCTGACATGGCAAAATATGTGGGAATCTGAGTTACTAGAGCATGTGCTTGTCCCTCCTGTAGTCAGAGCAGAACAGCTGCGCTTGGAAACCTATGTGGCTAAGTGGGGCGTGGCTTCCAGTCTACAATTGTCCATTTGGTAGGCAGGCTTTAGAAATGGTCCTTTAAGGTGAGGACCTGAGTTGAAGCAACTAGTCAAAGTGAAGAAGATGCATAAGGCCATGCTGAGGAACAGGAGAACAGAAAATAAAATACCAGTAATATTAAAGTCCTTCTCTTTGCCTTGGGCCAGCTCATCCTCCTGCTTTGGCTTTGTTCTGCATTCTTGTGGGAATCTCTCAAACTGAAATTAGCAGCGTTTGAGCTTGAGGTTTGGGATTCTTCAGATGCTGGACCCTTGGGCAGTTGTGTGGTCTGAATTGGGAGAAACTCTAGGGTTTTTTCACATGGGGGGGCGGTGGAGGGAGTCCGTAGTAACTGGTGCATACTAGTTAATGTTCACAAGCTACTCTGCAATAACTCCCCATGTGGACACTCCCATTGCACACTGAGTGCCTTTGTGTGCATTAGTTTAATTTACTTTGGAAATGCATTAACAGAAGTTACCAGTAAATTAATCTTCTTTCTTCACCTGACTAATCAGCAAAATAGAAAATAGCCTATTGCAATATGTGGTGAATCTGGTTACAGTAGTTTTCTTTTAATGTGTCTGGTAATCCCTGCAGTAAAACTGGAGAAAGAAGCAGAGGAGGAGAGAATCCGGAAGCATAAAGCTGCTGCTGAAAAGGCTTTCCAAGATGGGATTGCCAAAGCTAAGCTGGTGATGCGCAGAACGCCAATAGGAACTGACCGTAACCATAACAGGTAGAAGAGCTAACCGTAAAGCTTCCCTGTGCTATCTGTGTCGCTTGTACTGCTAACGGTCCTGTTAGGTGATCACCTCCTTTCTGTTGGAATAGAATGTTACAAATGAATATTTCATGTATTTGAGATCTTTTGTACCAGTATGCAGTGCATTACTGTGCATCGAGAACTTCAGGGGCGGCCTACTGTAAAGCTAAAATAGAGATGAGACCATCTCCAGACTGCTGTAGTCTGGGGGACCTACATCTCTGCAGGAGGGATGCATGACTCTGTCTAATCTAGTACTTTTCAGTCTACTCAGGCTGGTACCCTTTATTCTAAATCAAAAACTTTTCTGACGATATCTTGCCCCACGCTTACAATAAACTAAGAGTAAAAAATGTCAGTGATAACCCTATGTAATTGATTTGGGTTTTTGAGATGCTGACAGGAAGTGCTTCACCTTGAAAAGTAAGAGTATGCGGGGGAGTGAGGGAGCAAGAGTTTTCTTTGCTTTAGATTGTAATACAATTTCAGTTGCTTCGTCTCCTGATTAGCTTTGTGGGCTGACCCAGTAGTTGAGAAACAGTTGGCTAACATTATCAAACTGCTGGCTATAGTAGTTACCATTATTACCCTTCTCTCATTCAGACTTGGTGTATGGTAGACTTCGAAAGAACTGTAGGATAGTTTCTTCTTCTTGCTCATGCTGCACTTCTGCTGAAGATATAGATGCATGCACATATTTTAAATGCCTGCATACTTGTGTTCTCTCTTCTCGTGTGTATGTATATGTATTTTTTCCATGCAACTCTTGTCCTCCTGTGGTTCCTGCAGTGAAGTCTATGCTCTTTACAGGTACTGGCTGTTTTCAGATGAGGTTCCTGGCTTGTTCATTGAGAAGGGCTGGGTACATGACAGTATAGACTACAGATTCATCCGTCACCGCCAGAAGAAGGAGGAAGTGGTAGATGATGATGATGATGATGATTACTACCCAATGGGTAAGATCAGCCAACTTCTCTTGCGTATCCTCTTTTGTCACTAACTCTTTGTTACTAGCTGGGGTTGGGGATGGATCGGCAAATGGATGACCATGTAACAGATCAGCCTAGGTGCTGTTCTTCAAGAGTGTCAGTGTGGATCCCACTGTAGATGTGCATGAGTCTCGTGTGTGAGATTGGAGTCTTTTGAATAGAATTGTCAAGGGTTGTGCTTGTACCTCGTGCTCCTTATTCTCCCATCTAAGGGGGAGCCATGATCTGTCTTCAGTTCCCTCTTAACTCTTGTGGCAGTCAGATGGAACCTGGCATGTGTCCAACCCACTAATTCTTGGCTTTGGTTAAATTTTCTCAAACTCTTCATAAAACCTTCATCACTTTTCTGATCCACTGACGACAGATGCTGAGAATGATAGTGACTAATCTTGACTGAATAGTCATGGTCAGACACTCCCCTGCCCAGGGCTTCTGAGCATGCTGGATTCAAAACCTTCATGCTTCAAGCCTTGCCTATCCTAGAGTGCACTGAATCTGTTGAAAAACAGATGTGGGGGAGTGAGGGAGCAAGAGTCCCAAATACTGAGCAGATGTTTGGTGTGCCTTTAATTTGCCACAAGAACACGTAAGTCGTGAGAAGCGTGGTTGAAGCTTCATTTTCTGGAGCAATTTATGAAGATCTCTTTGGATTCTGAGAAGAGCTCCAGGTTCTTAGTAGCAGACAAGGGACCCCAAAGACCAGTACAGAGAAAATGGCACAGAAAAAAGACTGGCCTCCTCACCAAAGTAGACTCAACCAGCGCCACAGACTCAACCAGCACCACAGACACTATCAGCATCTTTGGTACCAAAGTGCAGCTATGAGAGGGACTGCTGTGAACATACAAGCAGAGACACTAGGAAGAGCTCAGTGTCTTCTCACCAAAAGACATCTCATCTTCATCACCTGGTGAAGTGATATCCTCAACACCGATACTAGAACCTGATTACTTCAAGTTTCAGAGTAGCAGCCGTGTTAGCCTGTATCCGCAAAAAGAAAAGGAGTACTTGTGGCACCTTAGACAAACCAATTTATTTGAGCATAAGCTTTTGTGAGCTACAGCTCACTTCATCGGATGTATGCATCTGTGACCTGCAGCTCATGAAAGCTTATGCTCAAATTTGTTTGTCTAAGGTGCCACAAGCACTCCTTTTCTGATTACTTGAAGTAATTCCAAGAGCTCCTATGAGAATTACTTAGATCCTGGAGAGACAGACGCTGATCATATTGAAAAAATATAAGCTGATATTTTGACAACTCTCAGTCCAGCCAGTCGCCCTCCTGATTAATGACCAGGCTAAGGCCCTGTGGCAGGTGCCTGCCACAATAACACCCACTGTAAAATGGGTAGAGAAGCAGTACCCAATCCCTCAGACAGGGTTTGAATACTTCTTTGCCCGCCCTAACCAGGGCTCCTTATCTGTCTCAAAGGTAGAGGAAAAATCTATAGCAAAACGGAATGCCCCATAACACACGGACCCCAAAAAGGCTCTATCTACTTACTACTCTGCTTTTCTGCAACTGCAAGAGGCAAATTTACTTTTTGAGCTGTGATAGTGATGCCCTTTCTCTTGAAACTCCTGTGTGACAACAGGAAGGCACCCAGGGAAGTAAAAAAGGTAGGCCAGTTGGTGGCAATTGACACTTCCAACACTATGGTCAGATCTATGGCCATGGCAGTGACAATGCACAGAACATCCTGACTCCAAGTATTGGGCATCCTTTGAGAGGTACAGGGTATGATTGGGGACTAGCCCTTTGAAAGCATGGAATTTAGGGAGCAGACAGCCAGCTCTTCAGGCTCTTTCGAAGACTCAAAGGCTCCCTGGGACTGTCACCCCAGCCTCATGCTGTACCATCCTCAGTCCCAGTCAAGACAACAAACACCTTGCTGTCATTCCAAGCAGCCTGAGTGCCATGCCAATAAAAAGCTAAAGTATGACAGGAATCGCCCGACTCCTCCTTCCTTGGCAATGTATCTTGCTCCTCTGTCATGTCAGCAAATTTGACAGGATTGTCAGGAGCCTCACCAGATCTATTTCAGAGAGCATGGCTTTCAGAAGCCATCTCACCCTATTCCACCACGGGTGATCTGCCATAACATTGTACAAATTGGTGCTAGAGGCAGAAGTGGTCTTGCTGCATCGTCTAGGAGGCTGAGGAGCTGCCACCAGATTTCAGGGGAAGGGGCTTCTGCTCCCAGTATTTCCTTATCCTGAAGAAGAAAAGGGGTCTTTGTTCTGTCCAGACCTGAGAAGACTCAACGAATACATATGCCATTTCAGGATGACAACTCTTGCCTCTGTCATTCCATATGTTTATGCTCACGGCTGGTTCATGGCTCTCTACTTGCGTGATGCATCTGCATACTTCTATACTGCTCTCTATCTGGGCCATGGGAAGTACCCAAGATTCCGAGTGGAACCCAATCGTTACCAATCCAGGGTATTGCCTTTTGGACTCTCCACAACAGTGTTCACAAAATCCCTGGTGGAGGTGGCAGAACTCTTAGGGAGCAAGGGAATCCATGTCTGCCTATACTGAGATGATTGGCTGATCAGGGATAGGTTGCAGCAGGAGATGTTAACAGCTCTGGAATACATATTTTCCCTGCTCTCCCAATTAGAACTCCTTGTGAACTACAAGAAATAGCCTGTAACAGCCATGCAGATGATGATTGATCAGAGTGCCTATGAACTCTCCCTCAGGGAGAGCTTACTTGTCAGGTGTCTGTCTACAGTGCAGTTAAACACCCGTAGCTGGCCCGTGTCAGCTGACTCAGACTGCAGGGCTGTGAAACTGTGGTGTATGTATTCAGGCTTGGGCTGGAGCTGGACTATGGGACCTTCTCCCTCGGAGTCTCACAGCCCAGGCTCCAGCCTAAGCCTGAACACCTCCACTGCAGTTTTTTGTAGCCCTGCATCCAGAGCCCTGAAAGCCTGAATCAGCTGACATGGGCCAGCTACGGGTGTTTAATTGCAGTGTCATCATCGGCAATGATCCCTCCATTCGAGGATGATCTCTACCACGGATTTATGTATGGGTCCTGAGATGACTCAGGAGTCCAATCCTGGAACCACAGATCTGCCCGCAGTAGGTACAGACATTTCCTGGCAGGCCCGCTGCCTGCTGGGAGAAAGTTCTTTTTCCTTCCTTCTCTCTTTTCAGCTTTTGAGAGCAAGGTGCTTCTCAAAGTGGGCCACTGCCCGATGGAGGATGTAGCCCAATTGGGGTCAGTTGGTGGCTTGCTGCTCCCAGCTTGTGATGTCCCCATCAGTTTTCTTGAGAGATGCTTTCATTATGTCTTTGTAGCGTTTCCTCTGACCACCACAGGATCTCTGACCATGGGTGAGCTGAGAGTAGAGGACTTGTTTTGGGAGGCAAGAGTTTGGCATCTGTACACAATGTCCAGCCCAGCGGAGTTGGTGCTTTAGGATCATTGCTTCAATGCTGGTGACATTGAATCATAGAATGTCAGAGTTGGAAGGAACCTCAAGAGGTTATCTAGTCCAACCCCTTGCTCAAAGCAGGACCAATCCCCAATTTTTGCCCCAGACCCTTAAATGGCCCCCTCAAGGATTGAACTGACAACCCTGGTTTTAGCAGGCCAATGCTCAAACCACTGAGCTTTTCCCCCACCCCACCATTGGCTTCACTGAGGATGCTGGTGTTAGTGCAGCAATCTTTACACTGGACACAAAGGATCTTCCAGAGGCATTGTTGGTGGTACCTCTCCAGACTCTTGGGGTGCGGTCAATAAGGCATCCATAAAGGAGTATAGGAATAACCATTGTCTTATAGACCTGGATCTTAGTGTCCTGCGGTAGGTCACGGTCCATGAAAACACTTTGGAGCAATTTCCCAACGGGAAACACTTGCACACTGGATCTCACTGTTGATTTTTTGTGTTTTGAGAAAGTTGGCTACCAAGGTAGCAAAAGTGCTTGACTGTCTCCAAAGTCTGACCTTTGGTGTGCATGAGGATGGCACAGTCATCATCAGCATATGGAAAGTCAGTAATGGATGCCCTGAGGACACACTTCAGAGGCCAGGTCTGGGGCTGCTAGGCATCAAAGCATCACTTGATCAAGAGTCATAGTCCCTCCCAAGGTCCTACAAGAATTTGGTGGCTGGACCTGGAGAACATTTTGAAAGGTTTCTTTCTTGACCCCCTTCCCTACGATGACTCATAGCAGATGCTTCAGAGACAGATTGGGTGCCCATCTGAACTATCCTTAGATGCAAGGAACCTGGTCCCAGTACGATTTGAAGCTGCACATTCTAGAAGCCCAGTTGTTGCTGGCTTCTTACACAGGCATGCAGGCACTTGAGTGGACACTGCAGATGTCCATCATAAAGCCAATATTTCACCAGTTGAGGGCTCTCAAAATAGACCCATTTGCCAGACAGGACAGCACCAAGTGCCCAAACTTCTGTTCCAGAGAATGCATGAGCCTGGGCTGTTCACCAGATGCCTTCCTGCTCCAGTGGAGTCCAGGCCTCCTATATAGCTTTTCCGCCAATTACCCTGGTCCTCAGGCTATCATCTGGTGGGACAAGACCATGCTGATCATAAATAGCTCTTTATTGGTAGAGGCTATTTTGGCATCAGACCTCATTCACACTTCCATTCTGCCTCCTCTCTGTCTCTGTCTGCCTGGATGTGAGATCCCAGCTCCACTGTCAGATATTCCAAGGACTGCAGGTCTGAGTGCACCTGACTGTTTAGTTGTTGGCTGGCTTAGCATGACAGACTTCTCAACAGGTTCAAGAAATCCTCCTACAGAGCAGGAAGCCATCTACTAGGAAGACATACTTTGCCCATATGGACAATTGTTTCCATTTGGAAATCCAATATAATCTAGACCCCGTTGAGGCTCCAGTACCAAAGATCCTCCATGATATGCTGCACTTGAAACAGTCGATTGGCATTTAATTCTCTCCAAGTCCACCTTGCAGCAGTAATGATGTGTCATACCACAATACCTCACCCACCCTGTGTCTCTAATATCCTGGGACTGACACAGCTACAGCAACACTGCATGTAGACTCCGGTATGGTCAGACTTGCTCTTCGTACATCAGACCGTACCGAGACTCCTCACAGGCTTCCTGCGTACTTACCCACCTGTCAGAAACTCTACTCCTATGTGACATTTCAACATTGTTCTCCTGAAACTTATGGAGCCTCTGTTTGAGTCATTACCAGACTGTTAGATACATCATCTTCCCATTAAGGTGGACTACTTGTTGCCATCACTTCAGCGTGGGTCAATGAGTTCCATGCCCTAATGGCTGGTCCTCCGTAAAATCCTTTCACAGGAACAAGGTGGTTTTAAGACTGCATCTTAAGCTCATCCTTAAGGTAGTATCAAGTGTTTAATCTAAATCAATTGATTAATCTACCAGTCTTCTTCCCAGAGCCCCATGCAACATGCAGAGAGAAGAAGCTATATACTTCGGGTGGTTTTCAGAGCCTTGCTCTATATTACTTTAGCAGGACCAAACCTTTTATGCTTTCTTTGTCTTTGTGGCTTTAATGACACATTGAAAGGTCCAATCATCTCCTCACAGAAACTCTGCATGATCCACTTAGATTATCTCCACTTGTAATCAGTGAACCTCTTCCCTCCAAATGTCAACAAATGCTGCCTGTGCTCTCATGGAGTACTTCAGTCTGCTTTAGAGACATACCAGTCTCTGAGATTTGCAAAAATAGCAGCTGAAGTACATAACCCACTGACTTGTTACACATTTCATTCTTGACATTGCTGGTTGGTCTGATGCCACGGTTGACAGGGCAGTACTGCAATCTTCGTTTTTCTAATGCTGTAGGCATGCCTCATTCCCACCATTGTTCTTCTTGCCAGTCACCTACAGTGGGATTCTCATTAATGTATTATCAAAGAATGATTGGTTATCCTACAATACAACATTTCAAAAAAAGTTAGTGTGGATCCCACAACCTGACCTCCAGCCACTCTTTTCAGAGTCCGCAGGAGCATGGGCTTTGAATTGCAAGGGAACTGAAAAAGGGCCACAGTCACCCTTGCCTCGTACAGGAGTATGAGGCAGCACAGGGCATATGCGGTGCATGTGCACATACAGTGAGATCCATGCTGACTACAACATATCTCTCAGAACCACATAGACTGTGTGGTAAGTAACCTGCTACATAAAAGCACTCTAACAGAAAAGAAACAAGATAGAAGTGGTCTGCAACTGCCAAGATTCTAAATGAAACCAAAAACAAGTGTTTTGGGCCCTGTAGTCATAGAGCCTTTCCTGCAATTGCCCTAACCGAAGAGAACCTGGGGCTACTGCTTCAGGTCTCCCTACACAATTGCCTGTACCGAGGGTGGCCAAACTTACTGACCCTCCGAGGCGCGTGTGGTAATCTTCAGAAGCTCGAGAGCCAGGCACGCCTGCCGGGGCTCAGGGCTTCAGCCTGGTAGGGCGTGCCTGCTGGGGCTCAGGGCTTCAGCAAGAGTGGGGCTGAAACCGCGAGCCCTGGCAGGTGTCCCACACAGGACTGAATCCCCAAGAACCCCCTCCCGATGGGCAGAAGTTCAAGATCGACCACCCTTCTACAAGGCAGAAGCCCAGAGCTCCCCCCCCCGCCACCAAGCCTGTTGCAGGGGAGACCTCTGCAAGCTGCACTCATGCTGTAAAAGAGCTGCATGTGGCTTTGCTTTGCCACCCCTGGCCTGTACCCCTCTCGGCTCCTTTCGATAGCTTGAAGGTAAGTATTTGGGACTCCTTAAAATAGCCACAGTTGGACTGGCCATTGCGTAGTGGCAGCCACTGTACAGAGGTGGCTACTTCAGGGGGTCTGGTTCCCTGACGTGAAGGTGGAGAGAGTGCTGCCATTTGCCTTCAGGCTAATCAGAGATGGTATCATCTACACCAGTGATGGTGTAAAAGGAGATGGGAGGGCAACACTGAAATGAAGGTGCTTCCATTTCACTGGGAATCAAGTATCCTCTGCCAACTTCACTGAATTTCAGTCATTCAGCACTTCCTTGTTTATGGGTTGGTAGATGCTGGGTTTGCTGTGGAAGTGGCTTATTCCTCTAACAGCAGTGCTTGGCTGGAGGGGCAGTTGTGCAGAACAATTCTGTCAGTTTCCTCTAGTCCTCCACAAATGAGGATAGCTATTCCATGGACTCTTCCCTCCCTTAAATGTTCACTAATTCATTTCCCTGGGAAACTACTAGAATGCATGTGTTATGTCTTCAAAGAGGTCCTCAATTAATTGGATGGTTTGCTCTTCTTAAAGATTACATGTAACACCTGAAGTCTGCTGTAGAGAATTTGTGTCTGACATTGCTCTCTACCACCTAACACTCTTTGTCTAACAAGTGACATGCAATCCATGCATTGAAGTGGATTTTCTTATAACAGAATAGCCCTATGGTATATCTACACTGCAGTAAAAGACCTGCGGCATGGCTATGGCTGACCAGGGTCAGCTGACTTGGGCTCTTGGGGCTTGAGGTGTGGGGCTAAAACACATGTTGTACATGCTCTGGCTGAAAGCCTGCGAGATGGGTGGGTTTCAGAGCCCGGGTTCCAACCTGAGCCTGGAAGTCTGCATGGCAATTTTTAGCCCTGCAGCCCATGCCCTGCAAACCCAAGTTAATTGACCTGGACTCAGACTCAGTGCTGCAGATTTTTTATTACAGTGTAGATGTACCTTCAGGTATGTCTACATAGCAGCGTAAGCCTAATCTTCTCCTTGCATCCCTTCACCAAGTGTGTTAACCTAGGGCTCAAACCTAGGGTCCCAGGACACTGCAGGGCTGGAGGGTACAAGCCAGTGATAAACTGGGACATAAGATCCAAGCCCTATTGCTTTCCTGTGTGCACATGGCCTCAGCTTGTCTCGGGTCTCAGAAGTCTTCTACATGTATTCCAGAGTTCTTTGGGGTGACTTCCTGAGTCCTCTCTGTCTGAACAATCTGTGGAGCAGCCTATTGCAGTGGAAACCACACCTCCCTTTGCAAACTGTAGCAGCTCAGATGAGCATTAACCCATTGTCTGCTGAACACTGGTCTGCAAGCACACTACCAGGGAGCCTGCAGGGTTTTCAATGGAGACCTATCAGAAGAAGCTTTTTGCAAAGAGCTGCTTTCTGGTCATAAGAGCACAGCCAGATTTTGGAGCATGTTGCCCAGACACCCCTGCACACACAGCCACAGGGTGTTCAGGGGAGGCCAGAGAGCAGAGCGGGGAGGAAGCGGCTGCCCTGCAGGAAGGGGGAGCAGCAGAGCTCAGCACAGCCAGGGGAGGGATGATCCCCAACACTCTGGTCACTCCCCCTCCCTACAGGGCAGCTGTTTGGTCTTTGCTCCATTCTCTTGTGACCCCGTCCTTCCTGGGGCTGCATGTGCATAGGAGCCCGGACAGCGTGCACTCTAAGGGCAGTGAGTGGGAGCCAGCCCCAAAACTTCCCCACAGCCTCCTGGGTTCCCTTATCCCTACCTCTGTGGGTGCGGTAGAGGCAGGGCTAAGGGAACCCCATGGGGTGCTGGAGCACACTGCACCCCAAGTTCTGGGGAAGCCCTTCTCTCTGTAGCTGGCAGCAGCCAGGCTGTGGGGGGGAGGGGTGTTTTTTCTTTGAAACCTACATTTTATGTCAAACTTGAAAACAGACAAAGATAAATAAAAAGCCAATCAAACAAAAAGAACTTCAGTGAACATCCTATTTTAAAAATTAAGAATTGCAACATTTCATTTTAATAGTTTGACAGTCCTGGAGGTTGATGTACTAATTATTCTCAGACAGGTGCACACAGGCTTTTTCCTGCCAATGTGACTCAGCCTAGAGCTGAAGAGCCCAGTTCTCAGGTTAGATGGTAGTTCAGTATAAAGCCTTCTCCACTTGCAGTCGTTCTACTGAGACAGCCACCAAAGAAACTAATTATGCCGTTATGTGCTCCTTATGCCACCTGAGTCCCATAAGTAGCGCCTCAGTTAGGAAACAGGGTGGGTAGTAGCATTTTCCCACAGTGAAATGCATTCAAACACCCTGGGATAGGGGTACTTGGCATCTGTGCATTACAGCGTGGACGCCAGAGCCCTAGGTTTGAGCATGGATCCGAAAATCCTTAACATGGGGTTAAAATGCTGCATAGACGCTCAAGCCCCGGGTTCCCTGACATGGGTCAGCTGACTTGAGTCCAACTAACCCTAGGCTTATATTGCTGTGTAGACATACCCTTTGTTACCTCTTCTCACCAAAGTGTAACTCCTTTTTTGGCATATATCCCAATGTGAACAGCATAAATGCTGAATTCTATTGTGAATTCACGACGATAGGAAGAGAGCATTCCCTGAGACACTTGAGGGTTGGGAAGGGAGGGAAATGGCATTAATTGCTTGGCTTATATACTTCACCTATAAAACATATATGCAAGGATTCTTTGTCTGACTGATGGAATTGGTGAATATGTTTTTATAGCATGCACATCCATACATACATACTTGAGATTATTAGCTATTTGGTCATAAACATTCACTGACCTGTTATTTATTTCAAAGGAATTATACACTGGAGTTCAGTTGGAAAGGAAAGACTCAGAGATTTGTACATTGTAAGGAATGTATTTGCACTTCCAAGCACTAGATGGAGTATCTGATCAATATATACTGAGAAGAGCCTTTTGTAAAATTGTAAGAGGTGTTATTTCTCATGTCCATTTCTTGTACTGTGCCTTAATGCCATAGTGATACCTTTGTAAATACCAGGATAGTAACTGACAGAGGCATATTCACTGATTTGGTTTCTTTATGGAAAGCAAATTATGGGTCTCCCTGGCCAAATATGTGATGAGGCTTACTGAGCAATTTTGGCTCCTTTGCTGTCTTACTACCCCACCAGCAGTCTGATATAACCATTTTAACTAGTCAGTATAGCTTTGTGAAGTAAGAAGTTGACAGATGCGACCATGAACGAGATTGCATTTTAATTTTGTGTGAATCTTTTACAGATAAGCGAAAGAACATGGCTACAGGTGGCAGAGTGAACACTCATCATAGATCCATGCATGTTACAGACATTCCGATAGAGACCACTGTACCCAAACAGGGACAGAACTTATGGTAATATGCTTTCTCATAGCTGCACTTTTGTGCTCATAACCAGACAATTGGGTTCAGTAAAATTTGCTGGAATATTTAGTGTGGTCCCAGAAATGAGGTGTCTCAACTTCATAAGAGACATGGGGTTCTGATCCACCTTGGTGTTTTATAAAGACCGGTATCTAGTATAAAAGGGAGCTGTAGATCACTGGAAAAAATTGAAGTGTGGAAAGCTAAATGAACATCTTTAAGGAGGCAACCATTCCATTTTGTTTTACACACCGTGTATTCTTATTCTGCAGTGAAGTTAGACACAATAGGAGTATCCAGTAATATTTTTCATAGAATCATAGACTATTAGGGTTGGAAGGGACCTCAGGAGGTCATCTAGTCCAACCCCCTGCTCGAAGCAGGACCAATCCCCAACGAAATCATTCCAGCCAGGGCTTTGTCAAGCCTGACTTTAAAAACCTCTAAGGAAGGAGATTCCATCACCTCCCTAGGAACCCATTCCAGTGCTTCACCACCCTTCTAGTGAAAAAGTTTTTCCTAATATCCAACCTAAACCTCCCCCACTGCAACTTGAGACCATTACTCCTCGTCCTGTCATCTGCTACCATTGAGAACAGTCTAGATCCATCCTCTTTGGAACCCCCTTCCAGGTAGTTGAAAGCAGCTATCAAATCCCCCCTCATTCTTCTCTTCCGCAGACTAAACAATCCCAGTTCCCTCAGCCTCTCCTCATAAGTCATGTGTTCCAGTCCCCTAATCATTTTTGTTGCCCTCCGCTGGACGTTTTCCAATTTTTCCACATCCTTCTTGTAGTGTGGGGCCCAAAACTGGACACAGTACTCCAGATGAGGCCTCACCAGTGTCGAATAGAGGGGAACAATTTTGTTTGAACAAATGCTTTTTATTCTTCTCAATGTATGATGGTCCCTTTGTAATAACCATCTGATTACAGCTATTCCTTTTTCAGTTGCTGAACTAGTTTGGTAGCCTACCAATCCTATACTTTGGAAGTGTAACATGCGGTACTAGTAATTGTGGGTAATAAAGACAGACGAGCCAAGAGGTGATAAGACTTTGACTTGCTGCTGCTAGAAAGAGTGATTTTTAAATCAGATAAAAAAAGCTGGACTTAAATAGGGGTTTTATGTTAATTTTATGTGATTCTCATTCTTTGGTACACCAGCCAAAACACTTATTTATTCTGGTCCATTAAGAACATGTCTGTCTACCTACAATACTAATCCTGTCTTTAATACCATGCACATGACCTTGTTTGAGAAGTGACCTTGCTTAAATTATAATAGCCTGTGTGGCTCCCACTTGTGGTGCATGTGAAATTGGAATCTTTTGACCAAAAGTGACCTTTGGGGCCATGTTGTGCCCTGCATTTCCTTGTGCTCATCCACCCTCCTGCAGTGATGAGACAGAGCAGAGTGGCCCCAGCTGCCTGTTCATTCCCTGTTGGTGCCGGTGGCAGTGAGATAGAACGTTGTGGTCTCTGCCCCCCCACCCCCCGGCACCCTTTAATTGAAACACTTAATAAATTTTAATTAGTATTAACTAGTTTAGTTACTTAGTTTATGGACACTTTCCTGTCCTGTTGGAAGCCCCTTTATTTTTTTATATTTTCTTTCCCTTGTATGATGATTACTACTTATCACCAAGGTGCTATTCCACCAAATGGCTGAGGCTAACCCCTCTGGCTGCAAGCTGTCCCTGTCGTGTGACAGGCTTATTCCATCAACTGTTGGGTGCCCTTGGCCATTGCCCTGTAGGTTGGTCTTCTCCACCAGAACTGACAGCGTCAAAGTCATTGATGGCTAAAGTTGTACCTACTGGAGCAATCCATGGGGAGAGCATCAGATTCAGAAAGATGCTCCTCCGATTCCATAAAGGGACTCTCCTTCCAGAGTTCCCACTCCTTCAGCGCCCCTATTAGTAGGGACTCTACCTAGAAGGCTACCATCACCAACACAGAGAGAGGATCTCAGCTGACTTAGTCCTCCAAACAAAGCTTGGTGCCAAAGCCTGGTATTATTTGCTCCCGTTGAGGTAAGGCAGATCTGAGCTGCTCTTGAAGGGCAACTCAGGCTACTAGTCTCCTTTCCCAGAATGGGTGAGGTGAAAGAAATGAGGAATTATGGACCTCCTGTCTCCTCTGAACCATGAGCACAGAGGCCTGATTGCCCTGGAGAGGTTAGTGGAAGGCTGATTCTTTGTCTCAACTGGCTGCAAGTGGAACTACATACATATAGACATAGAAGCCCAGTACCAGTGCCCCCACCCTCTATACCAGTCCTGTTGTTATACAGAAATCCTGAACAGTACTTGCAAATCTGTTACAAATTAATGACACTTGAGCCCCCTGTCACTGTCCTCTGTACTAATGCCACCAACACCAGGAAGAATTATACTCTCAGTACTGGTATTCTTCTGCACTGCATTGAACAGTCAACATCACCTCTAGAACAGACATACTCCTCCTCACTCTCTCTCTCTTTCTCCAGAATCAAGCAGAGACCCTTTCCAGACATCCGTCCCCGTTTTTCTCTCCCCAAGGATTCCCTGAGTTGAACAGCTCCCAGATCATCCTCTCAATCATCAACAGACTTTAGGGCTGCCCAGAGATCTCCAGCAAAACATCCTTACATCTTTTGTCAGACATCACTTTGAGCCATAGCACTTTCTCAGTCTTATCCATTTGACTTTACACCTTGGTCTTATTGGGCAATCTGGTCCCACTTCTGTAGGAGATGCTGCTGTCCCTCTTGCTTCTACAAATGACCTAGGATCCACTTCACCAGTTAAGTCCATGATTAGACGACTCAGTGAAGTAGACCTCCAAAAAGGGAGTGAGAGAATGTGAGGAAGGAGGCAGAGGCTTAGGAGGAAGATTGGAAGGAAATGACTCCAAGATCACAAGAGACTCCTCTCAACCCTTTCTCCCCCCCTTCCCCACATGAGGAGATGGTGACATCTGCTCCAGTAGCACCTCCAAGAAGGACCTGTTGTTGGCAGGAGTTGCTGTGAAGGATAGCAGACAGTCTGGACACTGAATTATTTGTAATGTATATGCTTTCTCTATTCTGACCTCCCAAGCACATGGGCAAAGCTCATAAATGGAGTCCTAGGTTTAAAACAAACAAAAGGAAGTATTTCTTCACGCAATGCAGAGTCAAACTGTGGAACTCTTTGCCAGAGATGTTGTGAAGGCCAAGACTATAACAGGGTTCAAAAAAGAACTAGATAAATTCATGGAGGATAGGTCTATCAATAACTATTAGCTGGGATGGGCAAGGATGGTGTACCTAGCCTCTGTTTGCCAGAAGCTGGGAGTGGGCAACAGGGGATGGATCACTTGATTGCCTGTTCCGTTCATTCCCTCTGGAGCACCTGGCATTGGCCACTGTCAGAGACAGGACACTGGCCTAAATGGACCTTTGGTCTGATCCAGTATGACTGTTCTTATGTTCTAAGGTTGTTTAAAATTGGCATTTGAATTTACAGCCATCTATCCAAAGGGTTAGATTCACTAAGTTATAGCCATTTAAGTAAACTGAAAAATCAGTCGGTGTTGGAAAGGATTGGTATGTAATGCATTGCATAGCACAGCAATTTCATTTTCTGTCCTGTATAGTCCATAACTTATTTTATTACATCCTAATTTATGGCATAGCCACTGGTGCTCACAAACTCATTACTGCAAGGTTTACTCCCTCTACAAGTGCAGAGATTGCCACGAGTTTTCAAAGCTCTGCAGGAGCTTCCAGAATTACCACCAGCTGCCCATGGATGGCAATCGGGGGAAGTCCTGGACAATTGGAAAAAGGCAAATATATAGTGCCCATCTTTTTAAAAAAAGGGAGGCGGAGAATCTGGGGAACTACAGATCGGTCAGCCTCACCTCAGTCCCTGGAAAAATCATGGAGCAGGTCCTCAAGGAAACAATTCTGAAGCACTTAGGGGAGAGGAAAGTGATCAGGAACAGTCAGCATGGATTCACCAAGGGCAAGTCATGCCTGACTAACTTAATTGCCTTCTATGATGAGAACTGGCTGTGTGGATGAGGGAAAAGCAGTGGACGTGTTGTTCCTTGACTTTAGCAAAGCTTTTGACATGGTCTCCCACAGTATTCTTGCCAGCAAGTTAAAGTAGTATGGACTGGATAAATGGACTATAAGGTGGATAGAAAGCTTGCTAGATCGTCAGGCTCAATGGGTAGTGATCAATGGCTCAATGCCTAGCTGACAGCCAGTATCAAGCAGAGTGCCCCAGGGATCTGTCCTGGGGCCGGTTTTGTTCAATATCTTCATTAATGATCTGAATGATGGGATGGATTGCACCCTCAGCAAGTTTGCAGATGACACTAAGCTGGGGGGAGAGGTAGATACCCTGGAGGGTAGGGATAGGGTCCAGAAGGACCTAAACAAGTTGGAGGATTGGGCCAAAAGAAATCTGATGACGTTCAACAAGGACAAGTGCAAAGTCCTGCACTTAGAATGGAAGAATACCATGCACTGCTACGGGCTGAGGATCAGCTGGCTAAGCAGCAGTTCTGCAGAAAAGGACCTGGGGATTAAAGTGGATGAGAAGCTGGATATGAGTCAACAATGTGCCCTTGTTGCCAAGAAGGCTAACTGCATATTGGGCTGCATTAGTAGGAGCATTGCCAGCAGATCGAGGGAAGTGATTATTCCCCTCTGTTTGACACTGGTGAGGCCACATCTGGAGTATTGCTTCCAGTTTTACTACAGAAAGGATGTGGACAAATTGGAGAGAGTCCAGCGGAGGGCAACAAAAAAGTTTAGGGGGCTAGGGCACATAACTTCCGAGAAGAGACTGAAGGAACTGGGCTTATTTAGTCTACAGAAGAAGAGAGTAAAGGGGGATTTGATAGCAGCTTTCAACTACCTGAAGGGGAGGTTCCAAAGAGGATGGAGCTAGGCTGTTCTCAGTGCTGGTAAATGACCGAACAAGGATCAGTGGTCTCAAGTTGCAGTGGGGGACGTCTAGATTGGATATTAGGAAAAACTATTTCACTAAGGGGGTGGTGAAGCACTGGAATGGGTTACCTAGGGAGGTAGTGGAATCTCCATCCTTACAGGTTTTTAAGACCTGGCTTGACAAAGCCCTGGTTGGGATGATTTAGTTGGGGTTGGTCCTGCTTTGAGCAGGGGGTTGGACTAGATGACCTCCTGGGGTCTCTTCCAACCCTAATCTTCTTTGATTCTATGAAAGCTCCCGTACCTCATGTGCATAATGGAATTGTGCTCCATAAGGGCTCCCTGAACAGAGGATCTCATAGCAGGGCTGGCAGATCTGCAGTAGTATGAATCTGACAACCTCTGCAGGGGTGCTGGGCTATGTGCAAGGGGCTATTGGAGCATTGTAAAATTACAATTTAAAAATAGTTTAAGTGACTGATCTTTAGTGCCAGGCATTACATTTCAACTACATGTAAACTGTTCTCAGTAGCCACATGTTTTTTGTTACCCAGTATTTTTTAGGGTGCCATGGAACCCCTTGTTCAATTCACTTCAAATTTGATAGAAAAGTTCTACCTCTGCTCCAGGAAGCTCCAGGCTTAATCAGGGTACGTCTATACTACCCGTTGGATCGGTGGGTAGTGATTGATCTATCGGATCGATTTATTGCGTCTCGTCTAGACGCGATAAATCGATCCCCGAATCAATGCCTGTACTCCACCTTGGCAGGCGGAGTAAGCAGAGTCGATGGGGGAGGCGCCGCGGTCGACGCGCCGCCATGAGGACCGCCAGGTAAGTGGAACTAAGATACTTGGACTTTAGCTATGCTATTCACGTAGCTGAAGTTGCGTATCTTAGTTCGAATTCCCCCCCTAGTGTAGCCCAGGCCTGACATTCAGGCAGATACTTCTTTATTTGTGTAGTAGAGAGGGAGTGCCAACGTTGGGTTTAAATTGGAAATACAGTTATGCATCGTCGACTGTGGAATGGTTAGTACTGCTCCATAACAGTTCTAGTCAGCCAAACTAAATAGTCCACATAAGTTCCCCTTATGCTGTGTGTAAATGTAAGAGATACAGGTGAACCACTAGAAAGAGACTGTTACAGCTCCTCTTGGGATAAGACAGTATTTGCTGGGGGGTGGGAGTTTTTTGTTTTTGTTTTTATTTTTTTGTATTTTTAAAAGAATAACCAAAGTTGTTGAATATAAAATCCAGGGGAAAAAAATAAAAACAGTTTTTGAAAATTTGAGCCTGGTGGTTTTAGTGGTTTGACTCATTCTAGCAACACAGCTACAGAATAAGTTAGTCCAATAAAACAAATGTGACTTAATGTGACAAAAATAAGAACTAAAGAGAAGAATGGCTTTGTATCGTACAGTTCAAGATGTTTTGTCTGTGTGGATTCCACTAACTGTGTGCATGAGATGCAAATCTTTTGACCAACACTGTTTGTGGGGCCCATGCCTGTGCCCTGCATGTCCTAATGCTTCCCCCACCAAAACCCAAGGGTATACAGGACTGAGTTAGCCCCAGCTGCCTCTCAGTTCTCTCACTACTCCAGACTTCTAGCAGAGATGTACTCTGAAGGAGCAGGACAGAGGGTGGTTAATGGGATCTATGCAAACAAAAATGAAAATTACAGTTACTATAAGGTAAAGTAAGCATTCCTTCGTCTGAGTCTTTCTGTGCAGATACCGCTTACGGTGACAAGCTAGTGGTTTCCGTATTGAACAGGAAGGGTCTAAGGAGTCCTAACTACACCTACAATGATGTGACAATGATTCGCGAAAATGCTGTGGTTTGGACATGTTGTATGAGTGTATAAAAACTGCATTTCTAGAGAAGCTCCTGACTGAATACCACCTCATGAAAGACGGAAAAGAAGAGGACAATGAACTACATAAGAAAACTATGGAGAAGTGCCGCAGTCTTGGAAATTGCCTAGAATGGAGCAAAAAATGTGTCGCTAGACATCAGTGGCAATGCTACGTTGCCTCGTGTCACAAGGCATGGGAATGTGTAAACTAAACTATACTGCACCTCGCTAGCTAAGCATTGCTGAACAGCTCTCTGGAATTTGGCATCCGAGCTAGACTCCACATCTAATGTGTAATCATAGAATATCAGAGTTGGAAGGGACCTCAGGAGGTCATCTAGTCCAACCCCCTGCTCAAAGCAGGACCAATCCCAACTAAATCATCCCAGCCAGGGCTTTGTCAAGCCTGACCTTAAAAATCTCTAAGGAAGGAGATTCCACCACCTCCCTAGGTAACCCATTCCAGTGTTCCACCACCCTCCTAGTGAAATAGTTTTTCCTAATATCCAACCTAAACCTCCCCCACTGCAACTTGAGACCATTACTCCTTGTTCTGTCATCAGCTACCACTGAGAACAGTCTAGAGCCATCCTTTTTGGAACCCCCTTTCAGGTAGTTGAAAGCAGCTATCAAATCCCCCCTCATTCTTCTCTTCCGCAGACTAAACAATCCCAGTTCCCTCAGCCGCTCCTCATAAGTCATGTGTTCCAGTCCCCTAATCATTTTTGTTGCCCTCCGCTGGACGCTTTCCAATTTTTCCGCATCCTTCTTGTAGTGTGGAGCCCAAAACTGGACACAGTACTCCAGATGAGGCCTCACCAGTGTCGAATAGAGGGGAACGATCACATCCCTCGATCTGCTGGCAATGCTCCTGCTTATACAGCCCAAAATGCCGTTAGCCTTCTTGGCAACAAGACTCATATGTTGACTCATATCCAGCTTCTCATTCACTGTAACCCAGGTCCTTTTCTGCAGAACTGCTGCCGAGCCATTCGGTCCCTAGTCTGTAGCGTGGTGCGTGGGATTCTTCTGTCCTAAGTGGAGGACTCTGCACTTGTCCTTGTTGAACCTCATCAGATTTCTTTTGGCCCAATCCTCTAATTTGTGTAGGGCCCTTTGTATCCCTCTGGCATATCTACCACTCCTCCCAGTTTAGTGTCATCTGCAAACTTCTGCAGTCCATGCCATCCTCCAGATCATTAATGAAGTTATTAAACAAAACCGGCCCCAGGACTGACCCTTGGGGCACTCCACTTGATACCGGCTGCCAACTAGACATGGAGCCATTGATGGCTACCCTTTGAGCCCAACGAACTAGCCAGCTTTCTATCCACCTGATAGTCCATTCATCCAGCCCATACTTCTTTAACTTGCTGGCAAGAATACTGTGGGAGACCATGTCAAAAGCTTTGCTAAAGTCAAGGAACAACACGTCCACTGCTTTCCCCTCACCCACACAGCCAGTTTTCTCATCATAGAAGGCAATTAGGTTAGTCAGGCATAACTTGCCCTTGGTGAATCCATGCTGGCTGTTCCTGATCACTTTCCTCTCCCCTAAGTGCTTCAGAATTGATTCCTTGAGGACCTGCTCCATGATTTTTCCAGGGACTGAGGTGAGGCTGACTGGCCTGTAGTTCCCTGGATCCTCCTCCTTCCTTCTTTTAAAGATGGGCACTACATTAGCCTTTTTCCAGGCCTGGTATTAATTCGTGTATTACGGAAGCGCCTAAGGATCAACCGTGCTGTGGTAAAGGCATGGGCTGAGCTTCAAGTGGCTGGCCTGCAGAGGTCTGATATAGGAATATTTCTCAGTCATGCTGTGGCGGTTGCCTGGGCCCTGATGCCTGAGGGAAGGGGCATACATGCTAATTAGTAACAAGCTGTGATGTACTGAGTAATCCACTTGCATAGTCTCTGGGACAGATCACCTGACCTGTTACTGCCTTCCCCAAGGTCACAAACATCCAAAGTTATTTCCCAAATGGCTTTGTCCTGTTTAAGAAATAAAGGAGGGTTTAGGAACATCCCAAGTATGCAGCTTGGATTCTCCCAGGTTAGAGTAGGGTTTGGGGAAGAAGACAAGGAGGTTGATTTGTTTAAGTGAAAAACATCAGACAACACTCTCTAGTAAGAGACTTAGGGTGAGGTCTCAGCACTACCTGTGTTTAGGGGACTGTCATTAGTACCGAATCTCACTAACACCTTGCTGAGAAGATAACCACCTTTTCATTGCTTGGAGAGCAAGATGAGGGAGACAGCACTTGGGTGAGGGTTAAGAGAGGCAGTTCCCTAAGGTTTATTAGTTCTACATTCAAATCCCTGGATGGAAGAGGCATGGTAGATGTGTATGAACAGAAACCTGCTGCCTTAAAAATATACATTTATTTTTACTTAAATAAAATGACCCCACCCACCCACCCATCTTCTGTTTTTTCTCCACCCTAGACTTAGCTGCATCTAAGACATAGCAAATGGGGGCAACTTTAGGCCTCTGTGCCACCATAATACAACTTGAATGATTTGTCACTTTGCCTGGTGGGGATTGGATTGGGTCATAGCTCACAAATACCTGTAAGGCAGGAAGTGGGACTGACCATCTCAGAGGAGGCTTTTACGCTACCTGTTAAGGCAGCAGAGCTGGTGTTAGTGTTTGTTATGTCTTTCAGGTTTCTCTGTGATAGTCAGAAGGAACTGGATGAGCTGCTGGATTGCCTGCACCCCCAGGGAATAAGAGAGAGCCAGCTGAAGGAGCGGCTGCAGAAAAGGTGAGGCTGCTATCCTTACTTTGCATACACCTTGCCTGTTGCAAGGTGCATTCTGTTCAGGGTAAAGCATCCTGCTACCAGCATGGGTGCACAAAGCGAAGCTATGATCATGTGCGTATAAAGGAAGGGGGTGGGAAGAGTGGCTGCTTTTCTTTTCAGGAACATATTGCGAGTTCTCCATCAGCAAAAGTCTGAGCCACCAAGACACCTTGTCAGCTCTTAAATTGCTGCAGTCACAGCTGAAAATAAGGGCACTGTTCCTCAGCGGCAGGGCTACAGCATGCTGTTGAAAACTGATAGTTCTGTACAGTTGTAGCTGATGGAGTGTGCAGATTAAACTTGGGCTTCTGCTGTTCCCTCCAGCACACTTCAGCCATTACTGACTACGTTCTGTGTAGTAGCCTGCATCTGTTCAAGAGGTGGTCTCTTGTTTTTTCCAGGTATCAGGACCTCACACATTCCATCCACTTGGCTCGGAAACAAAACCTGGGCCTGAAGTCCTGTGATGGCAATCAGGAGCTGCTCAACTTCCTCCGTAGTGATCTTATTGAGGTGGCGACTCGGCTACAGAAAGGAGGGCTGGGATATGTTGATGAGACGTCCGAGTTTGAAGCCAGGGTGAGGGAACACAGGAATTAAAATTATGCCCCTGTAGTATCTCTAAAGGTGAAAAACTAGGACAAAGTTTTGGCACACCAGGGCTTGTAGCCATTATGGGTTCCTGCTCTTAAGTATTCCCTTGAGCAAATAGCTCTAGAAATTCAGTTGTGACTTGCCCTTTTGTGTATTGTATTTCCATAGTGGTATTTCTAAATGCATCACCAACATCTAGATAAGAGCCGGTAGCTCACGTTTCTCTGCATAAGTGCCACCTTAAATTTGAGGCTGGAGATCCAGCAGAACTGTTAAATCAATTGATTTCCCACAACTTTGGATGGTTTCTAAAGGGGAGTCTTTTAGGGGAGTTCTCAGAAGTGGTTTTAACTTTTCTATCTGTAACCGCAGGTTTTTGTGGTGAAATGTTACTGCAGGATGGCCAAAACAATTGAAAACTGCTCCAAATCCTAAGGATGACCCTGAATTGGCAGTTTTCAATTCTTTTGGCCTTCCTGTAGCGACATTTCACCACACCTGCCAGTACTGATAGAGAAGCTAAATCAGCTGCTGAGAGCTCCTCTGAAAGTCCATTGACAACTTCTAAAAATATTCACTTCCTTGCCCCTTTTGCCTCTGAATGCTATGGGGTCAGGGGACCTAGGCTGCTGAAGTGTCTAAATGGGTGAACTACTTGAAGTCTACTCTGGTGCTTAATTACCATGGTGAGAGGCATTAAAACATGTGGGTTCTGTTGTTTTTTATAGACTGCTTGTGTTGTCAGGGTTATCCAGGAAGACCACCACGTTGAGTTCGGAATCTACAACCTGTTGTCTGGTGGCAACAGAAATATGCTGATGCCATAACTAAGTTGGGGGTAGACTTTGGACTTAAGATATTGTGGTAGTGATCGAGTGTCTACACCAGTGACACTCAGACCTCAATGGTTCAGGTGCCAAATTAGCGATCAGCATTACCCAAAAGAGCCACAGTGGTGTGAATACACTGTTTCATTTACTATACTACTATATATTCATATTTAAACAGTATGATGCGGAAATATTTAGTTTATATATTCTCATAGCAAAATGACTGACCAGGTATTATTTTATCAACTACAATTGGTTAACGTAGTAAAAGCATCCTGACTGGTTAATAATCTAGACTGGTTTAATGATGCAATCAGTGTTTTAATGTCATATGCTGCTGACAGACACATTAAAGAGCTACTTGTGGCTCTGGAATCTGAGTATCACTGGTCTACACTTGCAGGATTAGCCTGCTTGGGATGTTGGTTAGGGTAGGTTGTCCTATTATTACATGGTTTTGTGGTGTTCCCAACAGGTGTTCTCGCTGGAGAGCCTAAAGGATTTTGGGGAATGTGTGATTGCCCTCCAGGCCAGTGTCATTAAGAAGTTCCTACAAGGTTTCATGGCCCCTAAGCAGAAGAGAAGGAAGCATCAAGGAGAGGACTCTGTTGCCAAGGTGGAAGAGGTAGATGAAGAGAAGAAAATGGCAGAAGAAGCCAAGGTATTATTGGTTACTGTAGGATCCATTTCTTCTTTTAAATAGCTCTTTTTTGGGCTTACTCCATCTGGTATGAAGCCCAGTGCCGCCGCCTCATCCTGCCCCATTTCAGGTTCTGTGTGCAATCAAATCAGTATTGTGGGGTGGGTGACTTGCCTCATACGTTCTAAAATGGGCGCTGTCACAATAAAAATCATGTTTCAGAATTCATAGTTTATTCCCTCCCTAAAAGCATTAAACTGATTAGTGCATTTAGCTTTCTGGTTTCTATGCCCCTACTACACTGCTGGTAGGGGTCGCAGGTTCCCTGCTCTGTGGGTGGATCTTCAAATAAGAGCTTCTCAGGGAGTATTTTTTAAAAACTTAATGAAAATGTTACATCCATTTGGAAAGGGCTAGTAGAGGAGGTGCCAAGTGTTCTTAATCCCTTCACCTATAGAGAGGGACCTGTGGGGTGCTGAAGTTTCCTGGGGAGTGGGGGTGCAGTAGGATAGGTGCTATGCAAGGGGGACAAGGGCAGAGGTACTGGTAGGTTGGGAGATCCAGAGTTTCCTGAATTTGAGAGAGTTTGACTGGGCAGCTGGGAAGATGAGCTGCATCTGCCTGCAACAGAGAAGCTACATTAGCAGAAGTGAAGAGGTGTACTTAAGATGCAGGAGGCCAAGAAGACCTAGAGAGATGCTGCAGCACCATCTCTCTCTCTCTCTCCACTCCGCCCAATCCCTCCAGGGCAGTGTGGTGGGAGCACTGCAACTATCTAATCAAAGGAGCTGTTCTGGTGTCTAAAAAGGTCCACCGTGGTGCAGATGTGGAACAGAGGAGCACTGTAGTTTAGTGCACTGCATTATGTGGGGATATGTTTCCTATGACTTATTTATTTCAAAAGCACTCCATATTGGCCAAGTCTGCTCCCATTGACGTTTCAGAGGCTTCCAGCACTATGAAAGAGCAGGAGTCTCTTGATGCTTCCTATGATGCATTCATTTCTGCATGTTTTGAGCTCTTACCACCACTGCTGAGCTGCTGTTAGAAGGGAGGGGAGAGCCTTTGTCTGTTACACTGTGACCTTCAGAGAGGTTGCGGAGTTGTCAGGTGTGACCAGACCCTGTGGGAATTGATGCATCCCTCAGGTTTTCTTCAATACTCAGTTGATTTTGTTTTGTATAGAAAAGTCCAATTAATTAATTCTTGATGAATCCTCCAGCACAACAGAGCAACTCGCACAAAGGGAAGGTCTAGTTATCCTACTAAACAAACTCTAGAGTTAATAAATCTCTGATGATCCAGATCTTTTCTATTCCAATCTTCCCATATTTACAGGAATATTCACAAGAATAAGCTATTCTTTCATACCTGTAGAACTGGGTCCATACTAGGGGTAGTACCGATTTAAGAACATTGGTTTGTGAATGGATATAGTTATAGCAGTACAAAATCTGTAGATAAGCCTTTCGCTCCTTCCATACTAGTACTAGATCCGAACTAGTTTTCAAAACTATGTGGCTGTTTATCTATGTATCTACCCCAAACTCAGCCATTTTTGACAATGGGTGTCAAGTCAGCCACTGTAGCAGACCTTGGATTGCTCTCTCCACTCCTTCAAGCACTGTCAAACAGTACCCCTATTACTATGAACAGGGTTATGGAGTTCAACACTCATCATAGCAAAGCCAGGTGTCTAGCATGCTTTGCTCCGATGGGTGTTGAACTTGATTGACCCGGTTCACACCAGAGCTGGGAATAGAGAATTTTGCCACCCATTGTCAACACAGGCTTATTTTCCTAATGTCGCTGAATTTCCTTCAGTGTTGTTAAGACTGCTTAGACATTCAGACTCCCACTCTGTAAATAAAAAACAGGAGTGGTGGTATTCTAAACACAGTTTGGGAATGCATGCCCAACAGAGTTCAGGTGTCGTTCTTTAACTCTTCTAGCACCACCTAATTTGTCTAGTGACTTTGAGCAGGGGGTTGGACTAGATGAGGTCCCTTCCAACCCTGATATTCTATGACTTCTATTCATATTATCCAGTTGAGCTTAAAGGTGACTGTGTAGATTTCAGTACTACCAGAGTGTGGCAGTCTAAACCACTCCCTGGAGTCACAGATCTCTTACAAATAATTTTCTTTACTCTTACTGTCATGCCTGTGTCTTGGCAGCAGATTGATAGGACAGCCAGTAAAGTACCAGTTATATCTGGCTATGCTGGTGGGAGTTTCCTGGCATAACCTGGTATGTTTAGCATTAAAGTACATTGTCTTTTCACCTCAATATATCTAGAATTTGCTTCTTACCAAACTAGGAAATGCTTTTTAAGGTGACCTTGTAAGGATTGTTTGGATCTCAAATGTAATTATCTGACAAGAAAATGTGATTACTGCAGCTTTGAAATGCAAATGAATGTTACAATTGTTGTAGCTCACCTTCCCTCTAAGAAAGCTCCTGCATGGACCTGAACTTAAATACTGAGTATATTGACAGACTGACCTAAGGCAGTATGTGAAAACGAACCTTGGTTTCCATGCAAATGGCCCTGACTAGCAGATGTACCCCATACTGTACATTAGGGAGAGCATGCAGAATTAGCCATGTGCCTTTTGCCTACAGTACAATATGGGTCACAACTGACTGACCAGAGTGAGAGGGATGGGCAGATCACTAGCCCTTCTGCTGGTCAATGGTATTTGCGTGGGATCAGGCAGCAGGCCAGTACTTGCTTTTTAGCCATAAGTTTGGATGCATTGGTCACTAACAGTATGTCTGCACTGCAGTTAGACACCCATGGCTTCGGCTGCAGGACTGTTTAATTACAATGTAGACATTTGGACTTAGGCTGACTGAGCTTTGCGATCCTCCCATCTTGCAGGATCCTAGAGCCCTGGCTCCAACCTGAGCCCAAATGTCTACACCACAATTAAACAGCCCCATGGCATGGGCTAGTTGCAGGTTTGTAATTGCAGTGTAGACATACCCTCAATGCAGCCAGGATTTTTTTTAGTGAAGGTCAGTAACAAGCAATTAAATCTCTTATTCAGATGGAATTTTTTTCATTCTCAGGTTGCCAGACAATAGGCTTTCTAGCCTGCTCTTTGTCCTTCTCACAGCAGGCTTTTCCTGTCATGCTCTTTTTGTTCTTGATATTTTTCTGTGTTTGTTCATTTGTTGCAGTGGCAGAGTTCTCTCTCCTCTAGCCAGGAGATTGCAAGTAACTTCACTGAATCTCATGCTATGCCTGACAGGTTAAGGTGCAACAATAAACAGAGTTCCCCTGGAGACTGGTAATGCTGAAATGCCCCAGCCTCATACAGCTTAGGAAACAGTGTTACAGATCTGGTAAATTCCACGGACTTGGGTAGAAAAATCTGAGCAGAATCTGCCAACAGCTTTTGCAAATTTATCTTGGCCCAGTGATCCAGTATGTTAACTGCAAAAGCCATGGAACAGTTACTTGGAAAATCAATTACACAATATGTGAGGCACCCCAACAATGTTCTGCAAAAAATGGCAGGATGCCCTGCAATCTGCACAACTTTCTGTGCAGTTTTCTGCTGGCCCTGGCAGTGTCTCCTGCTCTAGGTACCACACCAGCAAGCGACAGTGAGGATATTAGGATGTTAAAACAGTTTGTGTGTTTTTTTTTTCCAAACATCCAGTATACACTGCACTTCCTCGAAGTCAGTGGGAGGGGAATGTGCAACTCTGCAAAAAATCCTGGGTTTTGTTTGGCTCCCAAATTGCTGTCAGCTGCAGAGTTTAGTTTTCTCCCATCTGACACTTCACTGTTTGTTTTTTTTTTCTTTTCATTTTCCTGGGGTAGAAGAACATTAACTTGAGTCCTATTATGTCCCTGTCAGGACTAGGCCATCACCTCATAGTTGTAAAGCAGAGGATTAGCCTTTTAGTTGAACATGCAGTGGCTGGGGATTGCTTCTGTTCTAGTGCATTTCCAATTCACTGCAGCTTTGTTTTTAAACCTCCGGTGCTGAAATGTAGATTTCACGGGTGGCTTACTATGTGCAGATTCCAGCAGTCATGTTGATGCAAATCCCCGGTTTTAATACTGTGGTCTCATTTGCAGCTAATGGGAGGACCTCAAATGTGCTGAAGTTATCGCAACTCAGTGAAAATAACTGTTCTTGTATTTGGGGCCTGGAATGCTTTGCTTGTCAAAGCTGACAGTGACATCAGCCAGTCACCCACCTGTCAACTAAACAGCTCTTAGGGCAAACTGTTTAATGGATCTTTGCTGACAGACATGAATGCTCTTCAAGTGTCCACTGGAGGGCAGCACAGGCTGTTCTCGGCAGTCATGACCTGAACAATGTCTGCCAGCTGCCTTTTAACTTTCATCCTACTTTTAATGGGGCTAAAATTCTGCCGTTTATTTTCTTTGACTGACAAGTATTTGGGTTAGACTTTCAAAGTAAAGAATGTAGTGCAGTTTGTGTAGGTTGTTTCAGGCTGGTCATGAAGCACAAAAGGTCCGTAGTGTTATGAACAAGATGTCTGGCCCAGTGAGGCTGGTGAGAGGGTAAGCCTCAAAGAGGACTGAGGCACTCTGTAGAAGGTAGAAAATACAGTAGCTGAATTATGGCTGACAAGTGCCCCAACTAAAAGATGTAAAAAGTCTTCAAGTTATAGTGAGCTGTGTTCCTGTGCTTTGGTATAAACTTAGTTCTGTCTGCAGGTTGCTTCAGCGGTGGAGAAGTGGAAGACAGCAATCCGGGAGGCCCAGACCTTCTCTCGCATGCACGTGCTGCTTGGGATGCTGGATGCCTGTATCAAATGGGATATGTCTGCAGAGAATGCCAGATGCAAAGTGTGTCGCAAGAAAGGTATGGATTCCAGCCCCAAGCTTGCTTAACAGTGGGGAGCGCTGGTGCCTGTCATGTGCTACCTGGGCAGCACGCTCCTCTTGTGAGTCACCACACCCTGCTCTTGGCTGCGCTTTCGTTCTGAACATCAGGATTCACTCATTCAGAAGCAGAAACGCACATGTCCAGGAGCCCTAAGACCGAAAGTCAAATTAAATATCTTTATATAACTTACAAACTTACGGAACACTGCAGGACTGTGATTTCCATAGCCTCTCCTGCACGCCAAGATATTATCATTGGTTCTCTGCAGTACACTAGGTCAGTCTTAGCTTTGCACATCATCAGAGGGCTGTTCCCTGTGTCTTTCTGTGTTTATGAAAGTTCTGTGTTCTAAATATTGGATCCCTAGATACAAGTCCCTATCCTATGAAAGTGCCTCTTCAGAATAACACACCCTTCTGGGAACAGTCATGCCTTCATTTCATATCCAGAGTGCATGCCATCCTACACAAACCTGGGGCTTACTCTGAGTTCAGCATTTCTGACGGAAATAACTCTCACAAGTGTTTGTGGTTAAATGAAACTGTCATATTTCTAATATGCACTGTAACTTGGCTCTGTGATGATAGGTGAAGCTGCTGCATGCTAAGAGCTATTTATATATGCCCTCTGTTAGTGCTCTTCCATTTGGTCAAAGCAGACTGCCTGAAAACAATTATTGTCTTGTCTGTATTCACATCACACACTTTCAGTCTTGGATTTTTAGGGGCCTTCTGAGTTGCACCTATCTCTTGGTTGCTCCCCACAACTGAAGAGGGGAGAACAAGGTGGGATTAGGCTGAGTGAGGCTATCCACCATCAACCTATGCTCTGCTCTAGGAAGCGGTTGATGGGGGTGGAAGAGAAGGAGCTGGGAGAGAGCAACTCCTGGCTGTTGCGCTTCATGTGAGGGTAGGCAGAGCGGTGAGGTCCCATGTCCTGAACTACTATTACTTGGGCAAGTGGAGGAGGAAAGTGACCTGGGCCAGAGGAGTCCACCTTTATACCATGTCTTGCATATAGGGGAAAATCTGCAAAGGGGAGCTACGTAAATTGAGGGTTATGGGGGAGGGAATGTAGGGAGAGAGTCACCAGCAGTCACCCTGCCATGATGTGCTCTGAATGGGAGGTGTGCACAGGCAACAGCCATTTCTCTACCCTTAGAGAAGAGCCTGGCAGCACAGAGCACCTCATTGTAACTTTGTCTTGTTTTCAATTTGTGCACTGGAAGATGCTGAGCTCTCTTGAAATGCTCATGGGAGGTGGGGGCAGCAAAGGTTCTATTTCCACACAGACTTTCTCTCCTAGTTTGCCAGGGGCTCATGCTAATTACCTTTGCACTTTTAGGTTAGCCTTTGGGAACTAAGCATCAGTAGAAAGAGGAAGCTGGGAGGACTGAGTGAGATGTCCTCTTGAACAGCTGAAGTGCATCCCTTCTGCGGGCAATCTTCTGAAGCATTGCAAAAACTGTTTGTCCATTGCTAGCAGAGGGTGCCCTAGTTGAGTCCAAAGGCACCCACCTAGGTCCAATTGGCTTGATTTGACAGAACTAGAATTTCAGGTGTAGGGAGGAGAGTCACATTGTGAAGTTCTTATTTTTACTAAGCAGCTGGCTCAAAATAGGTTTTCGCTCAAGTTAGTGAGGAGCACAGAGGCAGCATTCCTACTGGGTAATTGCGCTGTGCTGTTCAAAGCCAGACTCAACAGGGCTGGGAAACTCCCATAGGTTTTAAAAGGCTGCAATACCGTTTGAGGAGTTTTTGTGGCCCTCCACCTCTGTCCCTTTCTCCATTGTATTGGTAGCTGCTTCTGCACAGGGTGAGCAGAGCTGTGCTACTAAACTTCATGCAAGTTCTCCCCTCTCGTAGGTGAGGATGACAAGCTGATCCTGTGTGATGAGTGTAACAAAGCCTTCCACCTGTTTTGTCTGAGACCAGCACTCTACGAGATACCAGATGGCGAGTGGCAATGCCCAGCTTGCCAGCCCTCTACCGCCAGGCGCAGCTCCCGGGGAAGGTGAGACCCTCCTTTCTCCTGCTGCTTTCGCTGGGGAGGAATTCTAATCAGGCTTTGAGAACTAAGGAGTCTTTCACAAAGAGACCAAAGCATTCGTCCTTAATCAGTAACTGCTTTTAGAGGAGGGAAATACCTAGATTACTTGATGGCACTTGAACAATAGCAGAGCGATCTTTTCAGGCTGCTCTTACATTAGAGCACCTGTGTTGTAGTGACCCATGACATTTTGAGGGGAGTAAATAACTTCACTGTAGCAGTGGAAAAAAGTGTCTGCAGTAATAAAGGGCTGCTATTAGTGCTGAAACTCACTTGGTGCTTCAGCTCCTTTGAGCAGTGAGTCTGGCTGCTTGCTCATAGGAACATGCTTCCTAGCACTGCAGTCCTTTCTGACTTCCAGCTGAGGTGAGCTCTCAGAAGTGGCCTGAACTTCCTGTCCATCCAAAAGAGAGAGGCATTGAGCCCATAGTCTGCTACTTAGCAGAGAACAATGTTGAGCATAAATGTTTGTTTGTTTACACCATGATAGCCAGATATCACTCACCTTTGAACTCAAGACTTGATACCTACTTTCTCTCCTCTTTTAATCATAACTGTCTGTGGTTTGCATTTTCACTTATGCCAGAGGGATGAGACTACCAACTACCACCTGAAGAATAGGTTTCTAGCCAGCCTTCCCTCCAGACCAGTGATACAAAGTATATTAGACTGTCATATGCAGGTGGTATATGGGCCTAACAGTATTAATTACTCTCTGGGCACGGTTTGAAAGGAGTTTATCAGGCTTGTTCTGAAATGGCAAGGCTTTAACACAGCTGTTCTAGCATGAGATCACAGTTGCTTTGATGTGTCAGAGTCATCTGCAAGCTGCTTTGCTCCTGGATGTGAGCCATCAGGTGGAGTAACACCTGTCTTATCTATTTACTACTTTATTCTTCCCAGCTAGAATAGAATGGGAGAGAATGTTGGCCTTGGAACACCCTCCAGCTCTTAGTTTTGCATGAACTTAGTCTTTTTCCATTTAATTAATGATGGACACTTGACTCACGCAAGGCAGAAAATTCAAAGTTGTAACTCCACAGCAAGCATACCTCTGTCTCTTCCTGCACGTGCATATTGTTCTCTGTTCCTGTTTTTGTTATAACTGTTACCCCGAATTAGATGTATGTAAAGGGTCAGACTCACTGTGCGAACCAGAACTTGTCACTTTATGACATCTGTGCATGCGTACCCTCGGTGCTTTGCTCGGTAAAGATGGGAACGTAACGGTGATGTCTGCCTGATTGTTAGTGCATTAAATCAGCTCTGCTCCACGGAGGGCGTGAAAAGTGGCACTGCTGGGAGATGGAGTAGGGAAGGAGACACTCTTCTCTCCCTGTCTCCTCCCAAACACTTCTTAAGCAGCCCTTTAATGGGGCTTCTCCGATATGACCATGTTTGCTGGCCACCTTCTTTCTTTCTTTGCTCCACTACCACTTGCGCACTCATGTTACATCTCCTGTTCGAACAAACTTAGTATGGATTTGGAGGGAGGAGAGTTGAGGAAGAACTGGCTGACCAAATGTGTGGAGAGTCTGGTAGGGCCACCTTGGCTGCATTGCACTTGCACAGTGTAAGCTGGTAGTGACTGCATGTTTCAGATGCTTCCCATGCATCAGTAGCATTGTACCTCATGAGCAAGCGGACTGCGTACAATCAGTGTGGTATCCTGACATTCTTCCTCAAACCCCAGAGCACTTGTCCTTATTGAGGAATAACTACACTGCAAACAGCGTTAAATGTAGTTATCGGTAACATATTGCCGAGATGTGTGGAACAGCAGCAGAGCGGTTTCTCTCTGCACATGTATTCAGCTGTTGAAAGTTTTTAGCATTTGGGCTGAAATCTGTCAGCCCCAAAGTGATAGCCTGGAAAGTAGCAAGAGACTGAAAGTGCCATCTAAGCCATAACTCTAACATGATATCTTGGCTGAAAAAGAACAGATTGCTATAGTGTGAAGCAATTTGAAGCAAATGTTTGTTTTAGATTGAGGTGGTCAGCAAGTTTGTGTGTATGAACAAACATGCAGTGAAACTCCCAGGGTCAAGGCTAGCCAGGCTCTGCTAGTTTATTCAGAGAGTCTGACATCTAACTAATTTTCTTGCCTTTAGAAACTATACCGAAGATTCTGCTGAAGAGGAGGCTGAAGAGGGCGAGGTAGGCCCAGATGAGGAAGATGCTGAGGAGGATGAAGAAGAGGAAGAAGATTATGAGGTTGCTGGACTGAAATGTAAGTCTTTAGCTACAAGTTATCATGTGGGCTCAGCTGTAGTCTGTTCCATCTTTGTCATGTATCCTATCAGAGGCTGTGTGTCCTATCTGAGGAAGAGGTTGGGTTCTCACATGGATGTGTAAGGAGGCCCTTTTCAGAGAAGGCTGCAGACATGATACATTTGTGGAGAACTGGGAATCGACTGCCTTCGGTCCCCTTGCTACTTCAGGACTGAGACTGTCCTTGCAGCAGTTTAAATACTATGTCAACTCAAAGGAGTGGGAGCATGCTCGCATTCCAGTGTAAGGATCCACACTTCTTGATACACAGCTGATGCCATAAAAACTGCTGCTAAGCTGTCAGCAGGGGCCTGCAGCAGTGAAGGGTTAGCAAGCAGCATGATTGATTATTTGTTAATAGCCTTTTTACTCTTCAACATTTGCTGTCCCTGGGCAGTAGAATGCTGTCTCTCTTCCTCCACCACCCCAAAACTTACTTTTTTAAATGCAAAACTAAAAGTTATCTTGTTTTGGGATTAGGGGTGGGGAGTTTAATTCTTGCCTGTTGTCATGAGGTTCCCTTTGTACGCTATTAAAATTCACCTTCACTTGACACTGGCTGTTCTACAGGAAGTGACTATTGTCCAGGCTGTAGTATGAGTCAGGTTCTCTCCGACCTGAACAGACATTGACAGGGAAGCTTCTAATAGGGCTGTAGTAACTGTCTTCAGAGATTGATCTTTCTCAGGAAGCTGAGGCCTGGTCTACACTGGGGGAGGGAAGGAATCGATCTAAGTTACGCAACTTCAGCTATGTGAATAACATAACTGAAGTAAACGTACTTAGATCTACTTACCACAGTGTCTTCACTGTGGTAAGTCAACAGCTGATGCTCTTCCGACTCCGCCTGCGCCTCTAGCCCTGGTGGAGTACCGGAGTCAACAGGAGAATGCTCGGCTGTCGATTTATCACGTCTAGACTAAGCACGATAAATCAACGCCCGCTGGATCGATCGCTGCCCGTTGATCCAGCCACTAATGTAGACAAGCCCCGAGTGAAATAAAGTCACAGGATTCAAAACGTGTACAGTGTTGTAGCTGTGGGTCCCAAGATAATAGAGAGACAAGGTGGGTGAGGTAATGTCTTCTATTGGACCAACTTCTGTTGGTGAGACAAGCTTTCGAGGACCTGAAGAAGGGTTCTGTTTTAAGCTCAAAAGCTTCTCTCTCTCTCCAACAGAAGTTGGTCCAGTAAAATATATTACTTCACCCACCAGGGTTCAGAACGGCATTCCAGACTAAGTGAAACAAATGCTTCTCCACCCCAAATCCAAAAGTTTTTCCTGCCACGCTCCACCTCCTTTTTGTTTTTGGGGACTTTGACGCTGCCCTGCTGGAATAGATCAGGAAGCATGAACTGGAAAGATCCCTGAAATGCACATGCACACCATTTGCTTTCAGCTGAACCGTCATTGACTGAAAGTTGTAGCTTCAGACCAAACCCTTCAGCTAAAGCTGGTGATGGAATTAAGTGACCGAGACCTAGGGGATTTGTATATGTTCTCCCAACTGTCTCTAGCCGGAGAGTGTTTTGTACTACTGAGCTCCAGCTGGCTGGTTCAGGCCTTACACAGTTTTCCATTTTGTTTAATTTTTGGGGTGTTCCTTGATCTTCTGATATAGATTGCTCTTTGTTCTTTGGAGTATCCATGTCCACACTTGAAGTATGTTCAGCCCTTGATGCATTCCAGTTCCAGGACCAAAGCGAGGGTTTTCAGACAATAGCAAAAGAGGGTTACTGTCTCTAAAAATAAAGCATTAAACTCAACCCCCAGCTTTACAGGGCATTAGCATGGAAAGGTCATAGTGGAAAACTTTTGTTTTAGTGGAGAAGTTCCAGTTAATCCTTGTGTAGCGTTTATCCTGAGGATAGAATATAGAATGTTGGATTGTCAGACATTTAACACATGCTGTGAACTTGACACACAAGCAGGAGCAACAGTATACAGACGTCCCACTGCCCTGACACACGCTGCTCCTGCAGGGAGCCTGACAAGATGATTTATTGGACAGGGATGGATTAGAGGCCACAAGTGAAGGACTGCTGCATTTTGGACATGGCTTTCGTATGCATTTATGACCAGGTGGAAGGCGCTTGCTCGGGAAGAAAGGCCAACGTACACTCAATGTACAGGGGTCGCAGGAGAAATTTAAGACCGGAGACAGTTCGTCACCACACTTGCATTCCCTCCATTTAAAATGGTGACAGGCAGGCTGACAAATGGGCAAAAACATTTATCTGGAACATAATGCAGCAGCCCCAATGTTTGGAATAAAATTCCATTGTTTACCAATTCCAGAATGTGGAGCAGCTCCCTGCCAGAGTAACTCGACACCCACTGTGAACACAGTTAGCTTTTCAGGGGGACTTAGCAACTGGCTTATCCCATTGTGTGGGCCACTTGTAAATGCCTGTAAAGGCACCCATTCAGCCATCCACACTCTCTGGCAGTGAGCAAGTGGACAACAGGAAACCAAGGGATTCCCACACATTTCTGGTCTGAACAGCAAAGGAAGGTGTAAGTTATCTCCAAGGCTTAACTCACCCCCCACTCGCCCCCGGCATCCTTCGAGAGCTTGGGGGTATAAGGATTTTAGTACTAGGACATTTCTGCTTCAACACTGCCGCAGCTGAACCTTGCTCACAAAGACCTCAGAAATCCAAATCCCCTCCCAGCTAGAGGGCCTGCTAGCTCTGTGTGTGTGTGTGTGGTCACCCATGAGTAGGAGTAACATCCTTGCCAACCATCAGTGTCCATTCTGGAAAGGGGACATTTGCTTCACCTGGAGAAGGCCTATGATTGCTTGGCTTACTCAGTGTACAAGAAGTGAGTAAAGACTGGTGAAAAGCAGCACATGTCCAGCCACAGTGTGACCGTCCCTGCTTTGGTACGACTGGCCAGGGATGGTGCAACTCAGTTTTAACCCTCTGGGGCCACTCCTCAGGGCACCAGATTCTTCTTTGAATGGTTGCACTATTGCTGTTATATGTGACTGTCTCTGCAGAGATTAGATTTTTTTGCTATTGTGTTTGTGATGGCGGCAATCTCAGTGACTTGGCTTCTGCTCCTAATGTTATCACCTCTCCAAGAGGCTGAAGGGCTCTTGTCCATTGTCATCCTCTCTCCTTGGTTTGAGGCTCTCTCAGATTTCTCTCCAAAAGTGAACCTGTTCTTAAAACTGGCTGATTGTTTCAGTGAGACCCAGGAAGGCAGCCAAGGGCAAGCAGAGTACAATGATGTACCCTTCCAGGCAAGGCAGGCACCAAGGGAAGAAACAGTCAGTGCATGCCACCAGAGGACCCCGGCAGCGGGCCACACCTGTCAACGGAGCAGACATTGATGAGCTGGTAAGAGCCAAATTGCCCCCAGGAGATTGCTCACTTCATGAGTTATAAACTCAACAGGTGTCACACTTCCTTCCCCTCCCCTTCTCAAAGAAATGCCCTGAATTGTATTGTGAAATCCATACGGGACTGAGGTCTGTCTAACAAAGGCCATGTATCCTTAAGGGCCCAGCACAAACGGAGCACAGATATGCCAGGCATCCTTCCCCAGCCGCTTTCACACATTGTCCCCCTTGATTAGCAGGCGGCCTGCAGCTTGTTAAAGGGTTTTTAATAGTATCCATATGTCTGTGCAGAGAGGTGGGGGAAGGGGGGGAGGGGGTCCGGGATGGTGATAGAATGCCAGCAATGCCGGACCCTCGCTCCCCGAGCTTGGCCTATTTTCTGACAGTTGTTGTCCGGACGGTCACTCCCCAACCTTCAGGACATAATTTAGCTGGTTTAGGTTTCACTTGACATTTAATGAATAAAACCTTGTGTTTGAATAGAGCCAATCCTGGGAAGGGCGGAGCTGGGGGTTCTGTGCTGACTGTCCTGGGGATGTAGCCATTAGGGTTACGTGGGGATATTGGCATTCTAGCACCATGGTGCGGTGTGGCAGGAGCTTCCCACAGATCTGCTGTACATCTAGTGACCAGTGTTAACGGTACTGCTGTTATAGCCTGTCATAGGAGCTCCTCCCAAAGTGCCCAGCATCAACAGCTGTTGCGTCTTGGGCTGGAGTGCAAGGCTTGGGGCTCAGGCTCCTGCTGCATTAGGGTGCCTGGGGTTGGGTAAAAGAATGGCTAGTGGTTCTGTAGTTGCCTTGTGCTAACGTATACAGGAGACCCCTTTTCTGCTGGCCTTTTCTTGTTGCTTGCTCGCATACTCTCCAAATCAGGGGAGGTGCACCATAGCCAACTAGAGATACCTTTGAGTGAGGAATGGTCTCATCTAAACAACATGGTTGGCTGCTGGGAATTGTGGACCTTGGTAAAATATTGTCACTCTCTCTAACCCTCTGGGCTGAGGAGACGGGTCCTGTTAGCTCCCTGCCCCTCTTCCCAGCACAAATCTGATTTGTTGACAGTTGTAGCCTAGGTCCAGGATGGGAACTGCAGTTCCCTCCATATCAATGTATCTGTATGCAGTGATCCCTGCAGAGCTCAGAGCTGAGCGGGACGCCAGTACAGTAGTGGCTGACCTCCTACAAATCCCTAGGCAAATGGCTGACCTTGTGCACTGCTTGTTTCTCGAGTACAGCAAAGCTTGGGGCCATCAGCTGCTGTTTGGTATTTAAAATGGCATGGTAGCCTCTGCTGCAGGCCTGTTAACAGGGCACCACAACTGCTTTCTTCCTCTCCTTTGCCTGTCTTATGCTGTCTACCCAGGGGGTAAGGAGGGGGATTTGCATACTCCATTTGTTATTTATTCTTTGGCCACTTGCTTTGACCATGCTGTCTTTGAACCTCTTTGAAAAAGCTTCCTGCCCCTGGAAAAAGGACAGGCCTGCCTGTAAACTATTCCTGTGGGAGCTTTTGGACAGGGTTCCCATTTTGTAACTCAAGCTGCCATGGCATTTCTTGGCTGCTAGCATCAAAGCTCCCGCAGCCAAGCAGTTTGCTTCTTGATTATTGCAGAGATGATAGTGGGGTTTGAACGCCTTAAGCGTCAGTTTTCACAGAAGTATCACTTCTCCCCTACCCACTGATGCACCTGCTTGTGATAGGATTGAAAAGGAAAACTCTACTCCCACTTTCCTCTGCTTGGGGCTTGTCCATGCAGTGAGCAAGCTAGGGTGTGAGTGAATGTTCAGCGCACTAGCCTGCCACACACAGTTACTGTGATGACCCTGCTGATGTGCATTAGAGAACTTTTAGTGCATGGTAGCAGGGTCCTCATGGCGACTTAGTGCATGGTACAGTCACATCCTGACTTGCTGCTCACCAAGCCTCAGTGTGGGCATGTCCTTGGGAACTGTTTTGGCTACAGTTAAATCATATGCCAGTTCCTCTCCTTTTAATGGCTTGCTCCACTTTGTGTGGTTAGGTGCTTCAAACGAAGAAGACTTCACGTCGCCAGAACCTGGAGCTGCAGAAGTGTGAGGAAATCCTCAATAAGCTCATCAAGTACCGCTTCAGCTGGCCCTTCAGGTGAGGCACTTAGAGCTTCCTTCCCTGTGTAAACTATCCTTGGATCTCTGCTCGTGCAGTGGGACTGGCTAAGCCTCAGGGCTGCACGTAGCCATGGTTGCAGGCTGCTGCTGGCCTGGAGGCCTGGGTGTGTTAGAAGCAGAATAAGTACAGAGAAAGAGAAGTGGGTCTGTCTGTTACATTAGGGACCCCTGTGCTCAGTGTCTCTGGAGACTAGTTTCTATGGAGGGAGCCAAGATTGACCCCTAAAGCTAGGGAGTGACATGCTCCCATTCCCTTCTCTGCACAGTAATGGAAGCGGCCAAGCATTGAGGTAGGAGAGCAGTGTATTCTCCACCGCCTCCCCTGAAAACCACTCAGAGTTCCCTCCAGAGGAAGCATGTTCTAGTGGATATAGTCATCTCCAGCTTTCAAATTCAGCCTTGCCAGCAATTCCCTTCAGTGAAAGGCAAGGCACTTTAACTGCCTGAGTTTCCCTGTCTGTAAGCAGGCCACCTCTCAGGGGATATTGGGTGTTTGGTTGGCTTGTAAAGGGCTCTAGGCATCAAGGTTTATTGTGGTGGTGCTGGGAGCTGCAGGTCCGTGTCAGTGGATATGGCCAGTTTCTGTGAGTGTCCTGCTAGTATCTAGGTAATACCAGTGTCTGACGCTAATTATTTTCCTGTCTTTGTGACTCCTTCCTCGGCAGGGAGCCAGTGACCACAGAGGAAGCTGAAGATTACTTTGAGGTCATCAGCAACCCCATGGACTTCCAGACTATGCAGAGCAAGTGCTCATGTGGCAGCTATCGCTCTGTGCTAGAGTTCCTCTCTGACATCAAACAGGTGTTCTCCAATGCTGAGCACTACAATCAGAATGGGAGCCACGTACTGTCCTGCCTGGAGAAGACAGAACAGTGTTTGATTGACATGCTGCACAAACACTTGCCTGGCCATACGTACTCACGCAGAAAACGCAAGAAGCCCTCTGCCAGGCGCCAGGGACTAGAGGAGCAGGAAGGGGACAGTGAGTCAGAGGCCACTGAACATTCCAGGGGGCGAAAGAGAAAGAAATGAGGAGCAGGGAGACTGGGGGGAGACAGAGTTGGAGCAGGCCTTCTGGTGCTGCTGGGCGGCAGGCTTGGCTGTCTGAAGGGATTTAGGAAGCAGCAGACACTTCTTGATTAATCCAGCCTTTCCCATGACCAGTTCTAGTTTGTAATTTCTCTGTATCTTCCTGAAGTATTTGGCCATCCATCAAGTGAGCAGAGGTGACTTACTGCTTCCAGCAAAATACATAAAGCTCTTATGGGATTGTCCTGCTAGAAGAAGAAGGTGGGAGGGCAAGCGGAAGAACTGGCCTAAGCCTCATTGGACAGGGGAGTGTGAAGTCTCCTCCAGTTTGGAGCACTATCCGCTTTCTCGGAATGGAGCTGCTTCCTTCCCCTCTAGCTGAGCAGCCAACACTGGAGCGCTGTGGGACCTCCTGCCATCTGCTGCCTGTGATGTGAAACCAGCCCTCCTCTAGTATGGGGAGGGATCATGTTGCTTCACAGAAGGACTGAGTGTGATCAGGCCAATGGCCCTTAGTTCTTGTATGTGTATATTTATATGGTGTTAATTTTGAGCCCCCAATGAAGGGACGCGTAGAGTGAGCAAGCACATACATTTATGGAGATATGGCTTTCACCAGCATCATAATACAAATGGCTTTGAGGTGCTCTTGCTTCTCTCCTCTGTTTCTTCTGGGGGAGCGGTCTCCTGAGGTCGTGCTCTGAGGAGCTTGTCCTTTCTTCTGACTGCAGCGGTCCACTTGGACATGGCAAAGAATAGACTGTTGGTTCCCCTGCTCACCTTTAACAGCACATAATCATGTAGCCCTTCGAGTGGACAAACCAAATGCCAGAGGCATATCAGAGACATGGCATTCCCACACATCCTGTAGAAAACCCCAGGAGGGGAAGCAGCAGAAACTTGTTCCATGTAACTTTTTAAATTAATTTTCTAGTTTAAGTCACTTGTTTCTAGCAGTGAGCTTGTATAAAGAACACCTTGTAAGATACCTTTGTCTTGCTTTGGCACATGTACAGTACAGTTTATATGAAAACGTGTTTGCTTTATATTTTTCCCTCTAAAACTCCTGTTTTCCTCTCAGTAGCTGGAGTTAAGCTGGGGGATTTGTTTGGGGGGGGGGGGAGAGGTCTCACTGATCCCTTTCTAATTTGCTGTCTACTTTTATAGTAATACCTCCCCTAACTCAGCCTCCCTTCCCCCCAACCCACCTGCCATGCCCTGTAATGCAGCAGAAGGGCAGACTCTGACTTATACAGCGGTTGACTAGTGGGAAAGATAGGTTGTGCTGGGGGGAGAGACATTGCTCTGTCATGAATCCCCAACACCTTGTGCCACTTGAGTTATTGATTTCTGTTTAAGCAAAACTTTTTTTGCCACTCCCTCCGTATGACAGATTTTGGTCTAACAAAATCAGGGTTTGAACCTCTTATTATGTCTTTAAATTGGAACAAAATAGCTGTGTGGCTATTCTGTACTGATCATTAAATTAAAAAAGAACCTGGTGCAACTCCTATGATTTGAGAATAAAAAGGTTAATGAAGATGGCAGCCCGGTGTTGTGTATTTGTTTTTGTTTTTTTTAAACCAAGCACTTGGTTCAGTCCTGGGCTGTTAGTCACTGTTGTGAGCCTAGAACAGAAGTCCAGCCTCCTTCTCTCCTCCCCACAGCCCCGCTGACCTATCCCACTGGACTAGCATTGACACTTGTGTTTGGCACCCCCATGTCTTGTGTAGCTCCTACACAGCGAACCCTTTGGAACTGTACATTATTTTAAAAAATAATTGTCATTCGGGGGGGGGGAGGGGGTTCTGCTAAGGGCTGTACTTGTAATAAATTGGAAATTTAAAAATAAACATTATGTACTTGTGTTTGTAAAACTGCTTCTAGAGAGTCCTTTCCTGCTGCCAGTCCATGCATAGCCGAGTGGTGCTCGCTGCAGGGCTCTCCCCCCATTGCAGCCCATTTCTGAATGGTTGGCATCTTGAGGAGAAATGGGGCTGCTTTCACAAAGCAACTGCCCGTGTTCCATGAATGAGCTGGGGAAAAGGGGGAGACTGGATGAGTGGAACTAATATGTAGGAGGAAATATACCTCATGTGCAACTGTTCAAGGTCTGTACAAGAGTCTGATACTGTCACTTTCAAAACTTTAAATAGTGCGGTCTCTTATTGCTGGGGGTGTGTAACAGCCCAGAAGTTGAGACTGAGAAGGCTCCCACCAAGGCTACTTCTCAGGCACCTAGAATTCTGAAGAAAACTGCCTTTTAGGCTAGAGAGGAAGGCATGGCTTGGTTATTAAGGTACTGTTGTGAGACTAGATTCATAGGGTGCAGTTATCCCAAAGTAATTCCTGGAGCAAAGCTTTTAGGGAAAAACCCAGTCTTGATTTTAAAAACTGCCAGTGATGAAGACTCCACCATGATCCTGGTAAACTGTTCCAGTAGTTAATTACCTTTACTGTTAATGTAAGCCTTATTTCCAGTCTGAATTTGTCTAGCTTCTGCTTCCAGCCATTGGACTTGTAACTGGGTCTTGGGCAAATCACTCTGGTCCTCAATCCCCATCAGTGAAATGGGGATAATAGCACTTCCCTACCTCAGTGGTATTGATACATGAAAGAATGTGAGTTGCTCAGATACTCCCATGACTGTACAAGTGCAGTAGGCTGCAACGCTTTGCTTCCCCACCCCCAAAGTGAACTTTCTGGGGAGTTTACAGTATCATTTGGCTGGTACTTTGAACAAAACTTCCTCGCTAGTTTCATTGAATGCTTGTCTGGCTCTCACGATCCCAACAGCTTCATTTTCAATGTTATTGAGGACACGTCCCTTTGGCATGTCTGAAGAAACGTGACTTCCAGATAATGAAGTTAGCCAATGAGGACATTTCACACTGCTTAACACACAGAGGAGTCATGCTGCAGATCTACACAGAAGCCATGCGGATTGGGACACGATGGTTTATCTCCGTGATTAATTGCCCATTCGAATAAACAGAAGAAACTAAAATCTTGGGCCAGATTGGAAACTTTTGCTGGTGTTTATACTATCAGTTCAGGGTGTGATTATTTGTGTGGGGAGGCACCATTTTTATACTGGCAAAAGTCCTCATGTAGACCCAGACCAGCATGAAGGTGCTTTTGCCAGTACAGCTTCTTTTACTTGGGACCAGGTATAGGCTGTAGCCATATAAACTTCTTTTTATGGACAGTATAAAAGCTGCATCTGTGCTTGGAAGATATGCCAGTACAGCTACACTTGCAAATCTTTCCTAGCAAAAACTAGGTTTCTCCTGATGCCTTCTTGCATTTAAAGGCAAAATGCTAAATAAATGCAAACCTAGTTTTTGTAGCAAGTGTCTTGGAACTTACCAACTTGGAACCATGCACCGCTACAGACTAGGGACCGAATGGCTCGGCAGCAGTTCTGCAGAAAAGGACCTAGGGGTTACAGTGGACGAGAAGCTGGGTATGAGTCAGCAGTGTGCCCTTGTTGCTAAGAAGGCCAATGGCATTTTGGGATGTATTAGTAGGGGCACAGCGAGCAGATCGAGGGACGTGATCGTTCCCCTCTATTCTAAATGACTGATGACAGAAAACCTGATGACAGCACTGGGTGCAGGAGGGGGTTCTGAGCAGGGGCTTGGGGCGTGGGAGGAGGTGTGGGGTCCCGGCAGCGCTTAGGCACATGGGCGGCCAGGGAGGCTCTATATGCTGCCTTCGCACCTGCAGGCGCTGCCCTCACAGCTCCCATTGGTCACCGTTTCCAGCCAATGGGAGCTGCAGAACCAGCACTTGGTGAGGCCTCATCTGGAGTACTGTGTCCAGTTTTGGGCCCCACACTACAAGAAGGATGTGGATAAATTGGAGAGAGTCCAGCGAAGGGCAACAAAAATGATTAGGGGGCTGGAGCACATGAGTTATGAGGAGAGGCTGAGGGAACTGGGATTGTTCAGTCTGCAGAAGAGAAGAGTGAGGGGGGATTTGATAGCTGCTTTCAACTACCTGAGAGGTAGTTCCAGGGAGGATGGTTCTAGACTATTCTCAGTGGTGGAAGAGGACAGGACAAGGAGTAATGGTCTCAAGTTGCAGTGGGGGAGATTTAGGTTGGATATTAGGAAAAACTTTTTCACTAGGAGGGTGGTGAAACACTGGAATGCGTTGCCTAGGGAGGTGGTGGAATCTCCTTCCTTAGAAGCTTTTAAGGTCAGGCTTGACAAAGCCCTGGCTGGGATGATTTAATTGGGGATTGGTCCTGCTTTTGTGCAGGGGGTTGGACTAGATGACCTCCTGAGGTCCCTTCCAACCCTGATATTCTATGATTTGATAGCTGCTTTCAACTACCTGAAGGGAGGTTCCGAAGAGGATGGATCTAGACTGTTCTCAGTGGTAGCTGATGACAGAACAAGGAGTAATGGTCTCAAGTTGCAGTGGGGGAGGTTTAGATTGGATGTTAAGAAAAACTTTTTCACTAGGAGGATGGTGAAGCACTGGAATGGGTTACCTAGGGCAGTGGTGGAATCTCCTTCCTTTTGAGGTTTTTTAAGATCAGGCTTGACAAAGCCCTGGCTGGGATGATTTAGTTGAGGATTGGTCCTGCTTTGAGCAGGGAGTTGGATTAGATGACCTCCTGAGGTCCCTTCCAACCCTGATATTCTATGATTACAATGATATGTACTGAGACCAAACATGACATATTTACAAGAAGTCTGAGTTGCTCTGTTGTGAAAGAACTGAATTTCCTGGCTTGCTGTAGTTTAAAATCTCAGTGAGTGGGGCTCTGGCTTGTGCTGTATGGTAGAAGCCTGCCAGTCTGTTCCAGTGGATCTCAGGATGGAATGGGGAGGTGTGAATGCTTTCTCCAGCAAAGATGCTGGACTTATCTGAGGCTCCTCTGGAACCTAATTTTTAGCTCCTGGAAAGTACAGTAGAACCTGAGTGCATTAAAATGTGAGACTCAAACTGGTCTCTCTCTAGCCTTTAGTATGGAGACCTCACTCTAGGACCTGCTCTGAAATCCAAGACTTTTACAGCATATCCTTGCTCGTGCTGTTGCTAGTGTCCTCTGTGGTGTCTACACCCAAACTGGCTACAACTCAAAAGAACAGTATGTTTTGTGGTGCATGGAACACATTTAATAATTGCAGTGTGGGTTGGGATACGGGGAGGGGGCTCTGGCGTGGGGATGAGGGGTTTCGGGTGCAGGAGGGGGTTCTGAGCAGGGGCTTGGGGCGTGGGAGGAGCTGTGGGGTCCCGGCAGCGCTTAGGGCACATGGGCGGCCAGGGAGGCTCTATATGCTGCCTTCGCACCTGCAGGCGCTGCCCTCACAGCTCCCATTGGTCACCGTTTCCAGCCAATGGGAGCTGCAGAACCCGCACTTGGGCTGGGGCAGTGCACAGAGGTTGCCCATACACCTAGAGGCCATAAGGACCTGATGGCCGCTTCCGGGAGCTGCGCAGAGCCAGGGCAGGCAGGGAGCCTGTCTTAGCCCTGGGCCTCCTGCTGTGCTGCTGACCGGACTCTTAACGGCTTGGTCAGCAGTGCCACTTGGAGCTGTCAAGGTCCATTTTTGACTGGGCGTTCCAGTCAAAAACTGGACACCCTGGCAACCCGGCTGAGCCCAAATGTCTACATTGCAATTTCATAGCCCTGGAGCCGAAGTCATCTGATCCAGCCCAGATGCAGAGGTTTTATTTAGTGTAGACGTACCCTCGGGCTCCATCAGGAGCTCTGTAATGAGCTGGAAATCAAAAAGGATTCCACCAAAAACTGGAAACGTGGATGCATTAATAAGGAGAAGTACAAAAGAACCTGATTTCCTGCTTTGATTGCGTTACTGGCCTAGTGGATAAGGGCACAAGCAGTAGATGTGATATCTTGTTTTTAGGAAGACTTTTGACACCCCCCCACATGACTTTCTCAAAGCAAAGAGGGAAAGGTGGGTGTGCAACTGGCTGAAAGACTGTACTCCAAGAGTGGTTATCAATGGCTCACTGTCGAGCTGCAGGTGGGGTGGAGTTCCCACATGGGTCAGTCCTGGGTCCGGTGCTGTTCAATGTTTTCATTAATGCCTTGGACTCGGGAAGTAATTATCCTGCTATGCTCGGTGCTGGGGACTGTGTCCAGTTTTGGGTGCCACACTTTAGGAAAGATGTGGACAAACTAGAGAGAGTCAAGAGGGGAGCAACAAAAATGATCAGCGCTTTAGAAAACTTGATCTACGAAAACTAGGCATGTTGTCTTGAACAAAGACTGAAGGAGATTTGATTGCAGTCTTCAAATATATGAAGGGCTGTTATAGAGGACAGTAATCAGTTGTTCTCCATGTCCACTGAAGGTAGGACAAGAAGTAATGGGCTTAATCTGCAGCAAGGGAGCGCTGGGAAATGCCCTATGCAAGCGCTTTGCTCACTTTCCTTTTGTGGGAACAGAAGGTGGGGCTTCTGAGGCCAGAAATAGTACAACTGTGGGCATGGATTTCTGCATGCAAGGTGTTACTTGCAGGGGCAGGGATTTCAGCCACTGGGTCTTCTGCCTAAGTTAAGCTTGGTTTCCCTTTTCCCTTTCCAATGAATTGATTGTCAGAAGTTTGGAATAAATTGACTGATCAATGGGGGAGGAGGGTGTAAGCAAGAGGAACAGACAGTTTGGGTAGTTGGAAAACTTTCTGGAAGGTGTAATTCACAGCAGCTGCCTCCCCTCCCGCACGCCTGTGCACACACCCTTCTGCTGCTGGTAAATAGTTTATGCCACTGCTTCTGAAAAATGTTACCACTTCCTCATCTCTCCTTGCCCCCAGCCTAGCAGCCAGGGTCTAAACTCTCCGTTGCCGTACTGTCCCTGGGGAAATGCCTGCTTGGCTCCTGGTTGGCAGTAAGGAGGTGTACTAAAGCGAGTTGTGTGAACTCCCATGAAAGGGGAGAGAAGCCATTGCTGGGGCCAGCGGTGTTCACCTGTTTCTCGAAGGATGCCGAGGCAAGGGCAAATAACTCAGTGTTGCACGGGGCTGGGCAGTAAGCACCACGCTTTCCTCTGAGCTGTGGGGGGGTGGCCCAGAATAGTGAGGCGCGAAGGGGGTCGGACGGCGTATACAAGCTGGAGTGGATTTCTGGGGCTGGACCAGCTTTGCTGTCTGTAATCACTAGGGCGTAGGAGGGGAACGAGGCCCCTCTGGGAATGTGACTTGGTTGCACTAGAGGAGTCACCTGGAAGCCCAACGTGCGCAGTCAGTGTCCGCACCAGAGCGGGAGCCGTCCGTCGGCCTTACTGCATGCTCAAAGAGGGAGAGTCAAACATAGGTTCTAGACCTAGGGCTGCTTGGGGTAAAGCAGCACCCCCTGGCTTGAAGTGGTTTCCATCATATACAGGATTTATAGTTTGGTTCAATGGCTCTCAGCACCCCTGCTATAAAAAAAATTTTCACCACATTTGCAAGGGGACCCAACGGGTGAGAGTAAAGGGGAAAGCCTGCTTCTTCTAGCAGTCCCTGCCTCCCTCACGGCCTGTTCCCTCCCTTCTGGTCTGTGAAGACAATGGAGTTTGGCAGCTCTGGTTTTGTCCCCAAAGTCAGGTTGGTAGGGGGCGCTATAGGGAATGGTGCAGGAGGGCTGGCTGTGGGGTGCGGTCCCAGGAGGGGGGCGCTATAGGGAACGGTGCGGGAGGGCTGGCTGTGGGGGGCGGTCCCAGGAGGGGGGGTGCTATAGGGAACGGTGCGGGAGGGCTGGCTGTGGGGTGCAGTCCCAGCAGGGGGGGCGCTATAGGGAACTGTGCGGGAGGACTGGCTGTGGGGTGCGGTCCCAGGAGGGGGGGCGCTATAGGGAACTGTGCGGGAGGACTGGCTGTGGGGTGCGGTCCCAGGAGGGGGGGCGCTATAGGGAATGGTGCGGGAGGGCTGGGTGTGGGGTGCGGTCCCAGCAGGGGGGCGCTATAGGGAACGGTGCGGGAGGGCTGGGTGTGGGGTGCGGTCCCAGGAGGGGGGGCGCTATAGGGAACGGTGCAGGAGGGCTGGCTGTGGGGTGCGGTCCCAGCAGGGGGGGCGCTATAGGGAACGGTGCGGGAGGGCTGGGTGTGGGGTGCGGTCCCAGGAGGGGGGGCACTATAGGGAACGGTGCGGGAGGGCTGGGTGTGGGGTGCGGTCCCAGCAGGGGGGCGCTATGGGGAACGGTGCGGGAGGGCTGGCTGTGGGGGGCAGTCCCAGGAGGGGGGCGCTATGGGGAACGGTGCGGGAGGGCTGGCTGTGGGGGGCGGTCCCAGGAGGGGGGGCGCTATGGGGAACGGTGCGGGAGGGCTGGCTGTGGGGGGCGGTCCCAGCAGGGGGGGCGCTATGGGGAACGGTGCGGGAGGGCTGGCTGTGGGGTGCGCTATAGGGAACGGTGCGGGAGGGCTGGGTGTGGGGTGCGGTCCCAGCAGGGGGGGCGCTAAGGGGAACGGTGCGGGAGGGCTGGCTGTGGGGGGCGGTCCCAGCAGGGGGGGCGCTATGGGGAACGGTGCGGGAGGGCTGGGTGTGGGGTGCGGTCCCAGCAGGGGGGCGCTATGGGGAACGGTGCAGGAGGGCTGGCTGTGGGGTGCGGTCCCAGCAGGGGGGCCCCTATGGGGAACGGTGCGGGAGGACTGGCTGTGGGGTGCGGTCCCAGGAGGGGGGGGCGCTATAGGGAACGGTGCAGGAGGGCTGGCTGTGGGGGGGGCGGTCCCAGGAGAGGGGGCGCTATAGGGAACTGTGCAGGAGGGCTGGGTGTGGGGTGCGGTCCCAGCAGGGGGGCGCTATAGGGAACTGTGCAGGAGGGCTGGCTGTGGGGTGCGGTCCCAGCAGGGGGGCCCTATGGGGAACGGTGCGGGAGGGCTGGCTGTGGGGGGCGGTCCCAGCAGGGGGGGCGCTATGGGGAACGGTGCGGGAGGGCTGGCTGTGGGGGGCGGTCCCAGCAGGGGGGGCGCTATGGGGAACGGTGCGGGAGGGCTGGCTGTGGGGTGCGCTATAGGGAACGGTGCGGGAGGGCTGGCTGTGGGGGGCGGTCCCAGGAGGGGGGCGCTATGGGGAACGGTGCGGGAGGGCTGGCTGTGGGGGGCGGTCCCAGGAGGGGGGGCGCTATGGGGAACGGTGCGGGAGGGCTGGCTGTGGGGGGCGGTCCCAGCAGGGGGGGCGCTATGGGGAACGGTGCGGGAGGGCTGGCTGTGGGGGGCGGTCCCAGCAGGGAGGGTGCTATGGGGAACGGTGCGGGAGGGCTGGCTGTGGGGTGCGCTATAGGGAATGGTGCGGGAGGGCTGGCTGTGGGGGGCGGTCCCAGGAGAGGGGGCGCTATAGGGAACGGTGCGGGAGGGCTGGCTGTGGGGGGCGGTCCCAGGAGGGGGGCGCTATGGGGAACGGTGCGGGAGGGCTGGCTGTGGGGGGCGGTCCCAGCAGGGGGGGCGCTATGGGGAACGGTGCGGGAGGGCTGGCTGTGGGGTGCGCTATAGGGAACGGTGCGGGAGGGCTGGCTGTGGGGGGCGGTCCCAGCAGGGGGGGCACTATGGGGAACGGTGCGGGAGGGCTGGCTGTGGGGTGCGCTATAGGGAACGGTGCGGGAGGGCTGGCTGTGGGGGGCGGTCCCAGCAGGGGGGGCGCTATGGGGAACGGTGCGGGAGGGCTGGCTGTGGGGGGCGGTCCCAGCAGGGGGGGCGCTATGGGGAACGGTGCGGGAGGGCTGGCTGTGGGGGGCGCTATAGGGAACGGTGCGGGAGGGCTGGCTGTGGGGTGCGCTATAGGGAACGGTGCGGGAGGGCTGGCTGTGGGGGGCGGTCCCAGCAGGGGGGGCGCTATGGGGAACGGTGCGGGAGGGCTGGCTGTGGGGTGCGCTATAGGGAACGGTGCGGGAGGGCTGGCTGTGGGGGGCGGTCCCAGGAGGGGGGCGCTATGGGGAACGGTGCGGGAGGGCTGGCTGTGGGGGGCGGTCCCAGGAGGGGGGCGCTATGGGGAACGGTGCGGGAGGGCTGGCTGTGGGGGGCGGTCCCAGGAGGGGGGGCGCTATGGGGAACGGTGCGGGAGGGCTGGCTGTGGGGGGCGGTCCCAGCAGGGGGGGCGCTATGGGGAACGGTGCGGGAGGGCTGGCTGTGGGGGGCGGTCCCAGCAGGGAGGGTGCTATGGGGAACGGTGCGGGAGGGCTGGCTGTGGGGTGCGCTATAGGGAATGGTGCGGGAGGGCTGGCTGTGGGGGGCGGTCCCAGGAGAGGGGGCGCTATAGGGAACGGTGCGGGAGGGCTGGCTGTGGGGGGCGGTCCCAGGAGGGGGGCGCTATGGGGAACGGTGCGGGAGGGCTGGCTGTGGGGGGCGGTCCCAGCAGTGGGGGCGCTATGGGGAACGGTGCGGGAGGGCTGGCTGTGGGGTGCGCTATAGGGAACGGTGCGGGAGGGCTGGCTGTGGGGGGCGGTCCCAGCAGGGGGGGCACTATGGGGAACGGTGCGGGAGGGCTGGCTGTGGGGTGCGCTATAGGGAACGGTGCGGGAGGGCTGGCTGTGGGGGGCGGTCCCAGCAGGGGGGGCGCTATGGGGAACGGTGCGGGAGGGCTGGCTGTGGGGGGCGGTCCCAGCAGGGGGGGCGCTATGGGGAACGGTGCGGGAGGGCTGGCTGTGGGGTGCGCTATAGGGAACGGTGCGGGAGGGCTGGCTGTGGGGTGCTCTGAGGCGCTCGGGTCTCCCGCTCCCCTACCCCGAATCCATTCGTTGCCTAGCGTGACGCTAGCAGGGCCCCCAGCCCTGCTGGGCTGACCTCCAGCCAGGCATTACACTCTTGCCTTGGCGTAGGAGCCAGCACGCCCCTGTGCCCCGGGGGCTGAGCAGCAGGAGCCAGCGCTCACTTGAATGGCCCCAGCGACTCAGCCACCAGGCCCCGGGGGGGGCACATGGTTGATAAGGGGGTGCTGCTCCCAGTTGTCCCGAGGTGTTAGATAGCGCGGCACTCCCAGCTCCAGCCGAGGCTGCTTCGCATTCTCGGCTGGAGCTGGGAGTGCCGCGCTATCTGCCCCTCGCGCCCCGGCCCACGGGACCCACTTATCTCAGGATACTTGAGGTGAGGAGTTACTTCGTTAGCGCAGCTGCTCGTCAAGGGCAGGCTGCCCCTTCCCGCCAGCCAAGCGGGTTTGCCTGGCGGGGACCCAGCTTCTCTGAGCCCCTAAGGGCGCTCAGCTCAGGTTATAACTGGCCTGGGCTGGCTGTAAATGGGACCCTCCTCGCATTCCAGACCCATGGGCTCTCCGAGGTGCGGGCCTGGCTCTGGGATACACTGAGGGGCCTGCCTGCAGGTGGGGCGCCAGCTGTGGGGAACCCAGTTGTTTGACCCCCACGGCCCCTTTAGGAGCCCACCTACACTTCAGACTCACTGCTTCCTCTCTCCACCCTGCACCCCCCAGTCTCCACCCTGCACCCCCAGCCTCCATGGAACAGAAGGTCCACTACCCCTACTGCTGTGAGTGAAATCTGCCTTCCCTTCCTCTGCATGGAGCCTGAGCCAGCAGCCCAGCTCCCTGGACTCGGCATCCTCTTCCAAGCCGCTATAGGGAACAGTGCAGGAGGGCTGGCTGTGGGGTGTGGTCCCAGCAGGGGGCACTATAGGCAACGTTGCAGGAGGGCTGGCTGTGGGGGGCGCTGGAGGAAACGTGAAGGAACGGTTACCACAGCTGGACCCTGCTGACATAGGTGCTGGAACTAGGGGTGCTGGTGAGGTAAGGTCGAGTCTCTCTCCGGATCACACCAGGAGCCACGCACGTGGGGGCTCTGGAAGAGGGGGGCATTGACACCTCAGCCCTGCACAGCTGCTCGAAAATTGGAAAGTCTGAACCATGGGAAATTCTGCCATTGGGAATTGGGTCATTCTGAACCAGACTGAAACGCGGATGTTTCCTGCAGAACAAAATTTCAATTCAGGCCCATAGAAAGGTCGTCCTGCTATACGGTGGAGCTGTTTCATTTTGATAAGGTCCAAACGCTTTGCAGTGATGTCAAAGGATCCTGTAGAATTAAATATTTTATCATATATAATCAGGCTTAGAAGGAGCTAAGTGACGTTGAATTCACTGTACACACACAAACCAAGAAAAAACATTTCCCTCGGTAACTGAAATTTACAGGTAGGAAAAGTAAAAAGAAAAATCTGCTCAAGAATTTACAGGCGTTTAAATAAAGCTCCTGATTGGATATATTTTCACATGTGGTGGTGACAATTTGTGTTTTAACGGTTCTAGAGCTTTAACTTTGAATCTCAGCATCTGTCATTAAATAATTAGTGTGTAACTCCCCCCCCCCCCCCCGTTGCCCGACACTGCCTCCCCACATAATTTTCTGTGCCTGTTAACATTTAATGCTATAAACATAAAAAATGCTTTAAAATCCATATTCTCCCTTGAAATTATGAAAAAATAAAAATCTAATTCTATCAACCCTAAATCTGTTACTGGTAATATTGAAATAGACCAGTCGAAATGAAACAATGTAGAAATGAAAGGGTTTTATCTGTTTTGTTGAACCTAAACATGAGAGATGAGACTTTTCCCTGTCAAAGATTTCGCTGAAATTGACACAAACCCTTTGGATTTCCAAAACCTGCCTTTTCTGAGCACAACTGGCTGCATTGGAAGGGCTCTGCCCATCTCTGATCCCTGTTATCAGGGGGATGGTGCCGAGGGGCTCCCGTCACAGAATGGGACCCATGCTGCAAGGCGCTGTACAAGCAGAATGGCACTAAAGTGCTCTCTAAGGCATAGGCTCCTCATTCCCTTTCTAGCTGAGCTCTCAGGTGCAGCGGGGAAGGGCCTGCCCCAGGTCACAGGCAGTGAGAGGCAGAGCGGGGAGCAGGCCCCACCTCTGCTGTTCCCACTAGGCTGTGCTGCTCCTGGCCTGGATGCTAGCCCACTGGCTCTCAACCTTTTGGGACTCAGGGCCCATCTGTAAATCTTGGGGGCCTGCTGTGAACTAGTGACAACCCCCCTGGCTTACTACCCATGTCCTAGACACGCTATATCAGACACACCTTAACGTGCTCCAAACTGAATAAGCGTCCATGCGTACCATAGCTGCCGCTCCTGTGGCTCCTATCCCGCAGGGCTGGCTGGGCTCACCGCTCCACGCCGGGCATTGGGATCTCCATTGCAGCGCTGCTCAGGTTTGGCCCAGCGCCCTGAGGGCAGGCCCTCAGCTCCCTTGTCCCCCACATGACCCTGTGGCACACTCCAGTGACCCAATGCTGGGTTGTGACCCACAGGTTGGGGAGTGCCCCCCAAGTGCCAGAGCTATCCCAGTGCATGCTGGGGCAGGACACTGTGAGCCATTGCAGGGCTGCCCGTGTGGGACTGGTGGTAGCAGTGGTGAAGCCTGCCCAGTTTATCATGCCCAGCTCCAGACACGATGTCTTTGGAGATGGATTTCTAGATCTTCTGCTCAGCAATAAGAGCTGTAATCCCAGCCTCTCCCAGCAGGGGGCGCTGTGGGGAGCGGGACAGGAGCGCTGGCTGAGCGGGTGCTCCCAGCTACGCCAGCCCAGCCTCTCCCAGCAGGGGGCGCCGTGGGTCACCGCGCGTGCTGGTAACAGACCACGCACAGCTGCCTCCTAATTCCCGGAGTGCGGGTTAGGAAGAAACCGCTCCCCACGCGCCAGCCCCAAGGCAGTGCCCCCTGCTGGCAGGCCCGGGGTGGCAGCCGGGCGACGTCTCTGCTCACGCGGCAGCAAGACGAACCGGAGTCCAGGACGGTGAAATGAATCACAGCCCCCTGCCCTGCCACAGCTGCCTCCCCCAGGCCCTACCTGCCTCCTTTCCCCTCCCCTGCTTCCTGTGTCCCATCACCCCCTCCTGTAGCCCTCCCCCCACACCCCATCACCCCCCTCCTGCAACCTCTCCCCCCCATGGCCTACACCCCATCTCCTCCTGCAGCCTGTCCCCCCAACCCCTCTCCTCCTGTGCCCACTCGCCTCCTGCACCCTCTTACACTGTCACTCCACTGACGCACCTTGCCTGTTTCCCTGGCTCCCTCCCACACATGCCAGCCCCTGCCCCCAAGTCCCTCTCTGTTCTAGCAATGCCCTGCCTCGGCCCTGGATCGCTCACCTGCCTGCCTAGCAGCACTGCCCTACTGCGCCCCACTGCCCACAAGCTGTAGGTGCTCACCCCCACCCCATCAGCACCCACCTTGCACCCCTCTTGCAGCCATGTGCCTTGCCAGATCCACCTGCCCCAATGCCCCTTGTCCCCTGTCGGCCTCATCTCCACGTCCCTATCCCCGTCCCTGGGTTCCCCTCTCGGCCTCATCTCTACGTCCCTATCTCCGTCCCTACGTTCCCTGTGTCCCCCTCTTGGCCTCATCTCTATGTCCCTATCCCCGTCCCTGGGTTCCCAACTCTGCGTTCCCCATGTCCCCATCCCCACATCCAGCCCTGCCCCATCCCCATGCTCCTCTCATCCCTACATCCCAATCCCCGGGCCGGCATCACCATCCCCAGCTCTGCCCTGTTCCCGGCCCTGGCTCTGTGCTGTCCTGGGCACGTTTCCATGTGGGCCCAGCCTGGCGCCTTTGGGAGGCAGCCGTGAGGGGTGGAGGTGTCACGGGGCCCAGCGCTGTGCTGAAATCTCCTAAAAAGGCAGCAAAGCCAGAGGGGCAAGCGCAGTGCAGGGGCTGGGGGGGCGGGGAACCCGGTCATAGGGGCATTATCCAAAACAGCCATGGCCAGAATCCCATTGGAGCAGCCAAGCTGCCTATTAATGAGTTATAAATATGGCTTGGCGGATGCCTTCGGTCCCCCCGCCCCACAGCACTCTCCTCTGGGGTGACCTTCCCTCTGGCCCAGCACAAACCCCGGCCTCTGGGTGACCTGCCCCCCCATGTCCCCCAGAACAGCCCCCTGAGCCGCGCTCTCTGGGCGACCTTCCCGGGTTCTGAACTTTGGATTCTTTCCCCGGAGCCAATATTGACTTTTGCTGCCCAGGAGTCGGGGCTGCTGCTTTCATCTTCCCCAAACAAACAGCCGAGCACAACAGCTGCTGGGAATCCCATCCAGGGAGCCAGCCTGGGCCGCCTCCCGCTGAGCCCCACCTGAGCAGGGGCAGGCTGGCAGCACGCTGGGGGGCCCTGCCTCCCCGACCCCGAGCCGCGGGAAGCTTCCTGAGCAGCGGGGCAGGGCAGGGAGTACCCCACTCGCTGCTGAGTCCCCCAGGAAGAGCAGGCCCTGCCCTGGAGCGTGAGCTGCTAGACCTTGCTCTCCCCAGCCCCAGGAGGACCAGGCACAGCGGGAGGGAATGCCACTTGCCAGAGACAAGAGCTAGCCAGAGAACTCCTTGGCCCCCATCTCGTGTTTTCCGCCTGGCCTCTCAGGCGTTCCCAGCCAGAGGAGGCAGCAGAAGTGACCCAGCCCCAGCGCCTGGGAGAGGCCCCGGCTCCTGGCCTGTCCTCGAGTGCTGGCCTCGCTGGGAGCCTCCCGGGGCTCGGCTGCAGTTCTTCACCCTGGGCCTGCAAACCTCTGCAAAGCCAGCGAGGCCTGAGCAAACACCATGCAGCTTGGCCGACAGGAGCAGGCTGCGAGCTTCCCAGGGAGACACCCCTCCCCCTGGGGCTTCAGCCCATTGTGACCCACAGAGCGGCTGCACCGTGGCAAAGCCTCCACCAGCCAGCTGGGTTCGAGGCCCTGCTCCAACTGAGGCCAGGACGTGAACCCAGGGCTGCCCTTGCCACGGGCTCTCACACGAGAAAGGTCTGGGTTTTGGGTCCCCACGCAGCGGCCCTGGCTGCCAGGAGACGGCTCACAGCTGAGACTCTGGTGCCAGGGTGCCTAGCAAGCCAGGTCAATGGGAGTTAGGTGCCCAAATATCCTGGAGGGGACGGGGCTAGGCCCCACACATTTTCTCTGTGGTGCCCTCCAGGGCTGTGTGGCTCCCTTCCCTGACACACACAGCTGTACCCAGGGCAGCGCATGGAGGCCGGCGAGCACCCTTCCCCCCCCCCCGCCCCCCCCGGCTGGTGGCTCTGCCGCACGGCCTTGCTCTGAGGATGGGGACACGGGGCGGGGGCGGTGCAGCAGGGCTGGGAGGCTGACGCCAGCTGGAGGACTTACCTTGGCCTTGGCCTTCACATGCTGCTGCCTCTGGGCCTCTCAGCGGGCAGCGGGGAAGGTGGCTGCCTGGGGAGGAGGAGAGGGGCTAGGCGGGGAGCATTTGGAGGGCGGAGACAGGGGGAGACAGGCAGGAGTGGGGCCCCAATGCACTCAGCCCACTGGCCCATGAGCTGCAAACTCCTGCCCCCCAGCTGTGGCTAATACCAGATACTGCATCCAGGCTGGGGGAGAAAAGCCCCTAACACTGCTATTTGGGGGCAGGGAGGTCTGTTCCTGACCTCGAGGCAACCAGCTCATGCCTGCGTTCACACTGAAGCCGGATCCCCTGGGCATGCCAGCTGCATGAGCACCAGGGGGCATCCGCCACGGGCGGCATTGCCTTGGGGCACAGCTGTGGGAGGCAGGACAGGAGGAGCACAGCAGGCAGCAGCCCCAGAACAAAGGGCCCCATGGGCGGGGGGCAGGTTCGGGGGTCGGGGCGTGGACCAGTCTGGCACTCAGAGCAGGTCTCGGGTCAGAGCTGGCTTGGGGGCTGCAATCCAGGCCCAGTGCTTGGCTAAGCAGGCTCCATCTGCTGCCAGTTCTGCCCTCACCCAGCGGCTGGCCTGAGAGCCTCATGCCCCACTGGTTAGCGCCAGGGGTTCCTTGCCGCAGCCAGGCTCTGCCACAGGGAGCAGGGCCAGCAGGAGCCGCAAAGGGGCTTGTGGGGGGAGGGGATGGGAGCACACTTGTGCTGAGACCACAAACGGGCCATTCATGAGCACAGCAGATGTTTTCTGTAGGAAGGTCGTTAAACCAGGACACTGCTCCTATTGAAGGGCCCACCCCCACTCAGCCTGGGCACCGGCCCCAGAACCCACCCCCTGCCCAGCCCGGGCACCGGCCCCAGAACCCGCCCCCTCCCCGGCCCGGGCACCGGCCCCAGAACCCACCCCCTGCCCGGCCCGGGCACCGGCCCCAGAACCCACCCCCTGCCCGGCCCGGGCACCGGCCCCAGAACCCACCCCCTCCCCGGCCCGGGCACCGGCCCCAGAACCCACCCCCTGCCCGGCCCGGGCACCGGCCCCAGAACCCACCCCCTGCCCGGCCCGGGCACCGGCCCCAGAAACCACCCCCTGCCCGGCCCGGGCACCGGCCCCAGAACCCACCCCCTGCCCGGCCCGGGCACCGGCCCCAGAACCCGCCCCCTGCCCGGCCCGGGCACCGGCCCCAGAACCCACCCCCTGCCCAGCCCTCAGAACCCACCCCCTGCCCGGCCCGTGCACCGGCCCCAGAAACCGCCCCCTGCCCGGCCCGGGCACCGGCCCCAGAACCCGCCCCCTGCCCGGCCCGGGCACCGGCCCCAGAACCCGCCCCCTGCCCGGCCCGGGCACCGGCCCCAGAACCCGCCCCCTGCCCGGCCCGGGCACCGGCCCCAGAACCCGCCCCCTGCCCGGCCCGGGCACCGGCCCCAGAACCCGCCCCCTGCCCGGCCCGGGCACCGGCCTCAAAACCCACCCCCTGCCCGGCCCGGGCACCGGCCCCAGAACCCGCCCCCTGCCCAGCCCGGGCACCGGCCCCAAAACCCACCCCCTGCCCAGCCCGGGCACCGGCCCCAGAACCCACCCCCTGCCCAGCCCGGGCACCGGCCCCAGAACCCGCCCCCTGCCCGGCCCGGGCACCGGCCCCAGAACCCGCCCCCTGCCCGGCCCGGGCACCGGCCCCAGAACCCGCCCCCTGCCCGGCCCGGGCACCGGCCCCAGAACCCGCCCCCTGCCCGGCCCGGGCACCGGCCCCAGAACCCGCCCCCTGCCCGGCCCGGGCACCGGCCCCAGAAACCGCCCCCTGCCCGGCCCGGGCACCGGCCTCAAAACCCGCCCCCTGCCCGGCCCGGGCACCGGCCCCAGAACCCACCCCCTGCCCGGCCCGGGCACCGGCCCCAGAAACCACCCCCTGCCCGGCCCGGGCACCGGCCCCAGAAACCGCCCCCTGCCCGGCCCGGGCACCGGCCTCAAAACCCACCCCCTGCCCGGCCCGGGCACCGGCCCCAGAACCCACCCCCTGCCCGGCCCGGGCACCGGCCCCAGAAACCACCCCCTGCCCGGCCCGGGCACCGGCCCCAGAAACCACCCCCTGCCCGGCCCGGGCACCGGCCCCAGAACCCGCCCCCTGCCCGGCCCGGGCACCGGCCCCAGAACCCGCCCCCTGCCCGGCCCGGGCACCGGCCCCAGAAACCGCCCCCTGCCCGGCCCGGGCACCGGCCCCAGAACCCACCCCATGCCCGGCCTGGGCACCGGCCCCAGAACCCGCCCCCTGCCTGGCCCGAGTACCGGCCCCAGAAACTGCCCCCTGCCCGGCCTGGGCACCGGCCTCAAAACCCACCCCCTGCCCGGCCCGTGCACCGGCCCCAGATACCGCCCCCTGCCCAGCCTGGGCACTGGCCTGAAAACCCACCCCCTGCCCGGCCTGGGCACCGGCCCCAGAATCCGCCCCCTGCCCGGCCTGGGCACCGGCCTCAAAACCCACCCCCTGCCCGGCCCGTGCACCGGCCCCAGATACCGCCCCCTGCCCAGCCTGGGCACTGGCCTGAAAACCCACCCCCTGCCCGGCCTGGGCACCGGCCCCAAAATCCGCCCCCTGCCCGGTCTGGGCACTGGCCTCAAAACCCACCCCCTGCCCGGCCTGGGCACCGGCCCCAGAAACTGCCCCCTGCCCGGCCTGGGCACTGGCCTCAAAACCCACCCCCTGCCCGGCCCGGGCACCGGCCCCAGAACTCACCCCCTGCCCGGCCCGGGCACTGGCCCCAGAAACCACCCCCTGCCCGGCCCGGGCACCGGCCCCAGAACTCACCCCCTGCCCGGCCCGGGCACTGGCCCCAGAAACCACCCCCTGCCCGGCCCGGGCACCGGCCCCAGAACCCACCCCATGCCCGGCCCGGGCACCGGCCCCAGAACTCACCCCCTGCCCGGCCCGGGCACCGGCCCCAGAAACCACCCCCTGCCCGGCCTGGGCACCGGCCCCAGAACCCACCCCCTGCCCGGCCCGTGCACCGGCCCCAGAAACCACCCCCTGCCCGGCCCGGGCACCGGCCCCAGAACCCACCCCCTGCCCGGCCCGGGCACCGGCCCCAGAACCCACCCCCTGCCCGGCCCGGGCACCGGCCCCAGAAACCACCCCCTGCCCGGCCCGGGCAACGGCCCCAGAATCCACCCCCTGCCCGGCCCGGGCACCGGCCCCAGAATCCACCCCCTGCCCGGCCCGGGCACCGGCCCCAGAAACCACCCCCTGCCCGGCCCGGGCACCGGCCCCAGAAACCACCCCCTGCCCGGCCTGGGCACCGGCCTCAAAACCCACCCCCTGCCCGGCCCGTGCACCGGCCCCAGATACCGCCCCCTGCCCAGCCTGGGCACTGGCCTGAAAACCCACCCCCTGCCCGGCCTGGGCACCGGCCCCAGAATCCGCCCCCTGCCCGGTCTGGGCACTGGCCTCAAAACCCACCCCCTGCCCGGCCTGGGCACCGGCCCCAGAAACTGCCCCCTGCCCGGCCTGGGCACTGGCCTCAAAACCCACCCCCTGCCCGGCCCGGGCACCGGCCCCAGAACTCACCCCCTGCCCGGCCCGGGCACTGGCCCCAGAAACCACCCCCTGCCCAGCCCGGGCACCGGCCCCAGAACCCACCCCATGCCCGGCCTGGGCACTGGCCTCAAAACCCACCCCCTGCCCGGCCCGGGCACTGGCCCCAGAAACCACCCCCTGCCCGGCCCGGGCACCGGCCCCAGAACTCACCCCCTGCCCGGCCCGGGCACTGGCCCCAGAAACCACCCCCTGCCCAGCCCGGGCACCGGCCCCAGAACCCACCCCCTGCCCGGCCCGGGCACCGGCCCCAGAACTCACCCCCTGCCCGGCCCGGGCACTGGCCCCAGAAACCACCCCCTGCCCAGCCCGGGCACCGGCCCCAGAACCCACCCCATGCCCGGCCCGGGCACCGGCCCCAGAACTCACCCCCTGCCCGGCCCGGGCACTGGCCCCAGAAACCACCCCCTGCCCAGCCCGGGCACTGGCCCCAGACCCACCCCTTGCCCGGCCCCAGAACTCACCCCTGCCCGGCCCGGGCACTGGCCCCAGACCCACCCCTTGCCCGGCCCCAGAACTCACCCTCTGCCCGGCCCGGGCACTGGCCCCAGACCCACCCCCTGCCCAGCCCGGGCACCGGCCCCAGACCCACCCCCTGCCCGGCCCCAGAACTCACCCTCTGCCCGGCCCGGGCACCGGCCCCAGAACCCGCCCCCTGCCCGGCCCCAGAACTCACCCTCTGCCCGGCCCGGGCACCGGCCCCGCAGGGTGGGGAAGGCTGGGCTCTGCCCCTCACCTGGCAGCCAGCAACCCCCTGCCCTGAGCTGGCTGAGGCTGAAAGCTGCTGTAGTTATGAACCCTGCTGTCCCGCAGCCCAAGGAGCTGGGGTTGGGGAGTTACCTGGCCTCCTCGGGGACCCTCTGCGCAGTGACCGCCCCACTCCTCCTGCCCAGGGCTCGGTGTGGGACTCAGCCCCACTGCCAGTGTTTCCGCCCAGCGGCCTTCAGGGTCTGCCCCGACCTCCCGCGCTGTGAGCAGCCTTGGAGATGCAGCCGGCGAGACCCCTCCTCACTCCCTTTGGTGGCCGGCAGCAACGTCCTGCTGGGGGGCAGGGGGGAGGGGGAGAGGACCCAGTACAGCAGCTCCCACCATGGCTGCAGGGGACACTGTAGGGAAAGGCACAGGTGCTGTGGGGCTCCCATCCCGTGTGCTTTCACCCATCGTCTATGGCAGTTAGCACAGGAGCTGAATGGCAGCGATTAAATGCCCTGCGGATCAGGATCGCTCCTGGCTGCCTGCTCGCCAGTGCCTCAGGGCTTATTATTACAGCAGCTCCTAGAGGTCCCAGCTGAGATCTGGGGCACATTGTGCTGGGTGCTTGGCATGTACAGAGCGAGAGACAGCCCCTGCCCCAAGGACCTCACAGTCTACATAGACCAGACAGGGTGGAAGGGGAAACTGAGGCACAGAGAGGGGAAATGACTTGCCCAAGACCTCACAGCAATTTAGTGATAGAGCCAGGAATAGAACTCAGATTCCCCCTGACTCCCTAGCCAGTGCTTTAGCCCAGCATTCCCTGTGATATAGATCTGCTAATTGGGCTATTTCCCAGGATATTCCACTTCACTCCATAATTCCTAGTTATGTGACCTTGGAGCCGCTCCCAGAAATGATCCATCCTCCTGCACAGAGTGTTGACCTTCCAGGTACCTGTCACTTGCCCTCCCGTCATTGGTGTTTAGCGCTTTATATTTCACATGTTGAATTTCTCCAGACTCTTAAACATGAATGCTGCTCTTCTGTGTTTGTGACGAAGTGGGACTGTTCTTAATGTTTCCTCTGAATAGTGTGGGGGTGCCTCAGTTTCCCCTAGGCAGTTCTTAAGTATCTAGGGGGTGGGGTAAGCATGTATGATCATTGCAGAGCCCTAGAGGGCAGGTGTGTGCAGGGGTCTGGACACAGAGAATGGCCGACACCCTGTTTCCTGGCAACTGATGGCCTGGGCCCTTCCCCCCTGCAAGGTGAGAGCTAAAGGGTTGGAGAACAAAGGAATCAGGTGACCACCTGGCCCGGGAAAGGAACAAAGCCCAGAGGAGGAGGGGCTGGAGGGGTTTTTCAGTTTGGGGCTGGCTGGGACATGGAGTGAAGTGCAGACGTGGTTGTCTGGCTCACTGCCCCCCAAAATGGACCCAGCTGAGGGGTCCCGTTCTCTGCACCTGCAAGCTCTGTGTTAGACCATGTTCCTGTCGTCTAATAAACCTTCTGTTTTACTGGCTGGCTGAGAGTCACGTCTGACTGCGAAGTTGGGGTGCAGGACCCTCTGGCTTCCCCAGGAGCCCCGCCTGAGCGGACTCGCTGTGGGAAGCGCACGGAGGGGCAGAGGATGCTGAATGCTCCGAGGTCAGACCCAGGAAGGTGGAAGCTGAGTGAGCTGCGTGTCCTGAAGACAGGCTGCTCACAGAAAGGCGACTGCCCCAGAGTCCTGACTGGCTTCATGGGGAGCAGTTCCAGAGCATCGCCCAGGGACTCCGTGACAACTGGTGGCAGCGGTGGGATGTACTGCACCCCGTGGATGGTGCTTCCTGCAGTAAGTGACTGGGGAGCAGTAACACGAAGGGGGATTGCCGAGGACCAGGCCTGCTGAAGGCTCAGAGAGGAGCGGTTTCGGGGGGCGGTTAACCCCTGGGAGTGTGTGACCAGCAAGGACTGTGCAGTAACAGGGTTCCCCTGGGGATTGCAGCGAGCAGTCCAAGGGGCGGAGGAGTCTGCAGCTCGACCCTGGCAAAGAGGGGGTGACCTCGAGAAGGGCTGGCACACTAGGGGTTCTCCCTGGAAACCGTGGGGAGCTGAGAACACACAGGCCTGTGAGTCCACAACAACTTGGGAGGAGCGGAGTGATGGCCTGTCACCGTCTCCTTAAGGAGGACATTGTAACCCTGTGCAAAAAGAGAGGGTTGAGCATTGGAAAGTTCACCAAAGCACAGTTCATCGTGCAGCTGGAGGAGGATGACCGCTCTAAGGAACAGATTCCTGACCCCAACTGGGGCTATAGCAGGATCTGGGAGCAGCTGAAGCGGGAGCCAGGCATCGCCAAGACTCCTGTCCCCGACCAGACGAGGGTCTTCATGATCGGGTTCCCCATCGGGGGATCGAGACGGACGGGATTGGAGCGGAGTCTGAGAGAGCAAGAGGACCCTGGGAGACAGCGAGAGCCCGAGAAAGAGCTGCAGAAGCAGCAGCAGCATGAACTGGCGGTGGTGGGGCGGAGAGGCCTAGGGGACCTCCCCGGGGTGAGTGGGGATAGATCCCGGGGGGCCAGTTCCGCAGGGAACCTCGAGACTAAATTGCTGCCCCTGGTTAAGGGGTGTGTGTGTGTGGATGCCCACCTCACTGCCTTTGAGCAGGCTGGCGATTTGAACCAAGGGGACCCTGCGGAAAAGCCCCGGTGTCTAGCTCCCTTGCGGGGTCCCAAGGCCATAGACTCCGTCAGCCAGATGGTTGGGGATGTGGACGGGCTCCCACTCCTGACCCCAACCTATATGTCTGTGTGGAGTTTCCTGGGGCCAGGCCCCTCGGACCTCCAGTGGGAGCAGAAGGTGATGGTCAATGGGGAGACATTCTTGGGGTGGCCAAAGGGCATGGGCTGCATAAACCTTCCCACATGCGGCCTGCGAGTGCTATCGACCACCCCTGACCTAAGGGAGGGTGTGAAAATGGAAGGGCCTGGTGTAACTCCTACCAAGGAATGGGAGAGATGCTGGGGCATCCATGGGAACGTTGGTGGCTTCGAACTTCCCCAGGTCACCGGCTAAAGTGACCCCGCTCAGTTCGATCTCGAAGGGGGGAGAGATGTGACGAAGTGGGACTGTTCTTAATGTTTCCTCTGAATAGTGTGGGGGTGCCTCAGTTTCCCCTAGGCAGTTCTTAAGTATCTAGGGGGTGGGGTAAGCATGTATGATCATTGCAGAGCCCTAGAGGGCAGGTGTGTGCAGGGGGCTGGACACAGAGAATGGCCGACACCCTGTTTCCTGGCAACTGATGGCCTGGGCCCTTCCCCCCTGCAAGGTGAGAGCTAAAGGGTTGGAGAACAAAGGAATCAGGTGACCACCTGGCCCGGGAAAGGAACAAAGCCCAGAGGAGGAGGGGCTGGAGGGGTTTTTCAGTTTGGGGCTGGCTGGGACATGGAGTGAAGTGCAGACGTGGTTGTCTGGCTCACTGCCCCCCAAAATGGACCCAGCTGAGGGGTCCCGTTCTCTGCACCTGCAAGCTCTGTGTTAGACCATGTTCCTGTCGTCTAATAAACCTTCTGTTTTACTGGCTGGCTGAGAGTCACGTCTGACTGCGAAGTTGGGGTGCAGGACCCTCTGGCTTCCCCAGGAGCCCCGCCTGAGCGGACTCGCTGTGGGAAGCGCACGGAGGGGCAGAGGATGCTGAATGCTCCGAGGTCAGACCCAGGAAGGTGGAAGCTGAGTGAGCTGCGTGTCCTGAAGACAGGCTGCTCACAGAAAGGCGACTGCCCCAGAGTCCTGACTGGCTTCATGGGGAGCAGTTCCAGAGCATCGCCCAGGGACTCCGTGACAGTGTTTCTTTCCGTTTTCTGGCATCTGTGGCATAGAGAGAGCCTGGTACCCAGCTCGCAGCTGCTTGCTGAAGACAAAGGAGTATTTCCTTCTGGGAAGACTAGCTGCATGATTCCGGACTGACATTGTTGATGTAATCACAGTCTATCTTAACCAGGAAATATTTACTAAAGAAAATGGCTACAAACCATAGACGCAAACACAGCTTGAGTTCCAGCTCTGTTTTCCTTGTTTACCAGGGATCACAAGCTGTCTGGAATGCCTGAATACTATACTGCAAGGAAACACATTACAGCCTCCTGCTTTGGAGCTGAACTAACTCAAGGGAACCTCAGGGACTAGCCTGCTCTGCTTGGGGGGGTATCAATCCCAGCTGTACTATTCAAGCTGCCTTACAATCCTTGCATGGGGAGCTTTCACAGCTGGATCAGACACTGCAGAAAGTTGGGTGCTGGGACTCCTCTGTGCTGGATGTGGGTACTGGACTGACAAGCTCCCGTGCTCTAATACCCCAGGACCCACAAGGCTCCAACATGACAGCACAAGGCTCACTTGCTGCCTGTTACAGGCTCAGTATGTGAACTCTGAGCACCGTGTCTCCCGGAGGAAGGAACCTCAGATGTCTGATTTCTCTAGGCAGGTGCATCGTGTTCTCTATCAGCACTGCTGAGCTCCCATCCTGTCTCTCCACCTGACACGACGCTGAGCATCTCCCAGCGGGAGTTCCAACACTGAACTGGCCTTGTCCAGGTGACCTTCTGGTTCCCCTGCCTGTCTCCCCAGCGCATGGAACCTGGCTATGCAGGACACAAATGTGTGTCCGAGGGGGCCCTCTCCTTTGGCTCCGGAGCATCAGTGGAGCGTGGCTGAATGGAGTGGCCGCCTTTGGCTAGGAACACTGAGACTGGGTGGAGGTGGCCCTTGGCCAGCTGCACAGGTCCACCCACACTGGGCCCGAGACAAGGGAAACTGTGTTGTTAGAAAGTCTTGTCCTGGCTGCTGTGGATTGTCATGTGTAGCTGGTTCGTGTGAAAGTAACAGATTCTCTAGCTTCCCAGTGACACAGCCCTGGGGACATGCGGTGAATGCACTAGTTTGTGTCCCAGTGTGGCTCTCTGCACCTATCCAGCTCACATAGGGCAGCACCTGGCCCTGCCAGGGCAAGGGCGTTGGCTGGCATCAAAGGCTCTGTCCTTGTCATTGGCTTGTGAGGCGGATTCAGAGCTTCCTAGCGTTTACGGCCAAAAGGGACCATTCCAGAAGCTAGCCTGGCCTCCTGCATAGCACGTCCCGCCAGCTACCCCCAGAGCGAGTGCAATAGCTTGCATTTAGCTGACATATCTTCCTGAAAGGCCTCCAGCCCTGAACTGCACACACCAGGCCCTGGAGACTCTGCCTTTCCCTTGGGTGTCTGGTCCAGAGGTGACTCACCGCAGTGTGAAAAGTTTGTGCCCTGTTTCTGGTTGGAATTTGCCTGGCTTCAGCTCCTAGCCGTGGGGTTTGTTCTGCTTTTCTCTGCTAGGTTTCAGGGATTCATGGATCCCAAGGCCAGACGGGACCTCTGAGATCATTTAGTCTGACCTCCTGCAAGACCCAGGGCAGAGCCCTGCCCTGAACTAGAGCAGATCTCTTAGCAAAGCACCCAGCCTTGTGAGGCTGACAGTGCACGCTCAGAGTCCCCACTCTCAGGGGTTGTTACTGGCCCCCACGTCTTCCTTCTGCTCCTCCCCTGCATGCGCAAACACCCATCATGCTCCTCCCTCAGGTCTGACGTATTATCCTAGTACTGTGGGGTAACGGGCCCTGAACTCTGCTCAGCAGCGCCTCTGCACACAGCACACTGCCATGCATATCCCTGACGCCCGCCAGGCTCAGCCAGAGCTCCCTGCTCCAAGCTGGCTGATGGCTGTTTGTCATGGGAGACTGGCTCACTGGCTCCTACGGCTCTGACCCATACCTTGTTGTGACGGGATCTGCCCAGGGTGCAGCCTGTGGGGATTGCTGTGCTCCCTTAACTGTCTCCAGCCTGGGCTGTCTCTCACAATGCCTTGCTATTGACCAACAGCAAACCCCTCCGGGCGCTGTGATCACTCAGCACAACAGCATGTGGGAGCCCCCACACCCAGCTAGATTGCATGAATGTTCCCTGAGCCACTCATGAATCACACAGAGAAAGGCACCAGAGCCACATCCCCCCAGCTCCCAGCACTGTACCCCAGGAATATACCATCTTGCACTGCTCAAGATGGGCAGTGCACATTTATAAATTGGTGTCACGGAGTCCCTGGGCGATGCTCTGGAACCGCTCCCTACATAGCCAGTCAGGACTCTGGGGAAGTCTCCTCTCTGGGAGCAGCCTGTCTGCAGGACACACAGCTCACACAGCTTCCACCTTCCTGAGTCTGACCTCGGAGCATTCATCATCCTCTGCCCCTCCGTGCTCTTCCCACAGCGAGTCCGCCCAGGCGGGGTCCTGGGGAAGCCAGAGGGTCCTGCCCCCCAACTCCGCAGTCAGACGGGACTCTCAGCCAGCCAGTAAAACAGAAGGTTTATTATATGACAGGGACACGGTCTAACACAGAGCTTGTAGGTGCAGAGAACAGGACTCCTCAGCCGGGTCCATTTTGGGGGGGGGGGGGCAGTGAGCCAGACAACCACGTCTGCACTTCACTCCATGTCCCCAGCCAGACCCAAACTGAAACTCTCTCCAGCCCCTGCCTCCTCTGGGCTTTGTCCTTTCCGGGCTAGGAGGGCACCGGGTCCCTTTGTTCTCCAACCCTTTAGCTCTCACCTTGCAGGGGGGAAGGGCCAGGCCATCAGTTGCCAGGAAATAGGGTGTCAGCCATTCTCTGTGTCCAGACCCCTGCCCTCTAGGGCTCTGCAATGATCATACACCCTTATCCCACCCCCTAGATACTTAAGAACTGCATTGGGGAAACTGAGGCACCCCACACTATTCAGCGGAAACATTAAGAACAGTCCTGCTTCATCACAATTGGTTCACCACTTCATCAATGGAAAGTGGACATACACCAGCCTTTGTCAAATGTGAGCAGATTTGCCCCACACTTCATACAAACTCACTGGTAAAGATAAACAATTAAACAAATTTATTGACTATAAAAGGTAGATTTTAAGTGATATTAAGTGATAGGCAAAAAGTCAGAGTTAGTTACCAAAAGAAATACCATATAATCATGCAGTCTAAACTCTCAACCCTATTAGACTGGGCAGCAACTAGATGAAGAAGTTTTTCTCACCCCACTGGGTATCGCAGTCCTTAATATACAGGTTTGTTCCTTAAACCTGGGCCAATCTCCTGTGTTGGAGCCTTGTTTTCTTCTCAGTGTCTTGGTTGCTTTCAGCAGCGGTGGGGGCAGGAGAAGGGCCCAGTATGTGTACACTCTGTCTGTTTTATACCCTCAGTCCATGTACTTGGGGAGCACAAGTCCAGGCATGGCTGGGGGGCATTGCTGAGTCTCTCCAATCAAGGTTGAGCAATTCCCCTGGTGGGGCTTCATGCAGGTGAGTCATTGCATTGTAACTCCCTTGCTGGACAATGGCTGTTGATGGGTTGTTTGACACCCTGCCCGAGTGTTGGTTACTTTCCTTGCTGTTGCCCCTGGGGAGCTAATATCTGGGTGATTCCCCTATTTACAGCATCTTTTAGTGCTCACCATACAACACAATTCTCATAACTTCATATGCATGAATGATACACATATATGGATAGAGAAATAACTTTCAGCAAATCATGACCTTTCCCCGACACCACCAAGGCATGCTTTATATGTGAGCACATGATTATATGAAAATGAGGAATATGGGGGTTACAGCGTCCAAGGTACAGAATGTCACACTTGTTCCCTTCCGCACTGCGTGCCAGGCCCCCCTGCTGCAGGGCTACATGGAACAGGCGGGAAGCCTGCAGTCTACCCGCCACACGCACGTTAAACCTCTGCAGCCAGGCTGGGCCGCAAAAGCTGCCTAAGGGATCTAGACACTGATCTCCTGCTAGTTCCTAGTGAGAACGGGGCATCTAAACTCCTTGGGTGGCCCCTGGTCTTACTGTGCCCCCCCCTTTCATGGAGCAGCAGAAGGAGAATGGATGGGCCAGTGGTTCACGGGTGTGCCATTCAGTTCCCTGCACTGCCATGAGTGCCCGGGGTGGCCTTGGGCCAGTGAGTCAGTCGCTGCGCCTCAGTTCCCCAGCTGTACAGTGGGGGTGAATGGGGGCCATGTCCTGCCTTAGCGGGGGGTGGGGGGGTGAGGCTAATGACTGTGAAGAGTGTGAGGCGCTCAGGTCCTGTGGTGATGGGGGACATATGAGCGATAGATAGACAGAGTGGGGTGTATGAGGACAGATAGATAGATAGATAGATGGGGCTGCATGGGGATAGATAGCTTGACAGATCTATGGCTGGGTGTGGATGGGGATGGACGGATCTCTCTGGGCTACCCAGGAGCACATTGGTCGGGTTCAGTTCAGGCTGATATTAGGGACCCTCAGGTGACAGCTGCATTTGCTCAGGGGGTTGTTTTGAACCCGACAGGATTGTGAGGACGTTACTGTCCCCTTCTGCCCTTCCCAGCTCTCTGGCTCCGCGGTGCTGTTCCCCTGTGACCTGGAGGGGGGCGGGGGGCTGGTCATCCAGAAACTGGTGCCAAGTGGTTGCAAAGAGGCCCTGCTGCCTTCCTCAGGAATTGTCCCAGTGCAGACCCTCCTTGCCCAGTGCAGAGACATACCCGCGCCCAGCGCCGAGATCCCCCCGTGCCGATCCTCCGCCCAGCGCAGAACCCTGCCACCCAGCACAGAGTCCCCTGGCCCAGCACAGAGTCCCCCAGCCCAGTGCACAGCCCCCCTGCCTGGCACAGAACCCCCAGCCCAGCACCAAGTGCCCCCTGCCCAGTGCAGCCCCCCCCCCCCCCCAAGCCCAGCGCAGAGCCAATGCGGTGCTGCCTCCATTGAGGCCCTGTGCTCTCGGGGACCAGGGGAGGGGGATGACCTGGGCCACTCCTGCCACCAAGTGATTCCCCTTGGCCACAAGCCCCAAGAGGCTCTAGCAGCAGGAGCACAAATTCGGACAGCCTGCCCAAGATGGCGGTGATGCTGACAAGGGGCATCACTGGCTCCCCATCCTGTCCCGCTGGGCTCAGCCCTGCTCCTGGGCACCAGCCGCTCGCACCCACCTCCCGGGCCCTGTGGGCTGCCTTGGGCTGAGCCTGGGGGCTCATTGCCAGTGTGGGTCCATAGCGCCCAGAGATGGGCCAGCGTGGGGGTGAGATATGGTTGGCCCTGCAGGGACTCAGCTGGGGACTTCCCTGCAGGCTGGGCCTGACTCGCCTCTTGTCAGCATCTTGGGAGTATATTTCGGGGGGTTGTGGGCTCCGGGCCCAAGGGCTGCTGTGGGATGCGCAGCGGGCTGGGGGCGGAGCGGAAGGGGGCAGTGCGGTGGGGGACGAGGCTGCGTAAGGAGGGAGACACAGAGCCTTGAATTGGAGGGACCAGGGGGCAGCCAGTGGGGACACTCAGAGATGGCTGCGTGGCCAGAATGGGGGGGCTGCGATGAGCTGGGCAGCTGCCTGGGGGTGGACTGGAGGCCAGACAGAGCAGGGCTTGGAATCAGCGTTAAGCCTTGGGACAGAACGCACCTGCCCTCTGCTCTGCACCCTCCGTCCCCTCGGCTGCATCCCTCTGCCTCCCCCGGCCCAGCTCCCAGACGCTCTGGGGAACAGCAAAGGGCTCAGTGGCTGTGCACAAGGGCCAGGCCAGGCTCCCAGGCCCATGGGGGTGGGGGAACATCTCTCACCCCGGTTCACTCCAAAGGGACCAATTTGAAAGCAGCCTGAAGAAGGGAAGGAGGAGCGGGGAGGGGTGGGAAGGGGAGGGCAGGGAGACTGGGACACTGCCATGGACATTCTGCCCCCCTCCCTGCTCTTCCACTGCTGCTGCCCCCTGGCCATATCCTCCCTGCGTCACAGGGCTGTGGGCAGACCTGGGCCATGCCCATCCCCTGGGCAGCAGGGATGTGCTCACCCCAAAGCCAGGCTGCCCAGTGCCAGAGCTGGAGCCCCAGGGAGTGTGGCTGGCAACTGTGCATTCCCTCAGTTAGCCCACCTCCCACACCCCACCCACAGGCCAGCACTCAGGCCTCAGCTCTCACAGCGCCCCCTGCCAGTGTTTTCCCCAGCAATTGACCTGGGCGGGGGGTGTTTGAATATACAGGGGGAAGGGAGGTGATGGCTGACAAGGGTTGAGACCATTATGGGGAAGGTGGGCTATATGGCACCATAGTAAAAACTGAAAAATGTTTCACAACCATTTTATTAGCTTTAACTCATGTTTTAAAATCATCACAGAAATTAAAGTTGGCTACTCAAGCCTACTGTGAAGCAGTACATGGTACATCTGCATCCTTCTTGGTTTCTTCTTGTAAGTTTTCACAACTCTTTGGTGTCTTCTTGTGTGTCCGGTACTGCCAGTCCTTCCTGATATGCTCAGGATCAGGCAGAAGGCGACTTGTTTCAAAACACAAAATTCTATTTAATGATGAAAAAGAACGCTCAACTGTAGCTGTTGTGACTGGGAGTAGCAAGAGATGAATTCCTACTTCTTTCATCCCAGGAAACAGCACAAAGATCAGGTTGAACCAGTAGTGATGATAAAAAAGAAATTGAAATCAAATCTTCATTCATTCGTCGTATGATGTTCCACTCTGTGTTCAAATTCTCTATTCTGCCCCGACACATGGCAGCCCCATTGCTGGTCATGCCTCACTCCACTCAACTGTCGGTGTTTTATGGGACAGGGATCTGTAGAAGCTACGTGGAGGTTGAGTAGAATCCAGAAATCGCTGTTGTCGATTTGTAAGAATCAAGTCTGTGTGCTTTTTCAGCTGGCTTAACAAGCACTTCTTGTCCTTTTCACTTAAGGAGTCAATATAAGTGCCTTAATTAGTCAACTTCTGGACTGAAGTCTTTACTTCTTCCAATACGTTTTCAATGGATAGCTCTCTGATTGATCCAAGTGTAACTTCTATTGATGGACAGAGATCTACTACTGTTGTAGCAGATGCCTGGATGGCATTGTTTAATGACCCAAGTGGTTTCAACAGAAGACTTACGAGAGAGAATGGCGATTGTCTTCTCTGAACTTAGTAGCAAAAGTAATCCATGAGCCTCATTACTTAGATCAGTCCCATCGTGTTAGATACTTTCCAAAGCCAATAATAATGGTTTCAGTCATTTTAAGACAACAGCCAAGAACTGTTCATGAGAAAGCCAGCAGGTTTTCCCAGGTTGGACTAATTTGAACTTCAGTCCCAGTGTATCTTCTATTTGTTTCCAAGATGTTCAGTCCTTTTGGACTCTTGCTGAAAAGAGTACAACAAAGCAATTACATTTATGGCTTTTTAACGTCTTTTGAAGATTCTGCAGCTCGTACTAGCGCTGGTTGGAGTAGATGGCCTCTGCAGTGTGTATAGGAGAGATTAGGGTTACACTTTTCTCTGAGAAAAGCTTGTGCTCCACCATGTCTTCCAGGGAAGTTTGTAGCTCCATCAAATGCACAAGCAGCCATCTGTTTGGGGTCCAACTGACAAGCATTTAACTCTTCTAAGATGTCACAGATGCAGCCGATGTGTCTTCTATAACCTGAACATCTAGAATGCATCTACTGGCCTACCCCTGACATCAAGATAACGTACACAGTGACTTAATACTTGATGCCCATTTGCATCGGTGCATTCATCAGCCACGTATGCAAATTTTTGAATATGGTGAGAGAGTCTTTCACTTTTTCAACTGCTGAGTCTTTCGCTGTTGCACCACGTGCGTCTAGCCAGTCAGTTGAGTTTCTTGCAGCAAGACAGTGAGCATTTGCCGGTCTTGTTCAGAACCAGAGTCCAACTTCAGGATGAACAAGTGACCATGCCCTTAACACTGGCCCCCAGTCTGTGTGTGCGGTGTCTCTTGCTTAAATAGAAAGTAGGATTCAGCAGCCATGTTTGTTCGCATGAACTGTGTTGTGTCTCCAGCATTCTTAACAGCCTCATTAAGTTCTTCTAAAATTGGCTTTGAGAGTGACTGGCTTATAAGGAAAAAGAAAAGGAGGACTTGTGGCACCTTAGAGACTAACCAATTTATTTGAGCATAAGCTTTCGATAGCTACAGCTCACTTCATCGGATGCATACTGTGGAAAGCTTATGCTCAAATAAATTGGTTAGTCTCTAAGGTGCCACAATTCCTCCTTTTCTTTTTGCGAATACAGACTAACATCGGCTGTTACTCTGAAACCTGGCTTATAAGGCTTTCTGCATGTTGATGCAGCCCAGAGGCTTGGTGTTTTGCAGCCTTTTCATATAGGTTGTCAGTATTGGCTTGGCTGATCAGTCTGGCAAACCAAGCTCCTCCACTTTTACTGTATAAAAACATGGTACGCCCACATCTTGAATACTGCGTGTATAGTTCTGGTCGCCCTATCTCAAAAAAGATATAATGGAATTGGAAAAGGTTCAGAAAAGGGCAACAAAAACGATGAGGGGTATAGAATGGCTTCTGTATGAGGAAAGATTAATAGGACTGGGACTTTTCAGCTTGGAAAAGAGACGACTAAGAGGGGATATGATAGAGGGCTATAAAATCTTGACTGGTGTGGAGAAAATGAATCAGGAAGTGTCATTTACCCCTTCACTTAACACAGGAACCAGGGGTCACCCCATGAAATGAAAATGGCAGCAGGTTTAAAACAAGCAAAACGAAGTATTTCTTCACACTGCCAGTGGAACTTTTTGCCAGGGAGGTTGTAAAGGCCAAGACTGAAACAGGGTACGAAAAAGAGCTAGATCAGTTCCTGGAGGATCGGTCCATCAATGGCTATTAGCCAGGATGGGCAAGGATGCAACACCATGCTCTGAGTGTCCCTAGTCTCTGTTCACCAGAAGCTGGGAATGGGTGACAGGGGATGGATCACTCAATGATTCCCTGTTCTGTTCATTCCCTCTGAAGCACCTGGTATAGCCACTGTCGGAAGACAGGATACTGGGGTAGAAGGACCTTTGGTCTGACCCAATATGGCTGTTCTTACATAAAAAATAATTATAATAATAAAAAAGTTTAGTACAGAAACTCCCCAAGATAATGACTTCTTGAGATAGCGATGATGTGAGATAACGATCTTGGCAAATAATGCATTTTTAAAATCTTGGCCTACTAGGAAACGTGTATTTATATAAGTTTCCCAGTCATAAATCTAGCATTCTGGAGTGAAGTCACTAAAACATAGTCCAACAAATAAATGCTCTGGCCGCTGTTTTTTGTCATTCCACCGTTCACTCTACCGCTCCATCCCCAGTGGCCCTGCACCATCACCTTCTGCTGCCACCTGCCACCGTGACCCCTGCAAGTCGGTCTCTCGTGGTTACACCGGCTCTCAGTGATATCAGCTCTCAGTGGGGGAACCTCACAGCAGTGCAGTCTGGGCTGTCTCTTCCACAGAAACACTGTCCCCACAGCAGATCTAAGCACTTAGACTTGATTCTCAGTGATTTCAGCTGCAGTGGTCACTTAACAAACCGAAAGACTCTCTATGGAGCCTAATCAGCTCTCTCTCTAAGCATGAGAGTGTGGCAGGTCAAAGAGTGTCTGTGACTCTTATGCAGAGCCCACACCACCAAGCGAAACACCTGTCATCCCCCCCCCCCCCTCACTGGGATCTGCCATCCAAACCCCTTGCTTAGCGAGTGCAGCTCAGTTGCGGGTGACCAGGGCTTAAGTTGTAATGAAAGAGGTGCCGGGGCTCAAGCAAGTTTGTTACTTTCATAACGGATGTGGCAAGCCCAGAGGTGCCGGGGCTATGAACTGCCGAGCCTAGAGGTGCTGGGGCTCAGCCCTGGCAAAAATTAAGCACTCAGGGTGACCCCCCCTCAATCAGGACAGGCTAAGCACAGTTCTGCTGCCCTTTACTCTTACAATAAGGATAACAACATGTCATAACCCCCACAAAGTGATTTGTAACCCAGCACCAGCCAAAACTGATCACTTGGGCAGCACGGCTCTGTCTGCTGATGCCTAGGCAGAGTAGGTGAATTCATGTAAATACAGTCCGGTCCTGAAGCCTTTTGGGGAGAGCTCATTCAGACCTTGCTTACAAATCATCATTTGAAATTATTAGGTTGGCCAACATTGCCGAAACGAATGAGCCAACGTTGTCAGAAATAACAGCCGTGAGAGGAAGCTAGTCTTTGTTCAGACTTTTCAAACCCATTCTGCTTTCTCAGATACAAGTATTTTCTCATACACTGTTTCTGCTTTTAAAGTGTGTATTAATGTTTCAATTTCAATTCAAATTTCCAAACGAGACTAAATTGGCAACGCTGCATGTAACTGGGGGGGTGTTAGGGAAATTCAGGGGAGGTGTACACCCCCATAGGGAGGTCTAGGGAAATCTCTGCCCCCTGCTGAGCAACAGGCCCCCCCTCCACCCGAGGGGAGGGCCCCGCAGGGGGTTCCAGACTGCAGCCGGGGCCCACGAGCACAGGCTCTCAGGTCTCCCGGTACTGGCCACTTGTGTGGGGAGAAGGAGCCCAGGTGGAATAGCCAGCACCTTCCACTAAGGCCAGCTGAAGTGGATGCAAATTAGCTCATTTGGTGATTTCCACAGAATGTGGAAGGGCACACAGCCCGGCAGCTCTGGGACCACAGCCAAGAAGGGCCCTATTGGACACCCAGTGCAGCAGAGGGAGCTGGCCACGGAAAGGCCCCTCTCTGCCACCCAGTGCAATGCGAGGCAGGTTGGGTGGAGGGCTCAGGCCACAGCCAGCATAGCAGAAGCTGTCCGGGGGGGATCAACAATCCAGAGCACTTGGGCCCTCACAGGGCAGACATTGCTAGGACGGTTCAGCTGTGAATCGACGCGTGCTGCGTCTTCCCCTCCCCCCAAGATAGACATGCCCCCACTAGTACACCGCATGCCCCCCCCCCCGTACAACCGGCGATGCATTCACACGCTCTGATATACCCTTAGACACACACACACCTGCTCTGGGACATGTGTGCACACATCCCTATCTGCATATACCCTGACACACCCACAAGCGCACACAATCTTACACACAGAGACACCCCCCGCCCCGCGCCAGACAAACATCAGGCCTGCCAAGATACGCCCGTGCGGTTGACACAAAACCACGCAGCTACACACACGTACAGATGCACACAAGCCCTGCACACTGCACACACACATATGCGAGTGTGAGCTGGGCTCTAAACCTTGCTGAGGGGCTGCCTCTTATCTCCCGCCTTCAAAGCAGAGCCAGAGCCCCTAGTGCTGTAGCGGGCCGGATTAATGTTCCAAATGAAGATCTCCAAGGAGCGCGGCTCCCCACTTGGGCCTGAACGCACCAGCTCCCAGGGGAGGGGGAGGCAGATGTTTTATCAGATCGCTCTCTCAACTTCTCCTGAAGACGGGGAGCCCCAAAGGGGCTGGGGGGGGGCGGATTAAAGGCGCTCCCAACATCAATCACATCAGATTGAATCGAGTGAGCAAAGGAGCTTCCATGCTCAGATCCGCAGGGCTGGGGCTGCGGTGTCAGGCGAGCAGCAGAGACGCTTAACCCTTTGGCTGCTGCAGCTGCCAAAGCAGCTTCCATGGAGTCTTGACCGCCCACGAGAATCAGGCCTCTGCCAAGCATCAGCCTCGAGCCCCCACACCCCACACATACGACCCTGAGCAGCACCCAACATAGCCGCTGGCCCCGTGCGGAGACAGCAAAATCAGCAGCATCGCATGGCTCCGTGCCCCCCTAGGGGCCCTCTGGGGGGCTCTGGCACAGGCCCTGGTCCTGCAGGGGCGTGGGGGACCTGATCCCTCATGCCGGTGGCGGCTGAGCGTGGATCCCGGCGCGCTGGGTGTTGGGCATGAGTCCCACTGCTACTGGAACCCTGTCCCTCTAGGCAGGCCTGGCCTGGGGGGGCTGCAGTGTGTGGCCCGGGGCTGGGAGTGGTGACCCTTTGCAAAGCCCCCCGTGCAAACCCACTCCTGCGAGTGGCCCCTTGCGGGCAGAGAGGAGCCAGCTGCTGGCGTCCCACCGAGGCAGCCTTGTCTGCACTGAGGCTCTCGCGTCTGGTCTCCTCAGCCCTGGCTTGCTTAGTAGGATGGCTTTCCCCAGGGCCTGCGACAGGGCAGCACCGCTGAGGGAGAGGCAGAGACCGCAGACCCTTGGCCAGCATCAGCCCGGCTATGCCCCGTGAGGCCCGAGGCAGTAAATAGCACCACTGGAGGGTGGGCGGAGTGGGCCGGGCAATGGGCGGAAGAGGGTCCGGCCTTGCTGCGCTGATCCGTGTTCTGAGGGAAACTCGCCGTCCTGGAGCACGGGGCTGCAATTCCCAGCAAAGGCTACGAACCCCCCAGCGGGATGCGGCCCCAGGCTGGTGCAGGCAGGGGGGCTGCTTTATCTTACACCCTCCTTGGGGTGTTTTTCCTGCTACCCCGGCCCCCACCAACTGCACCCCGCTGAGCGCTTCAGTGGCACACGTGTCTCTCCCCAGATGGAGGCTCCCCATATTAATCTGCCACGGAGACCCGTTTCGGCAGCCATGCAGATGGAGCGAGGCTCCTGTACGGCCAGGCCTGACTCCCCTGAGCATGGCCCAAGGCTGCCCTCGGCACTGCGGCCCCCTGCGGCACCTGGCCCCTGGTGTGGCAGAGCGTGGGATGCTGGCAGCGTGAAACTGGGTCACTTTCAAACACTGAGTGAAAAGGAGTTTTATTTACTGCCCCCCCCAAGCCCCCGCCCACTGCCTGGGCTTTAACAACAGCTTTTCCCTGTTTGCTGAGCTGTTTCTCTCTCCTTGCTGCCTCTGTGTGAGACCCGCCCTAACCAGCAGAGGAGAGTGACGGATTCTGCTGGGGAGAGGCGACAGAGATTCAGCACCCAGCTCTGTCAAAGCCGCTCAGCAAACCAGGCCCAGCAGAGCAGAGCGCTCCCCCTCTGACCTCTGCCAGCCCTAGGGATCACAGCCGGCTGCAGCATTCAGACACAGGTGTGGTTTGTACATTCGTTACGTCCAGCTTTGTTCCTACATGGCCCCTGTTATCGTGGTGTCTGACACCGCGTATCTTGCTGAGGACGTGTCTGCACCAAAACCCTGCACCAACTTGCCCTCAAGTTGGTTTTTGACCCAGCTTAAGTAAATCGGTGCCAACCCGAGTGGACATTCGCCTTTCAGCTGAAGAATGGCATGTTAAATAGACTCAAGCTAAACCCACCTAACATGCTCTTAAACCGAACTAAGAGAGTCTATATGGGGGTTGTTTAAGTTCACACTGTATGTTAAACTGGTGCGACTTCCTCCTGTCCCCAAGGGCTGCGGCAGCATCCATGCAGAAGGGCAAAGGGCTGAGTTTGGTGGCTGGGCCAGCCATGTGCGCTGAGTGGGAGTCTGCTTCACTGAGCCCATGTGGCTCTGCAGGAACTTCCAAGGACTTACCTTGCCTTTACGTGGGAGCAGCTTATGGCCCTTTCTAGGTGCGTTGAAAGACGTGATGAAAAACTCATCCATCCAGATCCCTCCACGGCTCTCCTCACTGCAGTATCTACTGGCACATTCTGGAGGTGGCTGGTTTCAGCCTCCGGAGAGCATTCCCCAGGTCAGGGAGACGCAACCCCATGGAGACCCAGTGCAGATGAAGGCTGCAGGATCACCTTAGCAGCAGCAGGGTGGAGATCTCTCTCCATGACAGAAACACCAGCAGACATTGCTGCTCCACTGAGTCCCCCACGCCGGCTCAGGATGGGCGAGAGGGACCCCAGCCCTCACATGTGACAAACTGCAGGGATGGGGCACTCGGACCTGGCTGTGGGCTCCTGCAGGTCAGCGATGAGCAAGGTCCGCAGCTGCAAAGAGACCGAGAAGGCGAGGCTCATGCATGTCTGCTCACCCATCGAGCCCCCACCTGGCTACCTTGCTCTCAGCATCACGAAACCTGAGCGTGTATCCCTCACAACACCTGTCCGGATCTGACAGGCCTCATTGCAAACTGACTCTCCCAGACATGTGGGTCTGGCATAAGCTGATGAAGGCAACCAACTTGTCTGAACGGCTAGGGAGTTGCCACAACACCTCTGTATTGAGGCAATAAAAGTTCCTCATTAGCTCAGCAAACAGCCTGTCTAGCAGCTGGTATTGGCCGTGTGCCTCTTCCTGGAGCGAGCAGAGTGAAGACTGCCCGGGATGCCACAGCAATCCTGCTCCTTGGGGAGAAAACACTTGCCAGGTGTTGCTGGAGCTGCCTGATGTGACGGAGCAGGGAGTGGGGCAGATTGACCTGGGAATATCACAGGGGAGTTTTACTGGGACTGTCTGCATGGGGGATGGGATAGCAGGGGGTGGCTTCACTGGAGGGACAATACCTGAGCCTGTAACCTGAGCCAGGAGAGGGGTTGGGGGCGAGGTGACACCTTTTGCCCGGGGAAGCTGGACAAAGACTGGAGGAGGAGCCTGGGGGACGCTGGGTGAGACGGCTGGAGCGGGTTTTGTGTTGGGAGTGGACTGGGAAAATGGAGAGAACCCCAAGGCTGGGGTCTAAATTCCCTGCCCCCCAGAAGGACCTGAATGAGGGGTCCTGGTTGTACCAACAAGCTCTGTTTGGGACTGTGTTCCCATCATCCATTAAACCTTCCATTTTACTGGCTGGCTGAGATTCAGGGTGAATCGCAGGAAGGGGTGCAGGGCCCTGACTCCCCCACACTCCATGACAACTGGGGAGTTGGTCTTGCTCGAGTTTCACCAGGACTAGCCAGAATGGGAATGCCCGGTGCTTTCCAGCCCCTGCGCTCTGATCCTGCTCCCTGTGGGAGGGATGAGGATTGTGCCTTTGAAATCCGGTGGCAGCAGCTGATTCCCAAGTGCAGAACCCAGCTGCGGAGGACAGGGGTAGGCACCCCGTGAGGGCGATGCAGCAGCCCAGCAGGAGCGTCTGGAGGGCATGGGCAGCCTTCAGGCCTCCTTCCAAGATGGCGGCTGGGGAGGGCTTGAGTGGGCTCTGCCTGGGCTCTGTTGTCAGCTAACACAGCATGCGTAGAAGATGCCAGAGACAGCCCTGCCCTTGAGTGGCCTACAGCTCCCAGCAGGGCACCATCACCTCTCTGCTGATGAGCTCTCTGTTGGGAGTGGGATCCTGGGCTGATCCAGACCTGCTCAAAGCCCCAGGTGCTCCAGGGTGGCTCACAGCCCCAGGTTGCTCAGCCCTGGGTGGCTGAAAGCCCTTGGCTCGCAGAAGATGGACTTTGACCACTAGGGGACATAACTTAGCCCATGGCCCAGCTCATGGTATTCCCTCCTGGGCCCTCCTGCTCCAGTTCAGAGCAGGAGAAACCGTCCCCTGCTCAGGGCCCCGAAGCGAGGGCCGAGCCCCGCGGGGCTGCCAGAGCAGGAGGCGGGCCTGGCTTTGGCGTCTTTTAGCTCTTGTGCTTGCAGCGGATCCTGGCTCCATTCAGCCCCAGATAAGGCTGGCTGCTCAGGGCACTGCCCCACAGTGGCTGGGACTGGCCAGAGTCCCCCAGCAGCTCCTATGGGGGGGCCACAGTGAATCCCCCTCTGGGGTGCAGCTATCCCAGCTTGTGCCAGAGGTGGATCGGGGCTACTGCGCAATGCCATGGGGTTGCCTGAGGGTGGGCAGGGAGGGCCCCTAGCTGCAGTGCTGGCAGGGAGCAGAGGCCCCCCCTGCAGCGAGCATGTTAATGAGCTGATTGATGGGCTGGGCCTGTGCAGTGCAGTGAACCATACATGGGAGATAAACACTGTCATGATTGCTTGTTCCCATGCTCCCTGGGCCTTAAGCACCTGCAGGTACATTAGCACCAGCTGCCTGGGGAGCCTGCCCCAGGCTGGCCCCGCCTCAGGCCCCTTTCCTGCCAGTGAGAGCATGGGTAGCGCCTCGCCCATGGCAGGATGTCCTGCTGTCCGGCAGCTGCTCTTTGTAGCAGGGCTGGGACCCCGCAGGCAAGGAGGAGCCCAGTGCTGCAGGGAGTGAAGGGGAAGCTCTCAAGGTGAGCATGGGGGATGTTCAGGGGCCGACTCCCGGCCTGCTTCCTCCCCTCTGCCCTCTACCCCCAGAGCAAGGCAGAGCAGGGCACCCACAGAGCTCTCGGCGCTCTGCCCCATGCCCCTCCTCCTCCTCCCCCCACAGGGGAACAAGGTGGAGAGATGGCAGGTGGAAATGCCAACCGGTCGCACTGATGTGCACGGAGACCCCAAAGCCAGGGGCTGCAGGCACAGAATCTGCTCCAGGTCCTTCTCCTTTGCAGAGCAGCAGCTGACAGGAGTGCCTGGGAGCATGGTCCTCCTCCCTTCACCCCAGGGGCCGATCTGAGCCAGCCCCGTGGGCACTAATGCTGATCCCGTTAGCTGGGGCTCCTCACTCAGGCCACGCAGGGCCCGCTCATGCCCTGAAACAGGCCCCACCTCCGCACCTAGCACCCATCCATCGGTGCATCCCCCAGACCTTACTCCCTGCTACCCCTGTCCACGGCTGTGCAACTCCCTGCTGACAGAACCTGCACTCCCCTCCACCCCCCCAAAAAAAACCTACAGCATCAGGAGGCCCTACTCAGGGGCCGGCTGGCAGCCCTGCAGCCTCCAGAACAGGACTGTGACCCCAGGAGCCTCCCGGCAGCCCTGGGCCTCTTTCCCAAGGGCACCGCTCTGCGGCAGAGCTGACGTGACCGGAGGCAGGTGCTGCAGGACCAGCTCCTCCCGCAAGTTCTGCCGCAGCCTCCCACCCGTGGCACATCTCCTACCCCCACAGCTGAGAAGCCAGCCCTGGGCAACCTGCACAGGAGGGTGAGGAGCGGAGCCCGGGCCCTTTCTGGCTTCTTTACAAAGGGACCTCCCTCCCACCTTCCCCCCCAAGGCTTTAGACTCTGTGCCCAAGAGTCCCCGCACCTGCCCATCTTTCCACACTCTTGGCTCTCCACTGGCCATGCGGTGCCTGCTCTCCAGTTGCCGTGGAGCCCTGCCAGGGGGCCACGCAGGGAAACCGCTCGCTGGAACAAGCCCTCGCAGCCGCATTTCTACCCCAGGAGGAAAAGGGCACAAGCTCCCGGCATGTTTAACTCTGGAGATCACCGGAGCACAGGGCACAGCAGAGCCCTTAGACCGCTCCAACGTAGAGACCAGGGTAGGAATAACATCACCTACAAGAAGGATGTGGAAAAATTGGAGAGAGTCCAGCGGAGGGCAACAAAAATGATTAGGGGGCTGGAACACATGAGTTATGAGGAGAGGCTGAGGGAACTGGGATTGTTTAGTCTGCAGAAGAGAAGAATGAGGGGGGATTTGATAGCTGCTTTCAACTACCTGAAAGGGGGTTCCAGAGAGGATGGATCTAGACTGTTCTCAGTGGTAGCAGATGACAGAACGAGGAGTAATGGTCTCAAGTTGCAGTGGGGGAGGTTTAGGTTGGATATTAGGAAAAACTTTTTCACTAGGAGGGTGGTGAAACACTGGAATGCGTTACCTTGGGAGGTGGTGGAATCTCCTTCCTTAGAAGTTTTTAAGGTCAGGCTTGACAAAGCCCTGGCTGGGATGATTTAATTGGGGATTGGTCCTGCTTTGAGCAGGGGGTTGGACTAGGTGACCTCCTGAGGTCCCTTCCAACCCTGATATTCTATGATTTTGTGCCCCGTGGCCCAGTCTGAGAGCAACCCAAATTCCTGCCGGGAACAAATGCGATGGCCTCAGCGTAGGGCCCGCTCCCGCGGCTTCGCTGGGAGTCCCGCGCACCAGGGGCAGAGGATCCAGCCCTTTAACGAGCATGTCCCCGATAGCGAGTGACCTAGCTCCGTGACTGTGCCCAGCCCCAGCCCCATGCCCAACGTTAACACACACAGGCAGGCCCAGTGACCCGTAGCGTCAGGACACAGTCAGCCAACAGGCGCACACACCAAGACACAACAATGCGTGTGCATGCACCCCCGGGGACATGGTCACTTGCACCCCCCAAGGCACAGCTACGTACAGAGCTGCATGCGTGTGTGAACTGCAAGCCAGAGGCACACAGGTGCACACAGACCCACACGGTGTTCGGGCAGCAAATTCCTCACTTGGGGCGAAAAGCCAGCTCCCCTCCCCATGCCCCATGGCTAGCTCCCTGCCCCCAGGAAGCTCATTGCACCAGCTGAGTGCCGAGTTTCTCTCCGGACAATGGGGAAGCCGAGATGGGACTGTAACCAGATCAGACGATAAATTAAGCCGCACAAGTTTCCATTCGCCGCACCTCAAAGCCAAGATGAGCCCCTCCCTGTTCAGGTCCAACTCCCTCAGCCTGCAGCCCACCTCCCCACTCAGACCCCAACCTTCCCCATTCAGGGTAGGCGAACTCCTCCATACTCCCCGTCCATTCAGACCCCAAATCCCCATGTCCCCTTTCCCTCTCCCCCTCACACAACCCCCACCCCTTTTTCAGGCACTGAATACCCCTCTCCCCCTGGTTCAGCCCCAGAGCTTCCCTATGGCGCTAAATCCCGCTCCCCATGCTGGCCCAGGGCATGCGTTCAGGACTTGTTTTGGGGGAAATCAGACAGTGACGTGTTTCCCCGCCGCTGCGAAGGCCTGGGGTTCCCCCCTGGCACTGAGCTCCGGTGGCACGAGGTACCAGCACAAATCACCTAACGGGGAGCCGAGTGGAAAACGTTATTCATGAGCCTGACACTCGGCACGAAAACTGGCCTCCTGCGGCGGGAGGGGGGCGGGTGGAGCAGGGTGCCAAGACTAGCACTGGGGAGCCAGGCAGCTACTCCGGCCAAGGGGAGGGGAAAGGGAGCCTCCCCAGGGGGCTGAGTAACCCAGTCCAGCTCCAGGGGAGTGATCGCGTGGCAAAACAAACAGTCCTGGAGTCGGACTGGCCCATGTCACCCCCCCCCCCCCACACACACACATTTGCCTCCCAAATCTGACCTGTTTACAAATCAGCCTCCCACTGCTCATTGGCTGGCAGCTGCAGGATCTCCCCAGGGAGCACACGCGTCCAGAACCCAGCGCTCACTTGCGGTAAAACTCATGTCAGTGTGAGGAGCCGCAGGGCCAGGCTGGTGAAGGAAGGGAGCCCAGGGTTCTCCTCTGACAGCTGGTGTGTAAGCCACCTGGCCAGCTGGGGGCTAGGGCTGCCGGGGCTAGGAGAGCAGAGCAGACTGGGCGCAAGGACTGAGCTGTGCGGGGAGCCCAGAACTAGAATAGGAGGGGGGTGGGCTGCAGGTCAGGGCATCAGCAGAAAGGTGGGGGGCTCAGGTGTGAGACAGAAGGGGAGCTGCAGCGTACGGTCAGGCTGTGTGTGCGTGGGCACAATCACCCCACTCAGCAGCACTACTGTCCCCCTCACCACCCCACGCCGCTCGTCCAGCCCATCGCCCTGACCCCCACACCGTTCCATTGCCAGCGGGCGCCAGGAGGCCCTCTGCTAACTACCAGCCCCACTTCTAGCGCCCCGCCCCCTGCCAGGCCCCTTCACCAGCCCAGTTCCCAGGTCGGGTGGGAGGGGGTGTCGCCCAGGTCGGGAGGGGAGCCACCCGCCCAGCCCTCAACCCCCACCCCCCAAACAGCGCGAGGCTCGGTTGAAGTAACACATCAGGGTTTATTGTTTCCATTCCTTGCAGCTAATGATTAAAAAAAGTTCTAAAATAAATTACAGAATTAAATAACCTCAGGTTGGATTATACCCCCCCGCCAAAAACCAAGGGTTAAATCAGTCACTGGGTTTGGCAATAGCAACAAAACAAAACAAACACTCAAGGAAAAGCAGCTACCGGTTTAGCAGGTATCACGGCACCTGGGCCAAGACCCTCTGCCAGGGAGCTCCCGTCGGGTCCCTCGGCTCTAATACCCACATGCCAGGGTGCATTCACCCCCTCACAATTCAACCTCCTCTTTTCCCCACTCCTCTGTTGGGCTCTGCGTGAGCACCGTGCCGCTGGCCAGCCCTGTCCTCACATGCACTCAGCAGGCCCGTTCTCTTCCCTCCTAGTCCCTTACCCGTGAGAGATTCTCTGTGCTGCGTCCGCAGTCAAAGGGAGACCCCTGCTAGACGTGAGTGGGGTGGTCCAGGTAAGGGTCTGTTTTGGTCATGTGTAACATGACCGTAGGGGCTTTGTAATGGCAATGTGCCCCACTGCAAGTGACCCCGCTGCATGGCTTCTCCCTAGTCCTCATGCCCAGTTTTCTGTTGCACAGGCTCTGCCAGGTCTGGAGCGTCTTGGAGCTCCACACCCACACGCCACTGGTGATGCCCACCACCAGCGACATGAAAATCTTTAGCATAAAGACGGCCACGGTGGGTACCGAAGCTTCCAAGGAGCAGTGGGTGCTGCGCCTACTAGGGAAGGCCATGCAGCCATGCTCCAATGCCCTGAGGTTCCAGTAATCCATATTGAGCCGCTCGTAGAAGTAGCAGACGATGACGCATGTGGCTGGGACGGTGTAGAGGATGGAGAAGACCCCAATCTTCACCATCAGCTTCTCCAACTTCTCTGTGTTGGTGCCTCCCGTCTTCATGATCTTCCGGATGTGGAAGAGGGCGACAAAGCCCGTGAGGATGAAGGAGGTGCCGATAACCAGGTAGCAGGAGAGTGGGATGAGCACGAACCCCGTCAAGGCACCAACGTCCATGCTTCCCACATAACAGAGCCCGGTGAGCTCATCTCCCGCCACCTTCCGCATGGTGAGGATGACGATGGTCTTCATGGCTGGGATGCCCCAGGCAGCCATGTGGAAGTAGCTGCTGTGGGCTTCAATGGCCTCGTGACCCCATTTCTTCCCAGCTGCCAGGAACCAGGTCAAGGTCAGGATGACCCACCAGAGCGAACTGGCCATGCCAAAGTAGTAGAGGATGAGGAAGACGATGGTGCAGCCAGTGCTTTCTAGCCCCTCCTGGATGATGTACAGCTCCCCGTTCTCACGGTCGCAGGCTATGTTCTCAGCCCCAGCCACCGAGCGAATGATGAAGGCCACTGAGTAGACGTTGTAGCACATGGAGAGGAAGATGATGGGTCTCTCGGGGTATTGGAACCGGTGCGGGTCCAGCAGGAAGGTGAGCACCGTGAAGGCTGTGGAGACGAAACACAGCGTTGACCATACTGCCATCCATATGAAGGCAAAATCTTTGTCCTCCCGGGACCAGTACACGTCCACCCCAGGGGAACATTTGGGGGCACAGGAGAGGCTCTTCTCCACGTACTGGAACTTCTCTGGGTTTTCACAGGACCCCAAGCTGTTTGGCCCCCTGCCCTCTCCGGTCCCTGAGGGCCTGGGGCGCGGTGCCACCGGGAGCATGCCCTGTCCCTTCGGAGCGTCCCCGGGGGTGGCGTTCTCAGGCGCCTCCATGCACAGGGCATTGGGGTCGTTCTTGGTGGGCAGCTTGCTGCAGTCCAGGGACTCCGGCCAGCCAAAGTTGAACTGCTCCATGATGGGGGCGCACTTGTGCCGGGCCTGCTCACACATGGGCTTGCAGGCCGGGATGCTGGTGCTCACCTGGTCCGTGCACATGGGGGCGTAGAGGGAGCAGAGGAAGAAGCGCAGGTGGCCGTGGCAGCCGTACTCCACCAGGGGGGCAAACTCATGCAGCTTGATGGCTGCCTCCTGCTGGTTCTCATGCCCCATGTAGTTGGGCATGCGGGTCATGTTGTAACCGATGCCCTGGCACATGGGGATCTCGATGGGCTGGCATCTGGCCTCACGCCCCCGCTCGATGTCATAGGAGCCGATCTCCAGGGTGGAGCTGGCCACCACCAGCTGGCACAGGAAGGACAAGGTGATTTTCAGGCGCAGGGCTGCCATGGCCGGCTCCTGGCACGTCCTGGGCACCCCGCTACCGCCAGGGCTGGGCGCTGCCAGGGCGCTACACAAACGCCCCCATCTTGCCCCAGGCACGGAGGGCACCAGCCGGGCAACCCCCTAGGCGCGTCGCCTCGCCTCGCCTCGCCTAGCCCCGGGCTGGGCAGCGCCCCCCAGCCAGTCCCATGGCAGGGGCCGGCTCGCTCGCCCCTCCGCAGCCCAGGCAGCCGGGTCCCGCCCGCGGCCCCAGCCCCAGCCCCAGCCCCAGCCGGCGGCTCAGAGCGGCGCCGAGGGGCAGCTCCCCCCACGGGGCGCCCGGCCGCGCCGGGGCTCCATGCGCCGGGCACAGGCGGACGCGCCGGCTCGGGGACCGAGGAGCCGCCGCCGCTCCTGCCTCCGCGGCCGCTGAGCCGCCGCCAGCCCCCGGAGCCGGCTACACCCCCGGGAGGGCGGCCCCGGCCGCCGGGACCTCCCCCAGCGGGCGGGGCGGCGTTAAAGGCGCAGGGGCTGCGGCCCGGGGAGCTCGGCGGCCCCGGCGCGGGTGGGGCTGGAGGCGGGCAGCGGGGAGCGAGAGCCCGCTCCGCCGATGGGCCGGGGGCAGCGCCGGAGACACCCCCCTGGTCCCCCTGTTACCCCTCCTGGCCCCCCTTACACCCACCCCTGCCCCCTGAACCCCCCCTGCACCCCCTTAACCCTCCCTGCACCCCGTTACACCCAACCCCTGCTCCCCCTGTTACCCCTCCTGGCCCCGCCTTCCACCCACCCCTGCCCCCTGAACCCCCCCTGCACCCCCTTAACCCTCCCTGCCCCCTTAACCCCCCCTGCACCCCCTTCCACCCACCCCTGCCCCCTTAACCCTCCCTGCACCCCCTTCCACCCACCCCTGCCCCCTGAACCCCCCCTGCACCCCCTTACGCCCACCCCTGCCCCCTTAAACCTCCCTGCACCCCCTTACACCCACCCCTGCCCCCTTAACCCCCCCTGCACCCCCTTACACCCACCCCTGCCCCCTGAACCCCCCCTGCACCCCCTTACGCCCACCCCTGCCCCCTTAAACCTCCCTGCACCCCCTTCCACCCACCCCTGCCCCCTTAACCCCCCCTGCACCCCCTTCCACCCACCCCTGCCCCCTGAACCCTCCCTGCACCCCCTTACACCCACCCCTGCCCCCTTAAACCTCCCTGCACCCCCTTACACCCACCCCTGCCCCCTTAAACCTCCCTGCACCCCGTTACACCCAACCCCTGCTCCCCCTTTTATCCCTCCTGCACCCCCTTACACCCACCCCTGCCCCCTTAACCTCCCTGCACCCCCTTACACCCACCCCTGCCCCCTTAACCCTCCCTGCACCCCCTTACACCCACCCCTGCCCCCTTAACCCTCCCTGCACCCCCTTACACCCAACCCCTGCTCCCCCTGTTACCCCTCCTGGCCCCACCTTCCACCCACCCCTGCCCCCTTAAACCTCCCTGCACCCCCCTTACACCCACCCCTGCCCCCTTAAACCTCCCTGCACCCCCCTTACACCACCCCTGCCCCCTTAACCCCCCCTGCACTTCCCTTACACCCAACCCCTGCTCCCCCTTTTATCCCTCCTGGCCCCCCCTTACACCCACCCCTGCCCCCTTAACTCCCCCTGCACCTCCCTTACACCCAACCCCTGCTCCCCCTTTTATCCCTCCTGGTCCCCCCTTACACCCACCCCTGCCCCCTTAGACCCCCCTGCACCCCCTTACACCCAACCCCTGCTCCCCCTTTTATACCTCCTGGCCCCCCTTACACCCACCCCTGCCCCCTTAACCCCCCCTGCACCTCCCTTACACCCAACCCCTGCTCCCCCTTTTATCCCTCCTGGTCCCCCTTACACCACCGCTGCCCCCTTAAACCTCCCTGCACCCCCCTTACACCCAACCCCTGCTCCCCCTTTTATACCTCCTGGCCCCCCTTACACCCACCCCTGCCCCCTTAACCCCCCCTGCACCTCCCTTACACCCAACCCCTGCTCCCCCTTTTATCCCTCCTGGTCCCCCTTACACCACCCCTGCACCCCCTTACACCCCTCTGCCTCCCTGCACCCCTTAAACCCACTTGCACCTCCCTTACACCCACCCCTGCACCCCCCTTTTACACCCCTCCTGGCTCCTTGCCCCCCTTAAGCCACCCTGCAGCCCCTTTACACCCAGCCCCTGGTCCCCCCTTACATCCACCCCTGCACTCCTCTTATACCACTCCTGGCACCCCCGCCCATACAGACACACCCTGAGAAATACACAGACACACACCCTTACGCAAGTCTGAGCCACATACTCTTACTCATACAGCCCAGCACTCAGAGAGTGGCACCCTTGCACATTCAAACACACACTTTCTGAGACACACATGGACCCATTCCCTTACACACAGAGATACAAATACATCTTGTGACACACGCATCATCTACACATAGACCCATGCCTACACACAGATGCACACACGTTTGCTCACAGACACACTCACATGGAGACCCACACACACTCACAGATAAGTGGACACACATGTATACACAAAGACACACATCCCCTTTCCTCTGGCTGAAGGCATTAATGATGTTTCAATAACTTGAGCAAAAGGCAGGAGATCCCAGGGAATTCTCTACCTGGTAACAGCTGAGGGCTACCCAGAGGGGCATCACCTGGTGAGTGAAAGGGACCCACCTCTGGACCCCATCCCCAGCCATGGTGCTGGCAGTGATTTTCAGGGGGCCCTGGCTGAGATGATGGAAAATCCCATGCTAAAAACGCAGGCCCGGTCCCCTGGTAAACAGGGCAGGGTGGGGGCAGGGGACATGTTTAATTCATTAGGGAATGTAAAGTGCTTTGAAGATGAAACGCGCCCTAGAAGTGCGCGGGTTGATTATGTAAGTGGCACACGCGGCCAAGAGAGACAGGGATGCTGAGGTGCTGGGATTTCATCCTCCAGAGCATGCAATAAACAGAATATTTAACAGGCAGCCTGGCGTTAAAAGTGCTCCATTTGCCTCCTCGCAGATGTTCCTCCCGAAACACACTGCACTTCCCCACAGGGCTGCTGGGATTGACGGAAACAGGAGAACGGTCCTGGGCACCCAACCACGGCTCTCTGTTCCCAGTGTCGCTGAGAGACCTGCGGGGGACTGGGTGCTGGGAACGTCCAGTCACTGCCCCAGCAGAGCAGGCTGCCAGACTCCCCGTGGGGAGGAACTTTTGATCTGGTAAATCTGTGTTGCTGGTTCAGCGCTGGTAGCTGAAAGGCGCTGGGCTGACAGCCCCGGGGACCATAGTCCCGTTTGTGTGTGCAGCAGCAGGACACTTCCTACCTGCATACCCAGCAGGGCTCTCCCATGTGCATGGGCGAAGGTTGGCACAGCTGGAGACCAGGGGATCAGTAACCCCAACCCGGGGTGCTGTCCCTGCAGGGCCAGGGCACAAGCTGGCAGCCTCACTCTGTGACTCACCCGGGGACGGGCCCTAGATTCAGCTAACCATTGTCATGGGTTGTTCTTCGCCCCCTGCAGGGCAGTCTCGCACCTTGCTTTGGCTCTTTAGGATTGTATTTGGCACAAGGGGAGAAATGCCAGAGGCTCCCCTGAGTCCAGTAGGGACTTGGCTATTGCTAATCGATTTTATGTACCAGGTGCTCAGATACTACCAGGATGGGCAGCCAGAGAAAACAGAGAGAGAGAAGGTATTTGGTGAGGCTTTAATTGCCGTTCCTTATTGTTAATTATTTGGGCAGCATCGTGGTGAGTGGGAGAGGATGCTTTATAAATGACGTTATTTTTGGATAGTGGAATGATCAGGTGTATTGGACACAAATCTGGGAGCTGGGAACGCCTGGCTTCTAACCCCAGTCTCACACTGACTCGCTGTGTTCCTGATGTGCACGTTTAGCTTAAAGCATTTAAGCCAACCCACTGATCTCAAGGGGACAACTCAGATACTTAGAGCTGAGCTGATGCTTCAGTGCTTTGCTGGGCTGAGGCCTTTAGCTGTCACCAGCTGAGCACCTGAAGACTGAAGCTCCATAATTTGGGGCCACTCTTGAATAAGAACGTTTTAGCCTCGCCAGGTCTCGGTTTCCCCATCTGTAACTTGGGGATAATAATGCACCGCTGGCTCAGATGGCAGTGAGAGTGTTCATACAGCACTTCACAGATGCAAAGTGCCAGCATTTAATTTGTGCCAGGGCCTGGCAGTTCCTAGCCCCGGCACCTCTGGGCCTGGCAGTTCCTAGCCCCGGCACCTCTGGGCTTACAGCGTCAGTTACGAAAGTAAAGACATTGCTTGAGCCCTGGCACCTCTTTCATTACAAATTAAGCACTGGAAAGTGCTACATCAGCATCGGCATTAATTAGTATTATTAGTGCCTCTTGATCAAAGCTGAGAACTGGAAAATTCACTTAGCTCAGCAGCAAAAGCCGGCGAGTGTTAAGTGACTCTCCAAACATGGGCAGTCCACACCCAAGCAGCCCAGCACAGAGCACCATTGTGCGTGCGAAGGCAGCTCTTCTTTCCTTTCCCTTCTTTTCTTCCCTTGTCCCCCAAGGGAGAAGAGATATTGATGACAGGGCAACTGACAGTTTAATTAAAGCCAGTACTTTACACGCAGGTAGCATATTTGTGACCAAGTGGGAAAGCAGCGGAGAAAGCAGCAGTGGGAGCTGGCAGGAGACCTGGTGAATTTCCAGCGGGTCAGGTTAACAAAAACTGCTCCTGTCTTTCCAGAGAGATGCCAGCTGCTCAGGGCACTGCCCTCTCAGGGCTGTCACCAGGAGGGGACGTGGATGGGGAGGGCTCAGGCACTGCAGAGGAAGGCAGTTGGAGAGATGCCCCAAACCCATTAGGACAGAGGAGCAGACAGACAGGCGGATAGGGAAGGGGAAGGGGAATTTCTGTGTCCAGACTTTTAGCTGAGCCTTGACCTACTCGGCCTTCTGCAGGCTGCCCCAGAATGAGGTCATCACGGGAAGCTGGGCTCACAAAGGCAAGGGTGGGAGAGGGCTCCCCAAACATCAGCTGCACGTTTGGCACAAACCCTCGTTAGCACATACCGCCTCGTTTGCACAGGTGGAGAACAGACTCATTTCTGAATGTTCTGCTGCCCGGCCCTCAGATACCATGGTGTTGAGCTCAGGGTAAGAACCCACCTGGACTAGAATCGGTGTGCATGGACACCCATTAGCCCACACAGTCCCCCATTAGCACGGATCCTGGCTGGCAGGCACGGACCCTTGTCAGAACACAGGGACTCCCCGTTGGCCTGGACAGTCCCCCACCTGAGCATGTGCCAAGAGGAAAGTGCCCACTGGCCCAGTGCAAGCCCAGCATAGTATTGGATATAGGGCCTGCAAAATGCACCCAACTCCCTTTCCAGTTTCCCAGCCCCATTGCATTGCAAAGGCAGCAAAATCTCTCCTCCTCCCTGGGGACTGAAAAGACGGGTGCGGGCGCGGAGGGCCTGTCTCTGCTGCCTGGCTCCCTTGGTGCTGCCATCCAGTAGCAGCGCCCCCAGGGCACTGAGCTTCCGGCAGCAGGAACAAGTTGGAGCGAGGCTTGGAAACAAGCATTTATCTCCAATGAGGAGCACGAGGCCATGAGACCGAGACAGCTGCAGAGGGAAACAACCTCCGGCTCAGCCCCCTGGCTCCTCTGGGGCAGGCTGGGGGCTTGGAGGATGGTGTGACAGCTGTCTGTGCAGGGGGCTGCCGATTGTGTTGGGATGGGGTTTACGGCCAGGGCTGAGTCTCTTCCTTGGCATCCACCTGCTCGCTGACATCGCCGAGCGGCTGGCATCAAAGGGAGCTCACCCTGCTGGCTTTCCTCTTTGCCTCGCAGGCAGGGGAGTGAGATGCCCATGTGCCACCTAGCTACAGGTCGCCCCACACCATGCCCGCTGCTGAAGCACAGAGACAAACCAGCCCCCTCCCTTGGCAGATTGTCCAGCGGGGCCCTCATGGGCTCTGGGTTATGGCACTGTGACAAAGTTCCTGCTGTACCTTGGTGGGTCTTGCGCTTATTGGCGGATTTGCTCCCCTTGGAGCTTCACGGCAGCCCGCAGCTTGGCCGTTTTTCTGAACCCACAGTCCAGGTCGACTCCTCCTGTGTCTGACCAGGAGTTGGGAGGTTTGGGGGGAACCCGGGCCCACCCTCTACTCCAGGTTCCAGCCCAGGGCCCTGTGGGATGCAGCTGTCTAGAGAGCCTCCTGGAACAGCTGGGCGACAGCTACACCTCCCTGGGCTACTTCCCCATGGCCTCCTCCCAGCACCTTCTTTATCCTCACCACAGGACCTCCCTTCTGCTGTCTGATAATGCTTGTACACCTCAGTCCTCCAACAGCCCACGTTCTCACTCTCAGCTCCTAGTGCCTCTTGCTCCCAACTCCTCACACGCACACCACAAACTGAAGTGAGCTCCTTTTTAAAACCCAGGTGCCCTGATTAGCCTGCCTTAATTGATTCTAGCAGCTTCTTGATTGGCTGCAGGTGTTCTAATCAGCCTGTCTTAATTGTCTCCAGAAGGTTCCTGATTGTTCTGAAACCTTCCCTGTTACCTTACCCAGGGAAAAGGGACCTACTTAGCCTGGGGCTAGTATATCTGCCTTCTATTACACTCCTATAGCCATCTGGCCTGACCCTGTCACAGGTACCAACACAAGGGGAAAGAGAGAGGCAGCTTGTCGCTGCTGTTGCCACTTCAGGGCTACTGCTTGGCCTGGACACTCCTGTGCCAGGTACCTCCCTGGCCTGGTATTAGGAGCTCACGCACCCAGGGGTGGGTGGCACTTCAGCACAGACTCACATGTGATCTGATCTCTTGGCGGGTCTAGTGAGCCCACTCGCTCCCCAGAGGTCATCATCAAAGCTGGCATTTCTTTGGTGGAGAATGCAGATTCAGCGACCCCGCAAGGTTTGGTGAATTCATGTGGGCTTTGCCAACTTGTTCATTTAAAAAACAAACAAACAAACAAAAAATTCCAAAACATTCAAAAATTTTAAATTTTTGGGGTTCAATTTCAAAAGTATGTAAAAACACTCAACATTGAACGGAAATGTTTAATTTGAAATGCATTTCTTTTCCAACTTTTCGATTGGCCACAAAATTCAAAACATTTAGTTTTTGGTTTGACTTAAATCCCTCCCCCTCTTCCCCACCACCCCCGTTTTTTTGGAATGGCCCGTGGACTGTAAAATCTCTCATTTGCTCGGCTCTCGTTGCCATGTCACCTCCATCCTAAGTCACCTCTAAACATGGAAACGGCAGCTGAGTGTCACATCAGCAGGCATTGAGCAAATGACACTCCTGACTCTATGTTCCCAACCCACATGGGGAGCAATAACAGGCCCCTCCAGCAGCCTCTGGTGGGTGCTCGCCCCATCCCCTTGAACCCCAGTTACATGTCTGCACCCCCCTGCCACACTCCAGTCACACATACAACAGAGAAAGAAGACCACAGTGTATTTTTTATAAAAAACTGGTTTAGAGGGGAAGTGAAAGGAACTATTTTTTAAAAGCATGTGTAACAAATGGAAGAGAGAGAAAGATGATAGCAATGAATATAAATAAGAAGCTAGGAAAAATAGAAAATTGGTAAGGGAAGCAAAAGGACACAAGAAGAACTCCAAGATCAGCAAAGTTAAGGACCATAAGAAGGAATCTTTAAAAGTGTATTAGGGACAAAATGAATCCTAACAATGGAGTTGGTCTATTACTAAATGGAAAAGGCAGAATAGGCAGCAGCATTCAATAAATATTCTGTTCTGTATTTGGGAAAAGGTCAGACGCTGTATTCATAGCCTATGATATTGATGAAATACTTTCCATTCCAACAGTAACTAAGGAGGACATTAAATCAGCAGGTCTGAGTAACTTGCATCCAAGAGCTTTAAAACAGCTGGCCGAGGAGCTCTCTGGACCATGCATTGTGATTTTCAATAACTATTGGAACACTGGGGAAGTTCCAAAGGACTGGAAGAAAATCAATGTTGTGCTAATACTTTAAAAGGGTGAACAGGATGACCCAAATAATTATGGGCTGTCAGCCTGACAGTGATCCTGGACAGACTAATGGAATGGCTGACACAGGACTTGATCAATAGAGAATTAGAAGAGGACAATATAATTCATGTCAATCAGCATATATTTATGGAAAATAGAGCTTGTCAAATTGACTCGATAACTTTTCTTGGTGAGATTACAAGTTTTGCTGGTAAAGGGAGTGTCACGGAGTCCCCAGGCGATGCTCTGGAACTGCTCCCTACAAAGCCAGTCAGGACTCTGGTGAAGTCCCCTCTCTCTGAGCAGACTGTCTTCAGGGCAAGAAGCTCACACAGCTTCTACCTTCCTGGGTCTGACCTTGGAGCATTCAGCATCCTCTGCCCCTCTGTGCGCTTCCCACAGCGAGTCCACCCAGGTGGGGTCCTGGGGAAGCCAGAGAGTCCTGCACCCCAACTCCGCTGTCAGACGTGACTCTCAGCCAGCCAGTAAAACAGAGGTTTATTAGATGACAGGAACATGGTCTAAAACAGAGCTTGTAGGTACAGAGAACAGGACTCCTCAGCCAGGTTCATTCTGGGGGGCAGTGAGCCAGACAATCACTTCTGCACTTCACTCCATGTCCCCAGCCAGCCCCCAACTGACTCACTCTCCACCCCCTCCTCCTCTGGGCTTTGTCCCTTTCCCCGGGCCAGGAAGTCGCCTGATTCCTTTGTTGTCCAACACCTTTAGCTCTCACCTTGCAGGGGGGAAGGGCCCAGGCCATCAGCTGGCAGGAGACAAAGTGTTGGCCATTTATGTACACTGGCCCTTTGCTCTGCAACTATTACACCCCCTTATCCCACCACCTAGAGACTTAAGAAATGCATAGGGGAAACTGAGGCACCCCTACAGTATTCAGAGGAAACATTAAGAACAGTCCCACATCGTCACAGGGAGCAAGTTGATGGAATACGCAGAAACGTCTCTGAGGCGTTGGGTTTGGTACCGCGTGGCATTTTGATTCACCATGTTTATTATGATAGTGCATAAGGACCTACCACAAACGGGCCCATTGAGTGAGGCATGACACAAACACAGAGCAGCAGATGGTCCCTGCCCCAAACAGCTGACAGTCAAAATAGAGAAGACAGACAAAGGAGGGAGAATCTTCGCATCATAGAACTGCAGGGCTGGAAGGGACCTTGAGGTGTAGTCCAGTGCCCTGAGCTGAGGCAGGACCAAGTAAACCCGACAGCTGTTCGTGCAGCCTGTTCTTGAAAACCTCCAGTGAAAGGGATTCTGCAACTTCCCTCGGAAGCCAATTCCCGTACTTAACTGCTCTGATAGAAAGTTTTTCCTAATATGTAACCTAAGTCTCCCTGGCTGCAGATTAAGCCCATAGCTTCTTGTGCTCCCTTCAGTGGACATGGAGAACAATTGATGCCCATTTCCTTACAACAGCTGTTAACATATTTGAAGACTGTTATCAGCACAGGTGCTGACTTTCCAAAGTGCCAGGGGTGCTCGATCCCAGCTCTGCCCCAGGCCCCGCCCCCACTCCACCCTTTCCCCCAAGGCTCCTCCCCACTCTGCCTCTTCCTGCCCCCACTCCACCCCTGCCCTGCCTCTTCCTGCCCAGTTTGGCCCCCTCCCCCGAGTGCATGCTGCATCCCCGCTCCTCCTCACCGCACCCCCTGAGCCTCCTGAATGCTGCAAAACAGCTGGTTGCGGTGGGCGGGAGGCAGGGAGGAGGTGATGATCGGTGGGGCTGCCGGTGGGCAGGAGGCGCTGGGGGTGTGCGGGGGAGCTGATGGGGGGCTACAGCCCTGGAGCACCCACGGAGTTGGCGCCTGTGGTTCTCAGGTCCCCCCTCAGGCTTCCTCTATCATGGCTAAACATGCCCAGGTTTTAACCACAGGTCAGGTTCTCTAAATGTTCTATAATTATTGTTACTCAGCTCAGGACTCTCTCCAATTTGTTCAGATCGTTCTTAAGTGTGACATCCAAAACTGGACCCAGAACTCCAGCTGAGGCCTCACCAGAGCTGAGCAGACCAGGACAGTTATCTCTTGCATCTTCCATACAGCACTCCTGTTCATGCACCCCAGAATAAGATTAGACTTTTGTGCAGTTGCATCCCATTGTTGGCACAAGTTCCGTTTGTGATCCACTCGAACCCTTGGACTCTTTTCAGCAGCGCTGCTGCCGAGCCGGTTATTCCCCAGCTGGTAATTGTGCATTTGATTTTTCCTTCCTAAATGTAGCTCTTTGCACTTGTCTTTACTGAATTTCATCTTGCTGATTTCAGACCAATTCTCCTATTTGTCAAAATCATTTTGATTTCTGATCCTGTCCCTCCAAAGTGCTTGCAACCCGTCCCAGCATGGGGTCAGTCGCAAATTGTATAGCACCTTCTCCAGCCGTTATTCAAGTCGTGGATGAGAAGGGATAGAACACACCAGCAGAGTGTGCAGTGTGATGGCAGCCAGCAGCATGCTGTTTATTTCCATGATTTTTTGAGGGGTGGGCTCAGTTGAGAGGTGTTCAGGGACATGCTTGCCTTGTAGCACCTCCTGCTGGCCGAGTATGGCTTTGTGGAGTCCTGTTTCAGTTTCCCCTTCTCTCGGGACTCCTTAGGGATGGCTAATGCCATCCCTGCCTGGGCTGGTGTAATCACATAGTTCAAATAGGGATGTAAAGTACTAAATGGTTAAAAGGTAAACCGGTAAGCATTAGTCTTACCGGTTAACCGACCCTAACCGCTAGCCCCCAGCCCTGGGCCAGCTGGCCGACCCCAGCCCCAGACCGTGCTGGACAACCCCAGCCCCGAGCCGCACCAGCCAGAGCAGTCCCAGCCACAGAGGTCCCCACCCGTCTCCCTTTAATGTGTTAACCGTTTAAACAACATAATTTTAATAGTTTAAACAGTTAACTTTTTAAATGGATATTTACGTCCCTAAGTTCAAAGCAACCCTCACAGTCCCCAGACAAAGTCCATCACAACAGCACAAAAGCCCCAGCTTAGCTCTGGCATCTTCAGCCAGTGCTGGAGCGGTTCTCCTGTCCCACTCTGCTCTTCGCCAAACATTTCCCAGCCCTTCCCACCTGGAGCTCAGCCTTCTTCTCTCTGGCTCAGAGAGGTCAGCAGGCCACCCCCTGGGGCTGCTCCCCTGGGCTCCCCTGGTTCCTCAGGGTGTCCTGCTCTCTGCAGCCTCTGCCACAGCTTCCAGCGGTGCTCTTACATCCCTGGGTTGAGAGAGGTCAGTGGGTAGCCCGCTTGCCCTGCTGCTGATTCCCCCTTCCTAAGGCACAGGTCCCTTCCCTGAAACCCAGCTGAGCAGCGGGTAATCAGTCACATGTTCACTGGACTCCCCCACTCTCTCTTAAAGGGGCCAGTCACCCTATGTCATAGGAGACGAGCTACATGGAAAGAAAAGTGAAGGGAAAGGGGACATTGAAAGGATGGGTAAAGGGCAACAGGGCCGGGGAGAAGGGGTAGGAAGAGCAAGTATGGAGTGAAGAAACTAGAACCCAAGAAACTAGAATGATACAAGGTCAACATGGCCCAGATTAAATGGATTAATGTCTAGCTAACTAACACGGCTCAAAATGTAACTGTAAACGGGGAATCATCATTGAACAGGAGTGTTTCCAATGGAGTGTGGCAGGGATCGGCTCTCGGTCCAGTGCTATTTAACACTGATATCAGTGACCTGAAGAGAACACAAAATCATCACTGATAAAGTGTGCAGATGACATAAAAATTGGGGGAGTGGTAAACAACTGATGCAGAGTGATCTGAAACTATACGCATTTAAATATGACCGCAGGACCCCAGAGTGGGTGGGTTTGAGCCCAGACCTCACTGGGAATGGGGCCTAAACTCCATCATTCTACAGTATGGATTCAGCTCAGCCCCTGAGAGTCCAACACTATCCCGCAATCCCCTGGGCCGGCTGGTATTCTTCATTCCCTCTATTCCAAGAGTAGCCAATTGGCTCCCGGGAAATGGAGGCCACCTCCCCATGTTGAAGTACAGCACCTCTGCGCTGAACCCGTCCATTTCCTTCTGGCCGCTGAGCTGCAGACACAGTGACCTTTCTCCTGTGCTTGCAGTGGCCACCAGCCAGAAGAAACCCTTTGCCAAGCGCGCTGCTCCCTGCTTGCAGGAGCATGGGCAGATATTGGTGAAACTCCAGTGTGAGGCGAGTAAGTGTCTGAGGAATGACCACGCGCACCAGGAGACAGCGAAGCTGGCAGCGTGCGGGATTCACCGAGCTGGGGACCAGTGCAGGGGGTAGCGTGAGCAGCCTCAGACAGTACCAGAAAGCCGGGGATGAAAACCGCACTCCTGGGACCTCACCATCATCCTGCCTCTTTTATGAGGACCTTGACTGGGTGCTGTGCTGAGCATGGAGCCAGCAGCCCTTCACAATGGCCTGGTCAGCTGTGAGGGCGACCTTCTGACCCCCAAATCCAGCCACCGGACCAGGGGGAAGCCAGCAGGCAGTGGATCAGTAGCCAAGTGATTGTGGGGCTGGAACTTGTCCCTCATGAGGCTTTGCTTCTGGAGCAGCTGCAGCAATCCTGGGGCCTTACTCGGAGGAGGGTTTTGATGCCACCACAGAGCAGCCTGTCACAGAACCGGCAGCAGAAACAGCAGAGACTGAACTTGCCTCAGAGCTTGGTAAGTTTCTGTCTCCATGTTTGTTTGGATTACTATAGGAATGGGAGAGATTTCCCGTATACGAACCAATGCAAACGCTATGACAAGCCCAGGGCAGGAGTGTGTATCCACGCCTGGTGGGTTGCACATGGAATTCGGAATGGAGACTGGGAAGCACAAACAGCGAACCATACATTTAAAAAGTGAAGTTTTCCTAGAAATCTGCACATTCTACTAAGACGTGCTGGGCATGTGGAGGCTGCAGAGTGGGAGGGCAGAGAAGCCGTGCAGGAGTCGACACTCGCAGACACTGGAATAGGAACTTGGTTGAGGGAGGACGACCTGTGTGAGTGGCTGCTTTCGCTAATGGCCACAAGAGAGCAGGCTCCTGCAGTCCCCCCAAGGTGCCAGGCGCTGCAGACCAGTGAGACTTTGGACAATTCCATGGTTGGGTGGCCCATGTAGCCAGGACTTAGCAGCAGCAGGACAGGGCAAATCTACACCCTGCATACTGCCATCCCCATGCTGATCCCCTACCCCTGCGTACTTCCACCCCCATGCTGACCCCCTACCCTGCATACTTCCATCTCCATGCTGACCCCCTACCCCACATACTTCCATCTCCATGCTGACCCTTACCCCTGCATATTTCCACCCCCATGCTGACCCCTACCCCTGCATACTTCCATCCCCATGCTGACCCCCTACCCCTGCATACACCCACTCCAATGCTGACCCCCCTACCCCTGCATACTCCCACCCCCATGCTGACCCCTTCCTCCCAGCATGCATCCACCCAATCCAGGCCCCTCCTGCTTCCAGTCCACCACCCACTGCAGGCCTCTATGCCCGGACAGCAGCCCTAAGTGTGTGCTAAATGCACAAGGAAGGGGAAGGAGAACATGCCAGGGGACATGCAGCATTTGGGTTTGTTGGGCACTGTTTGCACTGTCCCATGTTTGGTTTACGCCCTTTGTTTTACTAGTGGCTGTGGTTTTGTTTTATGACTGTTGTTTCGATGCTCTAATGGCAGCTGGCCTGCCTGACGAAGCTCTAAGACTGTTCTATTTGTAATACAAATAAAGGAATGTATGTGATCACAAACGTTTATCGCCAGCCCTCCCTCACATCTTATAATGTGTGTTTTGAATAATTAAGATAAACACATGGCGAGGCACAATGGGCAACTTGTATCCAACGGTAATTTCTCAATACATCTGTGTACATCAATCCATAATGTAAATGCACAGTGCCCCACCCAGCCCAGGAGATGAGCAGTCTTCCAACAGTGGCCAGTGCTTGGTGCTTCAGAGGGGGTGAACAGAACAGGGCACTCTATCAAGTGATCCATCCCCTGTCATCCAGTCCCAGCTTCAAGCAGTCAGGAGCTTTGGGGCACCCAGATCATGGAGTTGCATCCTTAGCCCATCTTGGCTAATAGCCATTGATGGACCTATCCTCCATGAATTTATCTATTTCCTTTTTGAACCCAGTTATACTTTTGGCCTTCACAACATCCCCCAGCAATGAGTTCCACAGGTTGACTCTGTGTTGTGTGAAGAAGTACTTCCTTGTATTTGTTTTAAACCTGCTGCCTCTTAATTTCATTGGGTGACCCCTGATTTGTGTGTGATGTGAAGGGGTAAATAACACTTCCTTATTCACTTTCTCCACATCACTAATGCTTTTACAGACCTCTGTCATATCCCCCTTTAGTCAGCAGTCTTTTTAATCTCTCCTCCTATGGAAGCTGTTCAACACTCCTAATACATTTTGTTGCCTTTCTTCGTACTTTTTCCAATTCAAATATATCTGTTTTGAGATGGGGTGACCAGAACTGCACTCATTATTCAAGGTGGGAGCATACCATGGATTTGTATAATGGCATACTGATATTTTCGAGTTTATAATCTATCCCTTTCCGAATGATTCCCAACGTTCTGTTGGCTTTTTTGACAGCCGCTGCACATTGGGTGGCTGTTTTCAGAGAATTCACCACACTGACTCCAGGATCGCTTTCTTGAGTGGGAACAGCTAATTTAGACCCCATCATTTTCTGTGTGTACTTGGCACAGCATTTCCCGTACCAACACTGACATACATGCACATGCATGGACATATCCGTACGCGCCCACAGCCACACGGGCACTCACACAAATACATACACAACCACACACCCCTCCCGCAGCACACACTGCCAATACAAGTTTTCTATGCATGCTAGGGTAGGAAAGCTCTCAGGCTTGGGAAAAAGGGGGATATACTCTTTTGGTCTGCATGTGTAGCTACAGGTGCTAATCCAGAGCCAGTGTCATAGAATAGAATCATAGAATCATAGAATATCAGGGTTGGAAGGGACCTCAGGAGGTCATCTAGTTCAACCCCCTGCTCAAAGCAGGACCGATCCCCAATTAAATCGTCCCAGCCAGGGCTTTGTCAAGCCTGACCTTAAAAACCTCTAAGGAAGGAGATTCCACCACCTCCCTAGGTAACGCATTCCAGTGTTTCACCACCCTCCTAGTGAAAAAGTTTTTCCTAATATCCAACCTAAATCTCCCCCACTGCAACTTGAGACCATTACTCCTCGTCCTGTCATCTGCTACCACTGAGAACAGTCTAGAGCCATCCTCTTTGGAACCCCCTTTCAGGTAGTTGAAAGCAGCTATCAAATCCCCCCTCATTCTTCTCTTCCACAGACTAAACATCCCCAGTTCCCTCAGCCTCTCCTCATAACTCATGTGTTCCAGTCCCCTAATCATTTTTGTTGCCCCCTGCTGGTCTCTTTCCAATTTTTCCACATCCTTCTTGTCGTGTCGGGCCCAAAACTGGACACAATACTCCAGATGAGGCCTCACCAATGTCGAATAGAGGGGAACGATCACGTCCCTCGATCTGCTGGCAATGTCCCTACTTACACATCCCAAAATGCCACTGGCCTTCTTGGCAACAAGGGCACACTGTTGACTCATATCCAGCTCCTCATCCACTGTCACCCCTAGGTCCTTTTCCGCAGAACTGCTGCCTAGCCACTCGGTCCCTAGTCTGTAGCGGTGCATTGGATTCTTCCGTCCTAAGTGCAGGACTCTGCACTTGTCCTTGTTGAACCTCATCAGATTTCTTTTGGCCCAATCCTCCAATTTGTCTAGGTCCCTCTCTATCCTATCCCTACCCTCCAGCGTATCTCCCACTCCTCCTAGTTTAGCGTCATCCGCAAACTTGCTGAGGGTGCAATCCACACCATCCTCCAGATCATTTATGAAGATATTGAACAAAACCGGCCCCAGGACGGACTCTTGGGGCACTCCACTTGATACCGGCTGCCAACTAGACATGGAGCCATTGATCACTACCTGTTGAGCCCGACAATCTAGCCAGCTTTCTATCCACCTTGTAGTCCATTCATCCAGCCCATTCTGGGTCGGCAGGAGGGGCCTGAAGCCAGACGCTGGGAGCCAGGCACACGACCAGACAGCTATGGGCACAAAACCACAATACTACAAAACCACAATACTACACACACAGGGCATCGCCTGGGGGAGGGCCCTGCACAGAACATCAGCCCCCCCCTTCCCACTTCCCCGGCTGGGTGAGGGGCCGCTGCAGAGTGTCAGCTGCCCCCCCCCCCCGCCTCAGTTGGGTGAGAGGCCCCTGCACAGGTCCACCCACCCCGGCTCACAAGCTGGGTCAAGCAGACAGCCAAAGGGCTGTCAAAGGACAGCAAAAGTGTCATCTGCCCCTTTGTTCCCGCCGCTGCGTGTGAGGACAGGTGCCGGGCCTGGCACAAGCCTGGGCCATGTGGGACCAGCAGGCCCTGATCCCTGTCACACTGAGCGAGGGAGAGATGTTGTCATTACTGAAATCCTCTAAGTGTGGGCTCAAGTGGGAAAATGTCCCGGGGGATCTGGCCATGTGCATAGCAACGTGTCTTTGTTAGCACACACATGGGCTAGTGTGTATGTGTGCGTCGGTGTGCATGTGTATTAGTGTGGGGGTGTACTAGTGTGTGAACGTGTATATGGTTGTGCAGGATTAGTGAGTGGATGTGTGTGAGAATGCATTATTAATGGGTTTTCACTGGTGCGTGGATGTGCACAATGTAATTCCGGAGCAGTCCCCTATACTAAATAAATAACACGGCATTAGTATCGTATTGACATAACAGACTCTTGAGAAACTGCCAGATCTGGTGCCAGCTCTTGCCAAAGTCCCCCAGTCTCAACAGACCACTGAGCTGGCTCCAGGCACTCCCGGTCCTGGCTGCCCCACCCATCAGCGCCCCCCTGGACATCCCTCCCAGCAGCAGCCCCCCTAGATGTCCTCTTCCGTGGCCATCAGCTGTTACAGGCCGTCATACCTGGACAGTTGGCCACACTCCAGGAGAAGCTGTGTCACCATATCATCGTGGATTGGTCCATGAGGAAGTGCGGCAGACATTATGGACCGGGCCAACAAGAGGTGCAATCCAAAAGAGAGAGAGATTCACGGCAAGAGGAGAGGCAAACAGAAAGGCTCATAAAGTCTGCTGCAGTTTCCACGGTATACATCTGATGAAGTGAGCTGTAGCTCACGAAAGCTCATGGTCAAATAAATTGGTTAGTCTCTAAGGTGCCACAAGTCCTCCTTTTCTTTTAGCGGGAGGACAGGGGCAGATATGAAGATAGAGCACAGCGCAGAGAACTGCCAGAGTGGCTCCTTTCACTAATGGCCACCAGACGGCCTGGCCTGAGCCACCCGGGTACAATGGGCTGCAGACCAGGAGCAGTTTGGGCAAAGCCAAGGCTGGGTGGGCCAGGCCCTCGGGCCTATCAACGGATGGACAGGCTGTGCAGTACCCCGCCCCCCTGGGCACCTCCACCCTCCGTCCCAGTGCCGAGTGTGTGGCAGATGTATAAGGAAGGGAAGGGAGAAGGGGAGGCCAGGAGACATGGCCCAGTAGGGGGGTTCCATCTTGGAAGTTGTTTCCCTGGTTGCTGGTGTTCCTGCACTTTGCTCATGGGTGTGTTAAAGGGTTTGGTAGCACAAGTGTTTTGGCATGCTAACAGCAGCTGGCCTGCTGGGCAGCGGATCAATATTGTGCTTTTCTAATAAAGATTTTAAAATAAAGATTTTTGTTTTATTAAGACAATGTGTCACCCTCACTGCTTCCCGTCAGATGACGTGTAGTTCCATCCATACCGACAAACACACGATAAGGGACAACTTTGAAGTGGTATGCGACCACTACTGGTTTGTCTGCACAGACACCCAAATCCGCAGTTCTCCCCCACCCATGCCCACCCGTTCCATAAGTGGTCACGTCATTCACAAGTACAACACATGGCAATCAAACCTAATGTCCTGGGAGCATTTCACACTCAAATTCACAAAGGTACTAGTCTCCCGCTGCCCTTGGACCGGGCGAGTCCACCTTGTGGGAGTACAAAGCGGCCTCGACTTCTGGTGCCAGGGAGCATCCAGCTCTGGACTTTCTGGCTGAGGGTGCCAGGTCAGCAGCCGCCGCTGTCATGGGCCCACTCAGGGGGAACGGCTCACTCTGGCTTTGCAAAGGGTATGACGAGCACAGGTCCTGTGCTAGGAGAGTGCAAACCAAAAGCCGGATGCGTGGGCAGGCTGCTCCCAATCCCGGTGATGAGTGGGGCTGGACGGTCAAGGTTTCCACACTGAACCACGAACTAAGGGCTGGAGAGACCATGTTTCAAGAGGGCACAAGGAAGTCTGGGACCTGGTGGGATGGACTTGGGTCTGTGTGCTGTGGTTGTACTCTGGAGCCCTGGGCTGGGACTTGTGGTCAAACATTCTCCACCTGGGGTGAGGAATCAGTGTAGATGCTCAAGCCCTGGTTTGCTGACTCAAGTTCCTCTAACCCTGGGCTTCCAGTGCAGCGTGGACGTTCTGAGTGTGAGGGGGCTGTTGCCCCCTTGCTAACATTCAGGGGGGGTGTTTTGGTTGGCTAGCTCTCAGTACTAAAAGGGGAAGGGTCTATGGGAAACCAGGACCCTGAGACTGACAGCCCCCAGGAACAATGCGGAGAGGCCAATGCTCCAGGTCAGCCTGAATGACAGGGCGGGCAGGCTAATCAGGGGGTCAGGAGGCCAGGGCGGTCCCGTCCTCCGTGTGAGCTGGATTTGCCTAGGTCGGACAGAGTGGGGCCGAGCTAAGGAGAAAGCAGGGGCCCGAGCTGAGCTGGGGAGCAGAGCTGGGCCAGATCCAGAGGGACCAGAAAAGCAGCCCAGAGAGAGCAGACCCTGTCCTGGGAGCAGAGCTGCAGCGACCAGAGCCAGAGGGGCCAGAGAAGCAGCCCAGGGAGCTGGAGGCAGAGCAGCAGCAGCCGTGCAGAGACCGAGTGGTGGAGCTGGGGCTGGAGCAGTCTGGAGCTGGATGCGGTGAGCAGCTGGGGAGAGCGAGGGGGACCCTGGGCACGGGCCCAGCACAGGGAGACGTCTCAGTCAAGAGGCTCTGCAGGCCAGGCTTGGATCGTAACCCCGACAGGGCGGGGGCGACACTGGGCAGAAGGGTCCTACCACTTAGAGCCTGAGAGCGTGAGGCCACCACCAGAGCGAGTGTCCAACCGCAGCATCCCTGCAGCACAGCCAGGGCCGGAGCAGGAGGCCTGGGACTTGCAAGGAGCAGACTGTGAACTGCCCTGACGTTCCAGAGACGCTGTTTGTGATGTTCCCTGCCACAGAGCGGGGTGATGTGTTTCCTTTCACCTTTCCCATTTTTCCCTTATTCTTTTAAAATTAATTGTTGATTAAATAACTTGCATTTGCATTAACTTGTATGTAATGATCAGGGGTCAGAGAAGTGCCCAGTGCAGAGAGAGCCCCCCAGAGTGGGGACACCCTAGTCCCTGTCCTAGGTGATCACAGCAGGATTGGGGGTCAAGCCCCCCAGGAATCCAGGGCCCAGCCTTGTTGGGGTTACGAGGACTCTGCCAGACAGGAGAGTGGAAGGGGAGTCCTCAAGGGCAGGGAAGCCATTGGGTAAAGGAAGTGGGAGCGAGGACTCCGATCCTTTTGCTAGCCCACTTCACCGGGGTAGTGCAGAAGCCAGGAAAGTTCCCCACAATAGCGGGACTGTTCCCCCGCTTACATAATTGGTGTCACGAGTAGGATCCTTTCCACAGGGTCCACCTCACTGGTTTGCTGGTTGAGTTCTGGTCACGCTGTCCAGGCCTGGTCAAGAACCCGACCAAGGCTGGAATTGAAGAACTACGGGCCCAGTTTGCTGAACTTCAGCACAGATTGTCAGACCAAGCTGCGGCATACAACAAGCTAGAACAGAACAGAGAGACGTCTTATCACTGGCTAAGGCAGTAATAGACCAACAGGCAGCAGAAGGTAAGAAACCCCCTATTATTTATGTCCCACGGGAGCAGAAGGTCACAGAGTTTGGTGGCTTCCCGGCAAGATCAGGAGACATTACGGGTCAAGTCTGTGAAGGTGGCTCTGCGTGTGCCAAGACTACCTGAATAAGATCATGTGGACTTCGTAGAGGAGCACCTCAAGGGCCAGGCCAAGGCCACAGTAAAGTTCATGGCAGTGGCAGACAAAAAAGATGTGGAAAAGGTGTTTGAACTCCTCCTAGAAATGTATGGAGATAAGGTACCTATTGGAACCCGACTAAAGGAGTTCTTTGAGCAAAAGTAGGAGCCCCATGAAACTATCCGGGCATATGCATATGACCTCCAGGAGAGAATGAGCAAAGTGGAGCGGTGAGACCCTCAACAAGTTCCAGACCCAGATACGGTTCTGAAAGAGCCGTTAGTGCTGGGGCTCCAGGATGATTCCCTCCACCGCGAAATGAAAAGGAGGTTTAAGGAAGAGCCCAGTAAGAAGTTCCATAAACTCATGGAGGCTGCCATTATGTGGTCAGAAGAAGAGGAAGTTCCTGTGACAGAGACAGCCAAGCCTAACCCCCGTATACGAAGTGGGGGCCTAGTGAATGCAGCTGCTGGAGAAAAGGCCCTGCCCCAAACACAGTTAACACTGGAAAGTTTAAGTGAGGCTGTCCAAAAACTGGCGATCCAACAGGAGGAGATGATAAAAGTGATGACTGAGTTAATGAAAGAAAAAAATCCCATTAGCATGTCAAAGTATCCAAGGGCACCAGGATCTCGAAGAGCCTCACTAAAGGATGAGCTGGGAAGGTACATCTGTTACACTTGTGCAAAGCCAGGTTTTGTGCTGGAAATGGCCCAACCTGTTGATCACTTTAGATAAGCTATTACCAGCAGGACAGTGGGGTGGGAGGAGGTATTGTTTCATATTCTCTGTGTGTATATAAAGTCTGCTGCAGTTTCCACGGTATGCATCTGATGAAGTGAGCTGTAGCTCACGAAAGCTCATGCTCAAATAAATTGGTTAGTCTCTAAGGTGCCACAAGTCCTCCTTTTCCTTTTGCGAATACAGACTAACACGGCTGTTCCTCTGAAACCTGTCAATATGGGAGAAGGAGTCCCAGGGATTCTAGGGATGAACATCATTAGTGAGCTGAAGGAGCTACCGTTGCCAGAAGAAGGAACCAGGAGGATGAACCGTCATGGGCACGCTAAGAAGAATGCTGTGCTGAGTAGAATACTGGCTCGAGCCAGTAGAGACAAAACCATGCATTGGGCCCTGCAGGGCAGATTGGAAATGTTGAAGTGGGCAGAAAACAGAAGACTGTTATTCCTCCTCGGAGAGGGAAGATCCTTGACAAACACTGCTGTGTATCAGAAAATACCAATAGATTTTGAGCTCTTGTTGAGCCTACATGTGGGGTAAATCTACCTAATGGACTTCTGTCAGCCAATGTACTGACTAGTGCCATCAAAGGAAGAGTACCAGTGAGTCTTCTAAACGCAAGCGTGAAGGCTAGGGAGTTGCAGCCTGAGGAGGTGATCCATCAGGTGAAGGTAACATCTGGGGAGAGGGGAGAACAAGTTACCTTTCCTCAGGAAAGATGTGGTGGGGGACTGCCAGTTCCAGTTCAAGCAGCATGCCAAGGGCTGATTGCTGCACAGGTGGCTAACTTAAGGGTGTTGCCAGAGAAGCATCAAGAAGCCTTTTCAAAGGATGAGGTGACCAATTTTGATGACTGGGTCAAAGGTGTCCATGACAGGCCAAAGACAGCCTGTTGCTGAACTGAAGTTGCTTTCAGTACAACTAAAGACACAGCCCAAAGAAGGAAAAGGACTTATGATCGCAAGTCCAGTGGGGCTCTCATCAGACCTAATGACTGTGTACCAGTTTGTAGCCACAGACGCCAGAGACGTAATAAAATACAGGACAAATGGAAGGCAAATCCCCACACTGTGGTCACCCACAACAATCCCGAACTGCCAGTGTATGCTATCCAGCCTGAACACGGAGGTCCTGAGAGAGTAGTACATAGGGACCAGCTAAAGCATTGGACTTTTAGTCTTACCAGGGCTCGTAGAAAGCATAGAGCAGCATTTCCAGAGGAGACTAAAACCAATGGGGTAAACCCAAACCCTAACAGGAATGGCCAGATCCCTCAAACTGACCCAGTATTACCCGAGAACAGGGAAATAGAAAATATGAGTAACGAACCACCAGTTTTAAGAAGGTCCCAGAGGGCTAATAAAGGTGTACTTCCTCTTAGACTTAGAGATGATTAGGTTATTGGTTCTATGTAGTGTTTTAATGAATATTGTTATGTATAGTATGAAGAAGTAGATGTAAAACGTTAAATATGTTAAACCTTCTTTTGATCATTGTTAATGGGTTTTTGATATATGATACGATGTGGGTATACGTTGTTACTATAGGACCCAGATGTACTGGTGTGAATATTGTGGCTGTGGCAGAATTTTAGCAAGGGGGAATGTAAGGGGACTGTTGCCCCCTTACTGACGTTCAGTGGGGGTGTTTTGGTTGCTAGCTCCCAGTACTAAAAGGGGAAGGGTCTATGGGAAACCAGGACCCTGAGACTGATAGTCCCCAGAAACAAGAGAGGCCAATGCTCCAGGTCAGCCTGAAGGACAGGGCGGGCAGGCTAATCAGGGAGTCAGGAGGCCAGGGAGGTCCCGTCCTCCGTGTGAGCTGGATTTGCCTGGGTCAGAAGAGTGGGGCCGAGCTAAGGAGAAAGCAGGGGCCCAAGCTGAGCTGGGGAGCAGAGCTGGGCCAGATCCAGAGGGACCAGAAAAGCAGCCCAGAGAGAGCAGACCTGTCCTAGGAGCAGAGCTGCAGCGACCAGAGCCAGAGGGGCCAGAGAAGCAGCCCAGGGAGCTGGAGGCAGAGCAGCAGCAGCCGTGCAGAGACCGAGTGGTGGAGCTGGGGCTGGAGCAGTCCGGAGCTGGGTGCGGTGAGCAGCTGAGGAGACCGAGGGGGACCCTGGGCACGGGCCCAGCACAGGGAGACGTCTCAGCCAAGGGGCTCTGCAGGCCAGGCTTGGATCGTAACCCCGACAGGGCGGGGGCGACACTGGGCAGAAGGGTCCTACCACTTAGAGCCTGAGAGCGTGTGGCCACCACCAGAGCGAGTGTCCAACCCCCAGCATCCCTGCAGCACAGTCAGGGCCGGAGCAGGAGGCCTGGGACTTGCAAGGAGCAGACTGTGAACTGCCCTGACGTTCCAGAGACGCTGTTTGTGATGTTCCCTGCCACAGAGCGGGGTGATGTGTTTCCTTTCACCTTTCCCATTTTTCCTTGTTCTTTTTAAAATTAATTGTTGATTAAATAACTTGCATTTGCATTAACTTGTATGTAATGGTCAGTGGGTCAGAGAAGTGCCCAGTGCAGAGAGAGTACCCCGGACTGTTCCCCCGCTTACATGAGGGAACCTGCAGGAACACGTTGTTTACACACAGAGTGCTCTGGTGGGTACAGGAATTCACAGGCGATTCAAGCTCAGTTTGGGGCAAACTACAGTATAAGCTTCAATTAAATTGTAAGCAACATCTCATGCTTGATTGTTCATTAAACTAATTCACACTGAGCTAATTGCATGCCAGATCAGAGAGGAAATCCTACAGTCGTGCCCTGTGCTCACTGCAATAAATCATCATCCCTTCTAGGGAGCATCAGACACATTTCCTTACATGAAATGCAGTGGCAGTGTTGTTAGATGCCCACGGGGGAGCCTGATATTATCTTAGGCCCCGATCCTGTGACTGTGGCAAGGCAATGTGACCTAATGGACGGACAGATCATTGGACAGGGACAAGACCTGGGCTGTGCTCCTGGCTTTGCCACTGACCTGCTGTGTGAGCCTGGGCAAGTCCCTTCTCCTCTCTGGGCCTCAGCTCCCCTTCCACTGTGTGTCTGTCTTCTCTGGAAAGAGAAAAGAGAGGACTTGTGGTACCTTACAGACTAACAAATTTATTTGAGCATAAGCTTTCGTGAGCTACAGCTCACTTCATCGGATGCATTCAGTGGAAAATATAGTGGGGAGATTTATATACACAGAGAACATGAAACAATGGGTGTTACCATACACACTGCAACAAGAGTGGTCAGGTAAGGTGAGCTATTACCAGCAGGAGAGTGGGAGGCGGGGGGAGGCGGGGGCAGGACCTTTTGTAGTGATGATCAAGGTGGGCCATTTCCAGCAGTTGACAAGATCATGTGAGGAACAGTGGAGGGGAGGGGGGGAATAAACATGAGGAAATAGTTTTACTTTGTGTAATGACCCATCCACTCCCAGTCTTTATTCAAGCCTAAGTTAATTGTATCCAGTTTGCAAATTAATTCCAATTCAGCAGTTTCTCGTTGGAGTCTGTTTTTGAAGTTTTTTTGTTGAAGAATTGCCACTTTTAGCTCTCAGAGGAGCAGCCATGTTAGTCTGTATTCGCAAAAAGAACAGGAGTACTAGTGGCGCCTTAGAGACTAACCAATTTATTTGAGCATAAGCTTTCGTGAGCTACAGCTCACTTCATAGGTCTGTAATCGAGTGACCAAAGAGATTGAAGTGTTCTCCGACTGGTTTTTGAATGTTATAATTCTTGACGTCTGATTTGTGTCCATTTATTCTTTTACGTAGAGGCTGTCGAGTTTGGCCCATGTACATGGCAGAGGGGCATTGCTGGCACATGATGGCATAGATCACATTGGTGGATGTGCAGGTGAACGAGCCCCTGATAGTGTGGCTGATGTGATTAGGCCCTATGATGGTGTCCCCTGAATAGATATGTGGACACAGTTGGCAATGGGCTTTGTTGCAAGGACAGGTTCCTGGGTTAGTGTTTTTGTCGTGTGGTTGCGGGTGAGTATTTGCTTCAGGTTGGGGGGCTGTCTGTAAGCAAGGACTGGCCTGTCTCCCAAGATTTGTGAGAGTGATGGGTCGTCCTTCAGGATAGGTTGTAGATCCTTGATGATGCGTTGGAGAGGTTTTAGTTGGGGGCTGAAGGTGATGGCTAGTGGCGTTCTGTTATTTTCTTTGTTGGGCCTGTCCTGTAGTAGGTGACTTCTGGGAACTCTTCTGGCTCTGTCAATCTGTTTCTTCACTTCTGCAGGTGGGTATTGTAGTTGTAAGAACACTTGACAGAGATCTTGTAGGTGTTTGTCTCTGTCTGAGGGGTTGGAGCAAATGCGGTTGTATCGTAGAGCTTGGCTGTAGACGATGGATCGTGTGGTGTGGTCAGGGTGAAAGCTGGAGGCATGCAGGTAAGCGTAGCTACACATACACAAACATGTGAACACCTGCAACACACACATACATGCATAGCACAATGCAAACGTATTTGGTACTTGCTAAGGTATGCAGTGTACACTCCCACACACAAACACACGCATCTCGCTTTCACACACGCACCGCGAAAGGACGATGAATGCACTCACGTGCACACAAACGTGCACCCACGTGGGTGCACCTACTTGCTCATTCAAGCACACACTTCTGCACGTGCCCGGTCGCACGCCTGCAGTAACGTACACACCCCTTGTCCGCACAGACACAAACATCCTTTCACGCATGTGCAGCAGCACCTGTGCGAGTACATTGGAGCACAAGCAAAGATACTGATGCAGTTGCGTGCACAATCTTGCACCCACATGCACGACCCCATACGTGTGCACAAGCCCACATTCCTCCAAATGTATACACCTGCCCAAACATTCGCTCGCCCACTCACGTGCAAATACAGCCCTGTCATGTATACACACACTTACACACACACCTTTGTGCACATGCACACAAGCCAGGCCTGTAAGTATGCATGCAGAGGCACATGGATCCATACATAGGCACCCACACACACGAATGTTGATGAACGTGACCCACTGCCTCACATGCATAACACACGCACACACCCACGTGCACACAGTCACACGCAGGCTCTCAGACATATTGCACACAACTGTGTATAGTCATGCATGCACACCCATACTCACTAATGCACACAGGCAAAAGCACCCCTGCTTATATGCTTATACAACCACCCATGCCACTCATTTGTGCATTATTGTGGCAAATTGCCGGCACTACTATGATGGGTCTCACACTTTCTCTTCTTGTGTGTGTGTCTGGGGGGGGGGGTTTCAGGGCACCATTTCTTGCCCCTGATCTGGGGTATTAACTGTCCCACTAGTATCCCAGAGAAGGGGAGTGGAGAAGGAGGGACCCGGGCCCACCCTCTGCTCCGGGTCCCAGCCCAGGGGCCCTAGGGATAGCGGCAAACCACTTGAACTAGCGATTCCTTCTCCTGGGCTACTTCCCTCTCCAGCCCTTCAGCTTGTGCGGCTTCCTGCCTTCTCTCTGCTTGGGCCAGGTTTCTCCCAACCCCCTGTGTCTGTGGAGTCCCTCCCCTCTGCACAAGCCAGGTTTCCCTTTACCTAGGGTCTTTGTCTTCTGGCCCACCACAGCACTTCTCCAAACTCTCCTCTGGTTCCCTCCAAACTGCTCTTTGCTCCAACCCCAAACCCCTCTGCTTCAACTCCTCCTCCTGTCTGATTGAAGCAGGGGGGTTTTATCAGGTGATAAAATGCTGACACATACATGTATTTATCCGTGTTTATGTACACACTCCCACACTCGTTTGCCTATAAACACATACGCACAAACTCACACATGCACAGCCCCACTCGTGCAACCATACCACTTCATGTCCAAACGCTGGCATGAACACTAAAGGGTGTGTCCACACTGCATTGTAAACCTAGTCTATGGGACTGGGGCCTGGGGACTCAGTGTTTCCAATCCTGCTCTGGAGTATCCACACTGCTTTACAGATCTGGATTTATAGTTGCTGGACCTGGGTCTCCCAGCAATGCTAACATGTTCAAACTGCACTGCCCAGACCTCCTGGCTTGGGTCTGCAGCTTGACCTGCGTCCCCACTGCAAAATGACAGGGCTTGAACCCTGATCGCAGAGGGACACAGGCTCTGACTCACGCCCTCCCCCTCAACGGGGTTTTAGGACCTGAGTCAGACGGACTTGAGTGTGGACGGAAGTGGCACATAAGCCAGAGCCCGGACTTAGTGTGCAGTGTAATGTACGCCCAGATGCTAGTGCACATAAACCCATATGCACATATTTGTGCACAAGCAGACATGTACACACCAATTTCCACACACTCACTTCTGCCCTTACACACACACAGGAAAACTCACTCGTGCATGTACACAATAATGCACATGTATATTTCCCCCCACACACACATACTCCAGGCTACACAAAACCGCACATCCCATGCACAACCACACGCCCAGACAGCCGCCCCCATCCTCACACTCACTGTCTACGCGCATGCTGTCAGGTGTATCCCCATGAGTGCGCACGCAGACTCCCACACTGCAGGCATCACTCCCTCCCACGTGCACACCACCTCACGGGCATGCCCGCGTGCTCAGCTCGCCACAGGGCTTGGGGCCTGTGGTGCCTAGACCAGGCAGAGATGAAGGGATGCCCCAGCCCTGTACTAAGACACCTGCTGCCCCTCCTGCACCTGCTCACACCTGCCCCCTCGCCCAGGCATGCACACCCCTACATGTGGGTGCACACAAGCGTGCAAACAGACTCAGATGCTGTCACGGAGTCCCTGGGCGATGCTCTGGAACTGCTCCCTACGAAGCCAGGCAGGACTCTGGGGAAGTCTCCTTTCTGTGAGCAGCCTGTCTGCAGGACACACAGCTCACACAGCTTCCCCCTTCCTGGGTCTGACCTCGGAGCATTCAGCATCCTCTGCCCCTCCGTGCTCTTCCCACAGCGAGTCCGCCCAGGCGGGGTCCTGGGGAAGCCAGAGGGTCCTGTCCCCAGCTTCGCACTCAGACGTGACTCTCAGCCAGCCAGTAAAACAGAGGTTTATTAGATAACAGGAACATGGTCTAAAACAGAGCTTGTAGGTACAGAGAACAGGACTCCTCAGCTGGGTCCATTTTGGGGGGCAGTGAGCCAGACAACCACGTCTGCACTTCACTCCATGTCCCAGCCAGCCCCAAACTGAAACTCCCTCCAGCCCCTCCTCCTCTGGGCTTTGTCCCTTTCCCGGGCCAGGAGGTCACCGGATTCCTTTGTTCTCCAACACCTTTAACTATCACCTTGCAGGGGGGAAGGACCAAGGCCATCAGCTGGCAGGAGACAGAGTGTCGGCCATTTATGTACCCTGGCCCTTTGCTCTGCAACAATTACACCCCCTTATCCCACCACCTAGAGACTTAAGAAATGCATAGGGGAAACAGGCACCCCTACGGTATTCAGAGGAAACATTAGGAACAGTCCCACTTCATCACATCTGTCCCCCCTTCGAGACCGAACTGAGCGAGGTCACTTTAGCTGGTAATCTGGAGTTCGAAGCCACCAACGTTCCCATGGATGCCCCAGCATCTCTCCATTCCTTGGTTGGAGTTACACCAGGCCCTTCCAGTTTTATGCCCTTCCTTGGGTCGGGTGTGCTTGATGGCACTTGCTGGCAGCATGTGGGAAGGTTTTTGCGGCCCATGCCCTTTTTCCACCCCAAAAGCCCAGGGATTCAAACTGGGATCGGGTCTTCTCCCAGCAGTCCAGTCTGGAGGGCTGTGATTCGGGCTCTCTTGGTTAAGAGCCCCCATCTTGACCTTGGCCACCCTCTGACCATGTGTCTCTGTCACCCGCCGCTCGGCATCAGCCCCTTTCATTGGATGCAGCCACGTCGGGGCAGAGAGGTCAGGATACACCGCAAAGCACGGCCCCAATAGATGCGGCTGCAGCTCTTTAAGGGCCTGCCCCATGGCCAGGCATTTCTTCTTTATGGCCATGTCGTTCTGCTCCCGGGGCAGCAGCTTCTTGCTTGGGCACCCAGTGGGGTGTCTCTCTCCCTTAGCATCGACCTGCATCAGCAGCGTGCCCAGCCCTGCGTCTGAGGGTTGGTGAACACTGAAAAGGGCTTGGCACTGTCCGGGTTTACCAGATTTACCAGGCCCTGGATTAGAGCCTCCTTCAGCACACAGAGAGCCCTCTGACACTACTCGGTCCAGACCACCTTGTCTGGCTTCTCCTTCTTACATCACTCAGTGATGGGGCAGCTGGGGAGCTAAAGTGGGGTACAAACCCCCAGCAGTACCCCGCCATCCCGCTAAAGGCCTGGATCTGTTTCTTGGTCTGGAGAACAGGTAAATCTCTGATCCTCTTCACCAGCCCATTGGACTGAGGGTGATATGCAGAGGTTCAGGGCCAGACCCCACATTTCTCCCACAAGCCTCAGAGCCGGGCTGTCATGAATCGTAGAATATCAGGGTTGGAAGGGACCTCAGGAGGTCATCTAGTCCAATCCCCTGCCCAAAGCAGGACCAATCCCCAATTTTTGCTCCAGATCCCTAAATGGCCCCCGCAAGGATTGAACTCACAACCCTGGGGTTAGCAGGCCAATGCTCAAACCACTGAGCTATCCCGCTTCTGAAGTTTGAAATTTGACCCCTGGTCTGGAAGCACTTCGCTGGGGACCCCTTCTTTGCTGAAGATGGTCAGCAGCATGTCTGCCTTGGCGGAGGGCAGATCCCCCACCCCTGGGTAGCGGTTGGCGAAATCCATCACCACTAGGATGCATTTCTTCCCCAACCGGATCGCCTTGCTAAGGGGCCCCACTATGTCCAGAGCCCCCTTCCCTGCCGTGGAATCACTTCCCAGCAGCGCCTCTGGACCAGGCAAACCTGGTTGGCAGCCGTCCTGCCCTGCCTGTGGGGCCCCCCACTCAGCTGGGGTCTTATCTCCCCCCGTGCTCAGCGCCGTCCTTGCTGTCCCAGTGGGGGCAGGCAGCGAGCTCTCTGCTCTCCTTACAGCATCAGAGCCAGCGTGAGCCCCCTCTCCGGTGTGCAGGGGGGCAGGGAACATCCCTCTGTCCCACTCAGCCCCAGGGGTCTGGTTACAGGCAGGCAGGTAGCCTGAGCCTAGCAGCTCCACCCCGCTGCCAGCCAGGTCATCTGCATTTTCACTGACCATTTCCCTCTCCGTCAATTGTTTCCCTGGATTCAAATTCCTTTGCCGTTACAGGAGCAAGGCCTGGATCCTGTCCCAAAGAGACACAGTCACCCCCCAACAGGGTCTCACAGCTGATATCCTGAAGAACCCCAACAACCAGCCAGCCTGACCCCTACTGGGTCTGCACAGGGATCTGGGCCATAGGCAGGGCAAGGGGCTTTGTCCCTAGGACCCTCACCCAGGTCACACAGCCCCTCAGCATCTGCTGAGGCTTCACCACCCGGGGCCTGACACCAGTTCTCTCTGTTCCAGGGTCTCGCGACCCCAGGAACGTCTCCCCATTGACCATCACCTTCTGCTCCCACTGGGGGTCTGAGGGGCCTGGCCCCAGGAAACTCCACGCAGACATATAGGTTGGGGTCAGGAGTGGGAGCCTGTTCACCTCCCCACCCATCTGGCTGATTGCATCTATGGCCTTGGGACCCAGCAAGGGAGCTAGACACCGGAGTCCCCCTGGTTCAAATCGCCAGCCTGCTCAAAGGCAGTGAGGTGGCATCCACATCCCCCACTCCTTAACCAGGGGCAGCAATTTAGTCTCAAGCTTCCCTGCCGAACTGGCACCCCAGGGTCTATCCCCACTCACCCCTGGGGGGTCCCCTAGGCCTCTCCGCTCCCCCACCGCCAGTTCACGCTGCTGCTGCTTCTGCAGCTTTCTTGGGCTCTCACCGTCTCTCACAGTCCTCTTGCTCTCTCGGACTCAACTCCAATCCCGTCCGTCTCCGATTCTCTGATGGGGAACCTGATCGTGAAGACCCCCGTCTGGTCGGGAACAGGAGTCTCGGGGATGCCTGGCTACCACTCCAGCTGCTCCCAGATCCTGCTGTAGCCCCATTTGGGTCAGGAATCTGCTCCTTAGAGCGGTCATCCTCCTCCAGCTGCAGGATGAACTGTGCCTTGGTGAACTTTCCAATGCTCAACCCTCTCTTTCTGCACAGGGTTACAATGTCCTTCTTCGGGAGAGGGTGATAGGCCATCACTCCGCTCTTCCCAAGTTGTTGTGGACTCACAGGCCTGTGTGCTCTCAGCTCCCCACGGTTTCCAGGGAGAACCCGTAGTGTGCCAGCCCTTCTCGAGGTCACCGCCTCTTTGCCAGGGTCGAGCTGCAGACTCCTCCGCCCCTGGGACCACTCGCTGCAATCCCCAGTAGACCCAGTTACTGCAAAAGTCCTTCTTGCTGGTCACACACTCCCAGGGGTTAACCGCCCCCACGAATCCGCTCCTCTCTGAGCCTTCAGCACGCCTGGTCCTTGTTACTCCCCCTTCGTTTTACTGCTCCTCAGTCACTTACTGCAGGAAGCGCCATCCATGGGTTGCAGTACATCCCACCACTGCCACCAGTTGTCACAGAATCCCCGGGCGATGCTCTGGAACTGCTCCCTGCGAAGCCAGGCAGGACTCTGGGGAAGTCTCCTCTCTGTGAGCAGCCTGTCTGCAGGGCAAGAAGCTCACACGGCTTCCGCCTTCCTGGGTCTGACCTTGGAGCATTCAGCATCCTCTGCCCCTCCGTGCGCTTCCCACAGCGAGTCCGCTTGGGGGGGCTCCTGGGGAAGCCAAAGGGTCCTGCTCCCCAACTGCGCAGTCAGACATGACTGTTAGCCAGCCGGTAAAACAGGGGTTTATTAGATGACAGGAACATGGTCTAAAGCTTGTAGGTGCAGAGAACGGGACCCCCCTCACCTGGGTCCATTTTGGGGGGCGGTGAGCCAGACAACCACGTCTGCACTTCACTCCATGTCCCCAGCCAGCCCCCAACTGACTCACTCTCCACCCCCTCCTCCTCTGGGCTTTGTCCCTTTCCCGAGCCAGGAGGTCACCGGATTCCTTTGTTCCCCAACACCTTTAGCTCTCACCTTGCAGGGGGGAAGGGCCCAGGCCATCAGTTGGCAGGAGACAGAGTGTCGGCCATTTATGTACCCTGGCCCTTTGCTCTGCAACAATTACACCCCCTTATCCCACCACCTAGAGACTTAAGAAATGCATAGGGGAAACTGAGGCACCCCTACAGTATTCAGAGGAAACATTAGGAACAGTCCCATTTCGTCACAGATGCACACCCAGGCCTGCCCTTTCCTCCCCATAGACCTGCCCCACCCACAGACCCTCACAGCTGCTCATTATCACAGGGGAGTGCTCCACTGCCAAGCCCTGATGTGTGTGATTCATAGATTCATAGATTCATAGATATTTAGGCCAGAAGGGACCATTATGATCATCTAGTCTGACCTCCTGCACAATGCAGGCCACAGAATTTCACCCACCACTCCTAAAAAAGACCTCACATCTATATCTGTGCTATTGAAGTCCTCAAATTGTAGTTTGAAGACCTCAAGGAGCAGAGAATCCTCCAGCAAGTGACCCGTGCCCCATGCTACAGAGGAAGGCGAAAAACCTCCAGGGCCTTCCAATCTGCCCTGGAGGAAAATTCCTTCCCGACCCCAAATATGGCGATCAGCTAAACCCTGAGCATATGGGCAAGATTCATCAGCCAGATACTACAGAAAATTCTTTCCCGGGTAACTTGGATCTTACCCCATCTAAAAACCCATCACAGGCCATTGGGCCTATTTACCATGAATATTTAATTACCAAAACCATGTTATCCCATCATACCATCTCCTCCATAAACTTATCGAGTTTAATCTTAAAGCAAGATAGATCTTTTGCCCCCACTACTTCCCTCGGAAGGCTATTCCAAAACTTCACTCCTCTGATGGTTAGAAACCTTCGTCTAATTTCTAATCTAAATTTCCTAGTGGCCAGTTTATATCCATTTGTTCTTGTGTCCACATTGGTACTGAGTTTAAATAATTCCTCTCCCTCTCTGGTATTTATCCCTCTGATATATTTATAGAGAACAATCATATCTCCCCTCAACCTTCTTTTAGTTAGGCTAAACAAGCCAAGCTCCCTGAGTCTCCTTTCATAAGACAAGTTTTCCATTCCTCGGATCATCCTAGTAGCCCTTCTCTGTACCTGTTCCGTGATGTGTGTGGGGGGGAGCCAGCCCATGGAGGGGATTCCTGGAGAGCTCTCCACACACATGCAGGGCCTGGGCCCATGGCAACCAGGTCCCTGCAGCAAGGGAGAGCCCTAGAGATGGGCGGGGGGGGTGGAGCGGGGCTGCTGCCTTTCTCAGTCATGCAAATCTGGGGGGAAGGAGCAATGAGCCTTTCCCACTCAGGGTGGAGGGCGTCTCCATAGAGAGCAGCGGGGAGGCCTAGCCAGCCTGCGTAGACCCCACCCGGCCCCTCTTTGTGGTGCTTGCCCTTCCTTTACAATTGGGGAACAATAGCCAGCCTCTCCACTGAAAGGGAGACCATGAGGGGCTTCTTCCCCCATCAAAGAGGCTGGGGGTGGGCAGGGAGCAGGGGAAGGGGGAGCCGGGATGGGGGTGGGGTGGGAAGTGGGGGAGGGCCGAGAGCCGGGGCAGGCGCTGGCAATGGTTGGATGGCGTGTAGCTCGGAGGAGATTCCCTCTCATTTCCCCTGAGCAGTCGTCCAAACCAGGCCTGCCCTCTCACCTCCCGCCCCACCCGTGGCTGATGCTCCATGTTGGCCAGGCACAGACACCAGTTACGGAGTCACCCAAGGGGCCATCTCTGCCCAGTGTCAGGGGCAGCGAAAGGGCTGCGGGCAGCAAGGGGACCCAGCTGTTGGAAGGGCCTGGGCACACTGGGGCTGGGCGTGCCAAGGTGTGTCCCAGGACAGCGAGGGGAAAGTCCTGTACACAGCTCTGGGGAGCCAGAGCTGCCTTGCCTCTGGGCACTTGGGTCCCTGCACCATGGGAGGGCTGGGCCGGCCCTGTCTGTGGGGAGACCCCACCTGGGAACCCGGGGCCAAGCCTGGGCACCCCTTGGCAGAACAGGGAGAGCAAGCTGCAGGGAGCCCTGAGAGGCAGTGGTGGGGGGATGCAAAAGGAGGGGGCAGCTCCTGGAGAGCATTGTCAGGGGGGTTGCAGGGTGCAGGCAGGAGCAGTGGGGTGAAATCAAAAGGAAAGACGCAGGCTCAGGACCAGCAGAGGAGAGGCAGCATGGCCTAGCGGATGGAGACCCGGCTCCCGTTCTCAGTTCTGCCATCGACCAGCTGGGACAAGTCCGTCCCCACTCTGGCCTCTGGGCCGTGCAGGCTGGCAGCTCGCTGGCTGTGGAATCGGCTGCCCCAGGGAGTTACCTGAGCCTAGTATTCGGGGTTTTCCCACCAGATGGAGGACATGGCAGGGCTCCAGCAGCTGGCTCCAGGGCAGGGAGGTGCGGCACATTTACACCCCAGTCTCTGAGTCTATTACATGGGAAGAGAACCAGAGGAGCCCAAGGCTGACTGCGACTGAAGACCCTCAGCAATGCAACAGGCCCACGCCATGCCACCCACTGCAGGAATGCAGCCACCTCTGGGGTGGAACGTAACTGCTGCATGACAAGTGCACAGCAATACCAGGGATCAGTTTAGGACAGGAAGAGAAGACGAATTAAATGGTTTCAGAAGGGCAGAATGGAGTGACCGGAGCTGGAATTAGACCAGAGCCACAAGGCTAACACTGCAGCTCCTGTGCAAGGCGCCCTGAGACTGCTTGCCGTGTGCTGCACCAGACGAGCAGCCCCTTCCAGCCCAGCAACACCCCATTCTGCAGCACCCCCTTTCTCCAGCAGTCTCCCAACCAAGCACTGACTCAGCCCTGCCCTGCTCAGTACAAGCTCCAGGAGAAGAGACACCCGCAGGCTCATGGCTGGCAGGCCCGATGCTGCCCTCAGAGAAGCCCCGGACAACCCAGGCCTGCCCCCCCCCCCCCCGCCCCGAGGCTATTTCAGAGCCTGACCTTCCCACATGGCTCAGGAACGCAGGTCTGTGGGTGCGCTGGGTTCAGGATTCATGTTCTTCTGGCTCATAAAAGGAAAAGAACTAGAAACGACACTGGTGAGTGGCTGGCACCGTGTGGGCAGGCCCTGTGCCCATGAGAGCAGCCACAATGCTCCGCCAATCCATCGCATGCACCAGCTGCAGCCTGGCCTGCTACGGCCGCCTTTGGTCCACAAACCCCCCCACAATCCCAGCATGGAGCTCCCTGGGCTACATGCGTACACAGTGCCCCTCAGCCCCAGCCCCCTGCTACCCCAGCCCACGATGCTCTGCCAAGGCCTGTCAGTCTCCACCTCCCCCCGCCCCCAGACTGTACCTAGCTATTTGAAATGGGCGTCACCAGAGACACCTTTCCAGGCAGGTGTCCCCACCCCTCCACCATGGCTTTGGGTGGCTCATGAGGCCCAAACGATGCGTGATCCATGCAGTGTTGCTAACTCACATGAGTTTGTCATGAGTCTCAGGCTCGTGGTTGTTTTCCTTAAAGCCCCAGCTCCTGGAGTCAGGTGGATCTGGGATGATTTCAGCCTTCATTCGTAAAGAAAAAGTAAGTGGCGGTGGAGAAAACTTCAAGATGTGACCCCAGTGCACCCTAAAGGCTCAAAAGGCCAAAGGCAAATTAAAAGAACCCCACAGCTATTCTTTGTGCAGAATCTCATGGTTTTTGGTGAACCCGATGCATGATTTTTGAACATATGGGGCTGGCAATACAGGCCATGCTGCATTCCAGGTGCTGGATGGTGAGAATGGCACAAGACGCTCAGACCTGCTGCCTGTCCCCCCAGCCCTGGGAGAGACATCCCAGCCCCATTACCTGGGTCCCTGGGGCGACACGTCCCCCCCGAAGCCTAAACCCAGCCCCCAACCCTGCTGCGATCTCTGGTCCAGCAGGGCCTAAAAACCTGCGCTGCCCCTGGGAAGTTTGCCACGGGACGTGTCCCCTGCCTGTCCCAATGCCTGTTCCTGGGGGGAGTGCCTGAGGCAACTGGGGTCCGCTTTGGCCAGATTATCCCCTGGGCCAGCAGCACTTGTGGAAGGGGGAGATAGGACGCATTTTCCATGCCCCTCTTTGGCAGCAAACAATAGGGCCTGACCCCAGGGGCTAATCCCTCTGATCTGTGCTACTGATCGCAGGGTCTCTGGCAACCATGGAAACCGGAGCCTGCGCGCGAGGGGGGCTGGGATCTGGAGAGAGATCCCTCCACCCAGCCCTGCTCCCCAGCACCCCCGAACACCCCAGCCGCAGCACAGCCTTCAGGAACGGCCTGCCCAGCCTGCCAGTGGGGCAGGTCTCGGTCCAGCTGTGGCTCCTGCCCAGCGGGGAGAGCCAGCCAAACCCTCCTCCCTCCGTAAAGGAAAGCGGACCTGGGTCTGACCACAGCCAATGCCCCCCACTGGGGCTCTAGCCTGGGGATTCTCCACAAAGCCTGACAATGCAGAGGCCACACATCCCGGGGGGAGGCAGCACCAGAGACACCCCAACAAAGGCAAAAGCTGGAACAGGCTGCAGCCTGGCTAGGCAAGCGACACCTCCTGCCATGGGGGAATCCTCCCAGCCTGCATCCCACGATTCCAGCAGAGGCTGGGGCAGGAGGTTTATTTCTCCCCTGGCAGACGGGAGAAGGGAATGACTCGTGTGGCTGGAGCCCCAGGGCTCACATGGGACAGGCTCTGCTGTGATATGAGGCCCTGGTGGGGAGGGAACTTCCCGACTTTTCCTGTTTAGCCTCCAGCTACAGCTTTGCTTTAACCGAGTGCTTGGCTCTGGGAATGTTCTTGGTTTTCCAAACAATCTGCCGAGCGTTCTGCCCTGGTGTGATGCAGCAGGGAAAGCGGCCTGGCTGACTCTCGAGATTTCATTGCCCGTCTCCTGGTGTCTGGGGTTTAACTCAAAGTCCCAGCTCCTGGAGTCAGGGGATCTGGGCAGAATCGCAGCTTTGGGTTACTTTTGAAAGGTCAGTTGCTAGCCAGAGTGGTGGAGGAATAAAGCATGAAAACTTGGCTCTAGGGCACCCTGAGGATGCTGAAAAAACATGGCCCAGGGACACCCTGACGGCTCCAAAAGCAGAAGGCACAGCCTTGGTACTGATTATCTTTTAAAAAGTCTCCTGGTTTTTAAACCAATCTCATGATTTGGTGAGGCCTGACTCAGAGCCTGGGAATGTCTGAGGTTGGCAAAACCAGACAAGCACTTTCCTCTGCCTCCCCCACCCTTCCCTGCCTCGCGCGGTGAGATCTGTGTCTGGCAAGCGCGATGTCAGAGCTGGGGGTGTCATTAACCCCGGGCTGTTCAGGGAGGACTTGCACAGGCTGGGCCCAAAGACAGCAGCACCATCAGGTCTCTTTCGTAAACATTGGCTGCTCTTGCTCTGGGACCGTGCCTCGGTTTCCCCAGCTGCACCACGGTGATTGAGACTCACCCACCTGGGCCAGGGGCATCGCCATGCATGGCTGAAGAGTGCTATGGAAATGCCTGGCAGTGCATACGAGCGGTGCCTGGCCTGCCTGGCACTGACTGGCATATGCTGGTCCTGAAGCCGCTGGGCTCGAGTTTGTGGGAAGGGCACGGTGCACTGGACAGTATGGAGCTATTGCTGGGGGATCTTCGGGGCTGTAGAGAGCAGAGGGGTGCAGCTGTGTCATATGAGTCCTGGACACATCAGGGTAGGGGCCTTCGGGGTATCGAGGCCCACGGCCCCTGCATGGGGGCAGGGCCCCAGGGGGACCTAGCCCCCCTCGCCCACAGTTCACCATGAGTCAGGGTCGTTGAAGCAGCCCGTGGGTGAGCAGTGGGCTTGAGGCTCCCGCCTGGGGCATGGGGGACACCCTTGTGCCTTTGGTCAGTCTGGCCGGGGAGCAGATGCCCCCACAGAGGCAGTTTGCAGTGAGCTGCTGGGCAGTAACCCAGATCCCGCCGGTGTGGCTGCATACACCCTCCACTCTCATTTCCCCCACCAGTCTGTGACAGAAGCTTGGAGCTGTGGTCAAGCCGGGGGGGACGTGCAGGGAGGAAGGGAAGTGAAGGGCGTCACCTGAGAACCCCCCAGCACACTCCAATCCCTTTCGCACGCCCCCAGCTCCTGTCAGCCGGGGGGGGGGGGGGGGGGCTGCTCTGAAAGATGCTTTTGTCCCGGCTGAGCTGCGGCTCCTGTTTCATTGACGTTGGAACCTCCTGCTTGTTTATACAGCCCAGCTCCACAAAGGGAAAATTCAGCAGGAAAAAACCCCAAGAGCCTTGCAAAAGTGGGGCAACGTGAACAGGGCAGCATCTCCTGCCGCACCGCGGGACACGCCCCATCCCCCCCAGTGCCTGGGCACGGCCGCAGCAACAGTCGCGTGGGCCTGACAACACTGAACCTCACCCGATGCAAAGCCACAAGCTGAGCCACCTTGACAGCTCCCCCCAGGCAGGGCTGGGACGGGGTAGCTGGGACTACCCCCCACAGCCGCTGCACCTGCCCTGCTCCCCACAGTGCCCCCTGCTGGGAGAGGCCAGAGCTGGCATAGCCAGGAGCTCTCCCTACCGGCCGCCCCACAGGACTGGTGCCATGGCAGCGACTCTCTCCTTGCAGGAAGCTCAAACCCAGCCTGGTGCTGACGGGGCACAGGGCGCTCTGGCCTGGGCAGTGAAGAGTTAACAGCCCAGAGGAGGGAGGGAGAAACTAAAAAATCAGTCTTTTAATTTAATTTTGCTTTAATATGTAAAACTGTTGCTCTTGGCAGGATGTGCCAGGGCCCAGCCAAGAGCAATACGTGGATTTTCAAAGTCAAGGGGCTCTTTTTAGCACGGAGGCTCCGCTGTCAATCACCTCCTCCCCCCCCACGGGAGGATGGCTGACACCTCTGCCTGGCCCTGCTTCACACACCCACGCCCCTGGTGCCCAGGGGGATGCCCCGGGCTGCCGCCATGTCTCCCAACCCTCTCGTCACACTCCAAGGGGTAATTTTCTATGGGCTCATTCAAACTGGCGCTAGACAACCAGACGCCACCACCTGCTGGCCACAACGCAGGAGCTTCCTCCAGGGGCCTCCGCGGGGCTGCGCCCAGCCCTGTGCAGAATGGGCTCCTTCTCCCACATCAGGGGTCTGGCAGAGTCCCTGTTGCCTTCTCGTGGGCCCAAATGAAACTAACAGTGACACCAGGCGCCTCGTGGGCATGCTCGCTCGGGAGTGGGGCAGGAGCAGCCAGTGTTCAGCCAGCTCCCCAGAGCTGGGAGACAACATTCCTCCATCGGCCAGAAATGACCAGCCCTCGCGGGAGTGTCCCGCAGCACCAGCCGAGCCTGCTCTGCCACGGCATAGCGCTCAAGCTGCGGTCTGACAGTCATGGTGGGGATGGGAGAGAGGCAGCACAGGGTACTGGTTAGTTAATGTCTCCTGTCCTGATTAGTGCATAGGTCTACACCCCCCAGCTCTGACACAGAGAGGCTGTGAGTCCTTGGCCAAGTCCTTGCTCCTTCTTTTTCTATGGGGGAGGGTGTGATGGGGATCAATGAGGTAACTAATACTCCCCTGCCTGCCGGTCGTGTTGCAAGGCAACACGCCCATGTGTCTACAGCACTTGGAGATCCCTGGCTGGGCACAGTATAATTACCCATCCTGTGGTTGTGCCCAGTGCTTGCCTTCTCCCCTGGGATGGAGACCAGCTCCCCTCCGGTTGGTGCTGGAGCCATGACTGCCTGCTCTGAGTGGCATAGCAGGGGCGGGTGTCTGTGCGGGAGGCTGCCGTGGCCAAAACATTGCCCATTCGGCTCCCTGTCCTGTAATCCTGCAGTGGGGTGTTTGTGAGCAGGGCTGCGAGGTGTAGGCATAGAGAGGAAGGTACCAGCCGAGGCCTCTGCCACCTGGTCTATAGCAGGCCTGTAGGGTACGGGAGGAGAGATTTGGGGTGGAAGCTACAGCTCCCTCTGGAGAGCGGCGTGACCCACACAAAGCCAGCACTGTGCATAGTCCTCTGGCCATTAGACATTCACAGAGTTCAAACCTAATGGCTGGGTGCCCATCCGTGCCTTTCCTTCCCAAGCCTCCCTTGTACTAGGACATCAGGGCTGTCTTATGCCATGAGCGCCACCCCACCAACCCCCTTGCTACCCACAGCACCAGCCCAGTCATGCTTGACCCCTTTGATGGAACAGGGTCAAGTCTCCATGGGCAAGTCATAGGCCTGAGTCTGGCAGCTGACCTGGAGTCACTGCCACAGCATCATCATGTGGTGAGCTCCGGCGTCAGCCATGGACATCAGCTGTTCTGTCTCTTCTACACACTGCAAGCCAGTCTCTGCCACCTCTCCTGGCATCAGTGGTCCAGCCCTAAGGAAACCTCCATCCTGCAGCCTTTCTAAGGGGGCATTGTTCACTGCCTGCCTGCTGCCCACGGGCCTGAACGTGACCATGAAGTGCTGACTGGCAGCACCACTGGACTCTGGAATGACAGCCTGCGCCCCTGGGCTGCTCACGCCTGCAGTTCAGCTTCGGTGTGGGAGGGGAGTGGGCGCAGAGCTAGGAAGGCAGACGCTCACACAGAAGTAGCTCTCTCAAGCAGATCTGGAAGCCTTGCAGAGAAAACAAGCACATCAGGTAGCGAAACAAAGCCGATTTATGGCTCTGGAAGCGTCCCCGGGCTGGGAATCCAATCTCAACAGCTGGAATGAAGAAATCATAGACACTGTGCAGAAATCCTGCCCAGGAAGCGTCCCGGCCGAAGGAGCCAGATTAAAGCTGCAACTCCGGAGGCTGGGAGACTGTGGTGCCTGGCAATCCCTTTGCGCCTCATTTCCTTTCTTCCCGTCAACAGACCCCACACACCTGCGCAGGAGACTTGGGAACAGGAGGAGACGCAGATGGGGAAGGGCAAGGGTTTGAAACCCCCCCAGCCTGATGCTGGAGGGTGTGAAGTGGCTGTCAGCCCAGAGCAGCGTGAGAGGAAGCCGTACTAGACAAGGATGGCAGGGAGATCGGAAGGACCTGAGCAGACTGCAGAGGGTTGGAAATGACTCTGCAAGGCCGGGGTAGCTCTCTGTCAGAGCCAACATGCTCACAATGCCCGCATCACTCCAGAGGCCCTTACGCCAAGTGAGCTGTCCTGGGCTAAGAGGGAAGATCCTCTCCTGGCTCAGTAACTGGTTAACAGACAGGAGGAAAAGGGTGGGGAGCAATGGTCAGTTTTGTAGTCTATAGGTATAGGGTCTAAATTAACTGTTCCCACTCAAGAAAGAGATCCTGGAGTCAGTGTGGCTAGTTCCCTGAAAACACCCACTCAATGTGCAGCAGCAGCCAAAAAAGCCAACAGAATGTTGGGAATCATTCGGAAAGGGATAGATAATAAGACGGAAATTATAATAATGTCACGATATAGATTCATGGTACATCCATTCCTTGAATACTACATGCTGTTCTGGTTGTCCCATCTCAAAATAATATACCAGAACTGAAAAAACTACAGAGAAGAGCAACAGAAATGATGAGGGGCATGAAACAGGTTGCCGATGAGGAGAGATTGAAAAGACTGGGACTGTTCAGTTTGGGAAAGGGACAACTACGGGGGAGATGACAGAGGTCTATACAATCATGGCTGGTGCAGAGAAAGTGAACAGGGAAGTGTTATTTACCCCTTCACATCACACAAAAACCAGGGATCACCCAAGGCAATTAACAGGCAGCAGGTTTAAAACAAACAAAAGGAAGTATTGCTTCACACAACTCACAGTCAACCTGTGGAACTCCTTGCCAGGGGATGCTGTGAAGGCCAAAAGTATAACTGGGTTCAAAAAAGCATTAGATAAGTTCCTGGTGGACAGGTTCATCAATGGCTATTGGCCAAGATGATCAGGGATGCAACTCCAGGTGTCCCTAAACCTCCAACTACCAGAAGCTGGGACTGGATGATAGGGATGGATCACCTGAAATGACTGTTCTGTTTGTTCTCTCTAAGCATCTGGCATTGGCCACTGTCAGAGACAGGATACTGGGCTAGATGGACCATTGGTCTGATCCACTATGGCCGTTCTCATGCTGTGTCCTAGCCTGTAGGCTCCGTGTCTCATCTCGAGGCTTTGGCGCCCACTTTCAGAGGGTAGAGGCCTGTGTTTGGCTCTGGGATGGTTAAGGTTTCTATGGAGAGAGACAGAGGCTCCTGCTGCGCAGTCACTACAGCCCCCAGGGGCCATCTCAGCCGGCAGTGATCATGGGATCATCGGAGGCCCCAGCCTCTGACATCTCACAGTATGGGGGAAGTTGGGCTGGCACCTCCATTCCACCTTCCAGAAATGTCAGCCCGTTACAGCTCCAGGCTGGGGCAGTCATGCCCATGCAAGGAGGCAGACCCCTTCCGACCCCGACCCCCTAGCAAAGCCCTGAGGAAGGCGAAGGAACCAATTAAAATTGATCCATGAAGAGAATTTTCCCATCCTCAAGAATATCACCAGAATAACGATCATGTCCCTCGATCTGCTGGCAATGCCCCTACTTATACAGCCCAAAATGCCATTGGCCTTCTTGGCAACAAGGCCACACTGTTGACTCATATCCAGCTTCTTGTCCACTGTAATCCCCAGGTCCTTTTCTGCAGAACTGCTGCCGAGCCATTCGGTCCCTAGTCTGTAGCAGTGCATGGGATTCTTCTGTCCTAAGTGCAGGACTCTGCAGTTGTCTTTGTTGAACCTCATCCGATTTCTTTTGGCCCAATCCTCTAATTTGTCTAGGTCCCTCTGTATCCTATCCCTACCCTCCAGCGTATCTACCTCTCCTCCCAGTTTAGTGTCATCTGCAAACTTGCTGAGGGTGCAGTCCACGCCATCCTCCAGATCATTAATGAAGATATTGAACAAAACCGGCCCCAGGACCGACCCTTGGGGCACTCCGCTTGATACCGGCTGCCAACTAGACATGGAACCATTGATCACTACCCGTTGAACCCGATGATCTAGCCAGCTTTCTATCCACCTGATAGTCCATTCATCCAGCCCATACTTCTTTAACTTGCTGGCAAGAATACTGTGGGAGACCGTGTGAAAAGCTTTGCTAAAGTCAAGGAACAACACGTCCACTGCTTTCCCCTTATCCACAGAGCCAGTTATCTCATCATAGAAGGCAGTTAGATTAGTCAGGCATGACTTGCCCTTGGTGAATCCATGCTGACTGTTCCTGATCACTTTCCTCTCCTCTAAGTGCTTCAGAATTGATTCCTTGAGGACCTGCTCCATGATTTTTCCAGGGACTGAGGTGAGGCTGACTGGCCTGTAATTCCCCAGATCCTCCTCCTTCCCTTTTTTAAAGATGGGCACTACATTAGATTTTTCCAGTCATCTGGGACCTCCCCCGATTGCCATGAGTTTTCAAAGATAATGGCCAATGGCTCTGCAATCACATCCGCCAACTCCTTTAGCACTCTCGGATGCAGCGCATCTGGCCCCATGGACTTGTGCACGTCCAGCTTTTTTACGTAGTCCTGAACCACTTCTTTCTCCACAGGGGGCTGGTCACCTCCTCCCCATGCTGTGCTGCCCAGTGCAGTAGTCTGGGAGCTGACCTTCTTCGTGAAGACAGAGGCAAAACAAGCATTGAGCACATTAGCTTTTTCCACATCCTCTGTCACTAGGTTGCCTTCCCCATTCAGTAAGGGGCCCACACTTTCCTTGGCTTTCTTCTTGTTGCTAACATACCTGAAGAAACCCTTCTTGTTACTCTTAACATCTCTTGCTAGCTGCAACTCCAGGTGTGATTTGGCCTTCCTGATTTCACTCCTGCATGCTCGAGCAATATTTTTATACTCTTCCCTGGTCATTTGTCCAATCTTCCACTTCTTGTAAGGTCTTTTTTGTGTTTAAGATCAGCAAGGATTTCACTGTTAAGCCAAGCTGGTCGCCTGCCATATTTACTATTCTTTCTACACATTGGGATGGTTTGTCCCTGTAGCCTCAATAAGGATTCTTTAAAATACAGCCAGCTCTCCTGGACTCCTTTCCCCCTCATGTTGTTCTCCCAGGGGATCCTGCCCATCAGTTCCCTGAGGTTGTCAAAGTCTGCTTATCTGAAGTCCAGGGTCCGTATTCTGCTGCTCTCCTTTCTTCCCTGTGTCAGGATCCTGCACTCGACCATCTCATAGTCACTGCCTCCCAGATTCCCATCCACTTTTGCTTCCCCTACTAATTCTTCCCGGTTTGTGAGCAGCAGGTCAAGAAGAGCTCTGCCCCTAGTGGGTTCCTCCAGCACTTGCACCAGGAAATTGTCCCCTACCCTTTCCAAAAACTTTCTGGATTGTCTGTGCACCGCTGTATTGCTCTCCCAGCACATATCGGGGTGACTGATGTCCCCCATGAGAACCAGGGCCTGTGATCTAGTAACTTCTGCGAGTTGCCGGAAGAAAGCCTCGTCCACCTCATCCCCCTGGTCCGGTGGTCTATAGCAGACTCCCACCATAAGATCACTCTTGTTGCTCACACTTCTAAACTTGAACCAGAGACACTCAGGTTTTTCTGCAATTTCATACCGAAGCTCTGAGCAGTCATACTGCTCCCTTACATACAATGCAACCCCCCCCACCTTTTCTGCTCTGCCTGGCCTTCCTGAACAGACTCTTGCTTTTCATGCTGAGATCCCCTCCCACAAGCACCTGGTGGTATCATTCCCGAGCGGTCTGTCCTGGATCCAGCTACTGTCTGCACAAAGGAGCTATGCCCTGGGCACAGCAGGGTCCCTTGGGCCATGTGGAAGGAGGGGGCGGTTGGCACTCGGGGCAATTCCCTGCTAGTTTAACTCTGGCTCCTTAGCTGAGGCAGGAGCAAGGGATGTGGTTTGTGCCAAGGGACCCATATATCCCATTTCCATCTGTTTTCCTCTCAGTGACTCATGCCAGGGATAGCACCGTCATTCCTGCCGTGACTGCTTCTGCCTCCCCCCCCCCCCCCCCCCGGCCAGCCTGCCACACCAGGACACCGGGCACCCAGCTCACCCAGCCAGCCAGTCGAACCGGGACATCAGGCACCCAGCTCACCCACCCAGCCAGCTGTGCCAGGGAAGGTTTTGAGCCCTTGCCAGGCCCTGTGTCCAGAAACCAGCCACACCCTCTATTCTTCTGCCCATTAAGCATCCTTTGTAGGGGTCTCACTGATGCAGGTGCCTGCCATAGATTGTTCCTGTCTGCAAATGTCTTTGCTGAGAGCATTAGGGATGAGGACGTATTTGTGTATTTGGGGGTCTGTCCACTCAGCCCATCCCCCGACATGTACACACACACTGCAGGGGAGGGGCCAGACAGAGTGACTTTGCACTGAGCAGGCTACCCAGGCCCACCCATTGCTTTGCAGATGTACCTAGGGCAGCAGGACCATGGCGGGCTCCACAGCCCCATGGATTTCAGTGGGGCTCCAGGCCAAGGAGGGCATCTGCCTCAGACTGAGACGTGGCTCGGCATCCATCTGAGTGGGGGCTGGGAGCCAGCACCGGGCAGACTCAGTGCAAGGGAAGCTGGCCTGATGCCATGGAGAAGGCTGAAGCGGGCGTGGGGAGAGCTGCGAGAACCTGCTGAGATTCGAGGGGCGGGCAGGGGCGAGAGGGGAGGGGGCGCTCCGCTGACCCATCCTCAACCCCAGGACAGCGGGCAGAGCGAACGGAAAGGCCACAAGCCAGGTACTGAGAGGGCAGCACAATTAGCACAAGCCGCAGTGAGAGGGGGAATTAACAGCCACGCTAATTATAAACTGAAGCTGTGGCTATTTTTACTCCAGCAGCCGAGGTTAAGCTCACTGGCATTTCCTCTGCTGGCCTGGCTGCACGGTGTGTCATCCGGCTGGGTGCTCACGCCCAGAAGGGCTGCGTTTGGATGCCATTCCAGTGTGGCCAGCACACGGCCACTGTCCGCAGCCAGGGAGGGCAGGGAGCGGGGGGCCGGGCCAGCAGCACAAGGTGTGAACAAGCTCCGGTTAGAGGGGCGTGCAGCTGTCTCCTGCTAGGGGATGGGCCCACGGGGACGTTCCCGGAGCCCGTCGGGCCCAACCCCATTCGCTGCGAAGCCGGCGGGCACATTTCCCCCTGGGCTTGACCCTGCCACTTGCGCCCCTGCAGAGCCGCATCCCACTGCACTGGCAGCCCCAGGGAGTCCTGCAGGCCACCTCAGCCGGAGAGGGGCTGCCAGTGCGGGGGCCTCTGCTGGGAGCTGGCTTGGGCCCTGGACGGACCCAGGCCCAGTTGGAGCTAGGTGCCCACGTCCCTTTGAGGACCTGGACCACACAATCTATTTTCGCTGCTGCTGCTCCTGTGATTTTCCATGTGCCTGTGTGAATGCTGGGAACGGTGGGGGTGAGCCCATCAGAGGAAGGGCCCGGACAGCCCCCTGAGATGAGGGAGCGCCACAGAGCAAGGTACGGAGGGCAACAAATGAAAGAACCAGGATGGGCATGAGGTTATGGGTCCAAGGGAAGGGAACCGGATAGGGACCCTGAGCAGAGAGCACCCACCGGTCCGCTAGGATTGCCAATTTTCTAATCGCACAAAACCGAACACTCCTGGCCCGCCCCTTCCCTGAGGTCCCGCCCCTTCCCTGCCCCGCCCTTCTCTGAGGCCCCGCCCCCTGATCGCTCCATCTCCCCCACCCCATACGTCGCACACTCTCCCCCACCCTCACTCACTTTCACCAGGCTGGGGCACTGGGCTGGGGTGCGGGAGGGGGTGAGGGCTCTGGCTGGGCATGCAGGCTCTGGGGTAGGATTGGGGATAAAGGGTTTGGGGTGCAGGAGGGGGCTCCGGGCTGGGGCAGGGGGTTCAGGGTGCAGGGTCCCAGCAGTGCTGATCGTGGCTCCCAGGAAGCAGCCGCCAGCATCTCTGCCTTCCCCTTTTGACTGTCCATACGCAGGGTTCCCCTGCCACTAGGGGCTGTCCCTGTCACCCTCAGTTTCCCAGGTGATCGTCCTTCTCCCGCAGGCTTCCTGAGGGGGCTCAACTCATGGCTGCAAACTTCTTCCTTGCTCTTATTTCACAGTGCTGCTCTCCAGGGCTTCCCCCCAGCACCTCCCGTCCGTAGGGCTGCTGCAGAAGCCGGTCCCTCCCTGAAGCTCCTCTCCGTTGTTCCCCAGCCTTCAGTTCAAGTACTCCTTCGGCTTTACCATCTCCACCTCTTGGGCTCCACTGCTTCCAGCCCCCTCCTGGCTCAGGATAACCCACCTCTGGCCCCGGCTTCATTTACCCAGCCTCCCTCCCAGCTCAGACCCTTCCAGTTCTGGCTTCAGGCCTCCCAGGCTCGTTTCAGCTTTTAGCCCAAGAGAGGAAACGTCCAGCTCCCTCCCTCCTGGGCCCCCTCCCTGACCTTCTCCCACTGCCCTGCGCTCCTTCCGCTGTGAAGACCCAGCTCCTCCCCTGCTGGGTTTGATCACTGTTCTTGGGGTGCCCAGGCCTGCGAGTCACTTTGTTACCCCCGGCTTCTAGCGAGAGGGAGTCTTGCCTGTGGGGGCTGGGTGTCAGCTTGCTACCACCAGCAGCCTTTCAGCCACTCAAACCCTCTCCTCGGGGCTGTGCCAGCCAGGGCTTTGCCTTGCAGGTTAACAATAGATGCACCCCAGCCCCTGAGTTCCCCTGTGCTATCCAGCTCCTGACACTGGCTGCTCACAGAAATCCCACCTCTACTGTCTCTCAGGAGCAGTGTACCCCATTTTACCCAAACCGTCACTCCTGTAATACCCACAGCACTTGGAAGGGAACGAAAGAAGCTTAATTTAAGAAGGAACAGAAATTCCAGTAGGAATAAGAGAGAGGGTGAAAACAATGGTTACAACACAACACAAAACAAAACCAGAAAACACGAACTAGGGCCTACTCATTAATAGTTATCTTTCCTATCTACAAAGCAGGTTCTGCCCCACACCGCACCCACCAAGTTCAGTCTGGTGCAGAGCTGGCTGGCTTCACAGGAACCAGGATCCAAACTTTCATGCAAAACATCCCTGCTCCCCAAGATGTTTTCTCAGTGACTGGCCACAGAGGGCCTCTCCCCACTCGGTGGTATATTGAAATAATCTTTTGTCTCTGTTCATAGACCGTGGGATTCCCTGCCTGTCTATTCTATGGTTCATTTTTTACCTCCAAGTGATTTCCTTTGTTTGCAGTTCTCTCTGATGGATTTCCAAGGATAGTCTTGGGATGGAGCAAAGGCTGGACAACTGAGCCTTGCATTACGTCACCTGCTAACCCAGGAGGGGTGACAACTCCCTCCAGCTGGAATGGGCCATCACCGAGACATCTTCTCCCCTAGTGACTGACTTTTACTCTAAGACCACAAAGCAGACCATCACTATAGTTACATTATGCCTTAATAGGTTACCTGTACACACAACTCAACAATGATTATGAGTCTTGATAAGTTTTACCCTGTCTGTAGATACCTTACATGATGCCCCTTATGGATAAATACCCCGAAAGACATATTTGGGGCAGTGAATTTGTCAGGTCTGAGGTGAGAGTTGTTTGCGAAGAACAGGGGACCCTTTGCCAAGAGGTCTCTGTGTCACAATCACCAATTATGCCTTTCACCCTCCAGGTGCCACCCACTGTCCTCATTAGGCCCACACTCCAGTTAACCCATGGTTAACCAGTGTTGGGTTTATAGATCCTATCACCTGTACATACTCTACTTGCCACGCTCTAGTCAGCAAGTGCACCAGAGATGGAATTTCTGTCCTCCATCTAAAGAGAGGGATGGGTCCCACCAAATTACAGATGTTGGCCCTTTGTTGGAGCAGCACATAGGAAGCCCAGGAGTGACTCACTATGGAGAGGGATTCCACCCCCACCCCCATGGTGCCCATCCCCATAGTATCTTAAAAGGAACAATGTGACAAAGCCAAGGAATGAATTCCCACCTCCCCGGCAGAGAAGAGCATGCAGATGTTTCTTTCAGGTCCGGGTTGAGGTCATGGCTCATGTCTGGGTGGACAGGACCGATCTCCGGCTCCCTGCACTGGACACAACCTGCAGAGGCCCCGGGGCTCAGATTCAGTGGCTCTGTATAATGCTGCTGAGAGTTTGTGTTAAGAGGTCTCCTTTTGTGGGTGTGTGGTTTTGGTAATTCTAGCAGCTGTGAGAGCTGGATCTTAGAGGAAGGTCAACATGAGCCATTCCCCTGTCCACATGTGTGTGTGCCTGGGGGCCCCCCAGAACTCAGGCCCTGAGAATATAGCTTAGGAAATGCTGCACATTTAACAAAACGAGATGGAAAGTTTTGCTCCTAGGGAAAAGGAATCAAACCCGGAGCAAAGCCTGAACTTTAACCTAAAAACTCCCCACGCGTGTGCTGCTGGCTGTGCTTCTCCAGCCACACGGGCCCTGGCTGGCTCCTCGGGGTTTTCTCTCCTTGGAGAATGTGGTATTTTCCCCTGCTGGTTGTCTGCCTTGCATTTCCAGCTGCACCTCCTGAAAGGCTGATTGTGCAGCTTGGCCAGGAAACAGCCCGGCAGGAGCTTTGGCTGTGAGTTGTGTCTTTTCCAGTCCAAATGGAAGAGAATGGGGCCTCTGTGCAGTGCTGCCCACACCAGCCGCAGGGCTCCAAATCCAGGGGGGAAGCGCTCACAGCCTCCAGGGAAGGAGAGAGAGGGAGCGAAGCACTGGGCCCTGTGCACTCCGGGACTTGGTGGCCTGAGATGATCGTCATCACCCTCATGAGCATTACTGGACGGTCCCCTCACAGCTTGCAGGGGGAAAGGACATGTTCCTGTGGCCTTTCCAGAGCGGCCGCACATAGGATCATGGAAAGGTTGGGCTGGAAGGGACCTCGAGACGTCAGCCAGTCCAGCCCCTGCGCTGAGGCAGGACCAAGTGAACCTAGAGCAGCCCTGACAGGTGTTTGTCCAACATCCAGTGACGGGGATTCCACAACCTCCCTTGGAAGCCTGTCCCAGACTTCACCACCCTGAGAGTTAGAAAGGTTTCAGAGTAGCAGCCGTGTTAGTCCGTATCCGCAAAAAGAACAGGAGGACTTGTGGCACCTTAGCGATGAACAAATTTATTAGAGCATAAGCTTTCGTGGGCTACAGCTCATTTCATTAGATGCATAGATCCTGCTGATAATAGCTCGTCTTAACTAATTAGCCTCTTACAGTTTGTATGGCAACTTCCACCTTCTCTGTATGTATATATATATCTTCTTACTATATGTTCCATTCTATGCATCCTTCCCACTATAGTACTTTGCACTTGATTGAATTTCATCTTGTGGATTTCAGACCAGTTCTCTAATTTGTCACAGTCACCCTGGACTCTAATGCGTGTGCCAGGGGGCACGTTGGTGGCATGTCACACCGAGGACACCAGGCATCTCAGAAACTGCTCTCGCCATGTTCTTTCCTTCAAGTGCTAATTCTGTTTTACAGGCCAGCACAGGGCCTCGGGGTGCTGGGATGGGGCAGAGTGGATCGATCCAACCATTTTCCGTCTCCTGCCTCTGCCGGGTGTTGTGTCTGATGGGGCAAAAGGCCCTGGCAATGCAGCTGGCTGACTGAGCATGTGGGGTAAAGACTAGTCCAGGAGCAGGAGAGCTGATTAGCCCAATGTGGCATTTGCAGTACCAAGTATTATAATGATTACTAGGTGCTATTCTAGGACTCTGGAGACCTGGGGACAATTCACTGCTCTGCTATAGATTCCCCCTGCATGGAATATTAAGGTTGGAAGGGACCTCAGGAGGTCATCTTGTCCAACCCCCTGCTCAAAGCAGGACCAATCCCCAATTTTTGCCCCAGATTCCTCAATGGCCCCCCTCAAGGATTGAACTTGGAACCCTGGGTTTAGCAGGCCAGTGCTCAAACCACTGAGCTATCCCTCCCCCCATAACCTCAGGCAAGTTACAAAGGTCCTGATCCTCAACTGTTTTAGGGTCCTAACTTTCACGGAAGTTTGAAGCTCTGGCCCTTCGTCTCTCTGTGCCTTTACTCCCCGTCTGGCCCATGGAGATAACAGCCCTGCCCTACCTCGCAGGATGGTGTGAGCTGCTCAGATGCTCTGATCATAGGACCCATATAAGTGCCATAGAGAGATGATAGTTGGATGATCATGCCTCTCTTAAAATCCATCTGCCTCCTGGGCTCTCTGCAGATGCAGACCCCCTGGGCAGGCAACGCCCCGTGGGCAGCCGGCATTACTAGAGTCACTCAGCCTTTTTAGCATTAAACATGTATTTATTTTTTGCCAGAAAATGGCCTTACACCAAACACATGTCCTGAGCAGTTCTCGTGTGTATGTCCTTTGTGATCAACCCACCTGCCCTTCGCAGTGGGTGACCCCTTGGTCTGGTCCAACAGGACAGAGTACAAGGCAGAGACTGGTCGGTCTCATGGTGCCCCTCCTTAAACCCTCACCCAGGAGCCCTCCAGCTCCCCTCTCGCCAGAGCTAAATAAGCCTCGTTTTTACAACCTTGCTGCGTGTTTATGTGCAGAGTGTTCAAGAAACAGTCCTCAAACACTGTCTCCTTATGCACCAGGGCGCGTCAGCGTTCAAGGTTGGAGATCAAACCGATGGAAAATGAAGCTAGAGCTAGTTTTGGCCTCAAAAGAGGAAGACGTGGGGAAGGATCAACACTGGGCACCAGTCAGATTTCAGCCTAAATTACAGGAAAACTAAGAACATCCTCAAAGCCATGAGCACAATGAAAGTGCTCGTCAGCCCTCCTACGGGCCGGTGCAGCCATTAATTCTGTCATGCCCCCCAGCCCGCTGCACACACTAAGGGATGGAGAGCCTTCAGCGAACTGGGCACGGGCAGGGAGTTCGTCTGAGTGTAGAAGGCCAGCAGCTGCAATCTGGGGGCCTGGGTGGCATGGCCCATGGAGTTGGAAACCTGATGGCTCCCCCGGGTGGGATGGGAGAGCTGCAAACGTCTGTCGTTTCTGCAGAGGTGATGGCAGCAAACCTCCTGCTCAGTGCAACCATTTTAAATCCATGGAGCCTGGCTGGCCATTGGAGACAGGGCTGGAAACACAGGCAGGCCTGACAGGGTGAGGGTCCCTGGCACTGAGTGGCCCTGAGGAATAGCACCTTGGTGGACAGAAGGTGAGCGCACAAGGGCCCCGGAGGAGATCCTGTAACGCAGGGGCATTGGGCCTGGCCAGGCAGGAGGCACAGCCCTCGCCTCACACCCCAGATCTGCTCAGACGGCGCCTTGGAAGAGATCCTGCCTGAGCCATGCATGCAGCAGAGTGATTGAGCCACCCCTGCAGGCCAGGGGTCGTAGAGTGCTGGGAGGGCCCCAGGCTTGGAGGCCAAGCGCTGTTGGTGCCCCCAGGACTGGGCCCTCCAGTTCAACCCAGCCCCGCATGGGAGTGCAGAGCTCCTGGCCAGAGCCCCAGCCGGGCTGGGGGGCTGGGACCTGACCACACAGCATCCCTGGTGCAGGCTGCTCCCAAGGATCTGCCCCCTCCCAGTCCAGCTCCTGGCCTGACCTGCCTCCCGTCCCAGCCAGCTGCCTGCAGCTTCCCCGGAGGCCTGTCCCCCGGGACACTAGTACAGCCCTCAGCTGGCTGACGTTGCAAACTCAGCACCCAAGCAGGAGGCAACAGGGCCCAGCCCCTCAAAGCTATTTAGGCGCCTAACTCTCATTGGAATCAATGGAAGTCAGGTGCCTAAATACCCGTGAGGCTCTGGGCCCTGGTTCCTGACCCCATGGGACAGTTGTGAGCTGACCCCGGTGCAGCCAGACTGAGCACTCGACCCACTGCCATTGCCACCCCACCAGCGGCAAAGCTCCCTTGATTGTCAGCCCCACACTGCAGCCGTGTGGCAGAGCCCGGCTAGCGGCTGCCTTGGGAGAGCCAGGGACATTCGCAGCATCCTGGCGGTTTAAAAAGCAGGGACGTGTTCCAGGGGTGCTGGAAACCACCTGGCAAGGGCAACGTTGGCACAGCCATCTGGGACCGAGCCACCTGCTGGCACAGTGCAAGTGGGGGCCAGGGCTGGAGCATGGCTCCCCAGGACTGAGGGTGCCGAGCACACCTCCCTGCACTGCCCCACCCCACCCACCCCGGAGGGCGCCCACGGGCGGGAGGGGGGCGAGCTCACTTTGTGCCCCCTCCACTCTCTCTGCCAAGGAGGCCAGGCAGTGCCAGCTGGGGTGGTGGGTTATGTGATGTGGGCACTGGGTTGAGACAGCCCCCAACTCATTCCCTGCCGGCCCCCGGCAGCCGTTAGCTGGGACCTGCTCTCAGGCACCAGGACCCGGTGAGAAGCGGCCGCTCAGTCCAGGGGCTCCATGAGCTGTGCAGTAAGGGAGCCGGCCCGGCACAAAGGACTCCTCCCAGAGGAAGTATTGCCCAGTGGTTAGAGCACTAGCCTCTGGCTTGGGAGGCCTGGCTTAAGTCCCTGCCTCACTCCAGGCTTCTTTTGTGACTTTGGGCAAGTCACCTGCCCTGTGTGTGCCCCCGGCAGCCACCACTGCCGAGCCCACGCTGCTGAAGGTGGAGTCCTGGGCTCTGGCAGCTCGCTCGCGTGGCCTCTGCGAAGTCCGGGCTCGGAGCTGCACAGACACTGACGTGGGGGAGCAGGGTTACCACAGAGCCGCGATCCCCTCCTGCAGGCCATTCCAGGCCTCGGCTCTAAGGACACATCCAGGACTGGCTGCGAGGCTCCTGCTCCCTGGACAAGCCTGGGGGGCTAAGTACAGCAGGAAGCACTGCCCAGAGATGCCCTGACAGGCTGGGCCCCCAGGGGCCCTGCCTGGCCCCGGCACACTGCGTAAGCCTGCAGGGACACCAGGTGCAGCTAGGTGGATCCCCAGCTGGTTGCTACGACAGACCCTGCTCCTCTGCCTTGCTTCGGTTCCGAGCGTCTGACCCTTGGCCCTGCTCCTGTGTCCGACCCTTGGCTCCGGCTCTCCCCACTAGCCCTGCCCATCCGTGCGCTGGCTGTGACAGTGGTCCCTGCGGGGATGGCCATGCTGTGACCGATCGGAATAAGCCATTTCGACGCCTCTGTGAATGATCAGATCCAGCTGCAGCCCTCGAACTCCCTAGCCCCCGGCTTGCCAAGAATGAGGTGGGAGGTGGGCATGGTGGATGTAGCCTGTATTGGCAGTGTGGAATTGGGGAGAATGGCCACTCCAGCGAGTCAGGACACCTCGATGGACCAGCTGAGGAGCCTCAGGACATGCAGGCAGCTGTTCGAGTGTTTATCAGGGTTCGGAGCAGGGGGTTGGAGAACCAAAGGGATTGCCAAACTCCTCGGCTCTTTTGTCAAGTGTCGCTGAGTGTGCTGGGCACGTCACTCCTTCCCAGCACAGGGTTTGCCCCTATGGATTTATGAGGCTGACACACGGGGACTCTCTTTTCAGCTGGTGTGGGTGCTTAATCAGGGCCTGAGCATGTTGCCAATGGAAGCATCATGGCTAAGATTTTACAAGCACCAAAGTCAAGAAATTCAGGGTTGTGGCAAAGCAGCCATGGTGCACAGACTGGGCCAAGGGAGCTGGGCACGCACGTCGTGGGGCGCTGCTCGTTCCTGGAGGGCAGCATGTGTCCAAGAGCATGACCCTGCCCCACCCTTCCTCCAGGAGCGCCTGCGGGTGTTGGGGAGTCTGTGGGCTATAGGAAGGTGTGCAGGATCGGGGCCTGCCCCATCCACCTTCCTGCCTTGGCGCTGTGGAGTCCCAGCAGTGAGCCAAAGGGGACGCCCAGGGGGCTGGGCTGCTGGAGCCATTTGGCCACAGGCTCTGTCCTGGCTCAGAGCAATTAGACACTTAGCACTGGAAGGCTCCAAGCGCAGAGGGGGGCTGGCTGGAGAGAATGGGGGGAGCTGGGAGCCCCTGGGGTGGCAGGGGGCGGGAGTGCTGGGCCTGGTGCTTCCCTCCAGTTCAGCTCCCTTCCCCAGCCAGCCCCGTGGTATTTTTAGCTCTGGGAGGCTCCAGGGCCCAGCTGATAACACCGCGGGGGCAGCCCAACGGGCTCGTTACAGCCTCGTTGGCGGCCTTGGAACGCGCGTCGCCCTGGAGCTGCAGGGGGCACGGAGGGAGCCTCCCTAGTCCATCAAAGGGCTCCCCGCGCTGTGTCCCACGGACCCCGCACCCCCAGACAGTCACACCCCCCCTGCTCCCCAGGGACCCGCCCCCCCCCGAACACTCACCCCCCGTTTCTCCCCAGGGACCCGCCCCCCCCGGACACTCACCCCCCCTTCTCCCCAGGGACCTGCCCTCCCAGGCTCTCACACACCCTGCTCCCCAGGGACCCGCCCCCCCCAGGGACCCGCCCCCCCCTTTCTCCCCAGAGACCTGCCCCCCCAGGCACTCACGCTCACCTTCTCCCCAGGACCCACAACCCCAGGCACTCACACCCCTGGGCACTCACCCCTCTGCTCACCAGGGACCCCCGCACCCCCGTGCACTCACCCCCACCCCCTTCTCCCCAGGGACTCCTGAACCCCCAGGCACTCACACCCCCTGCTCTCCAGGGACCCCCGAACCCCCAGGCAATCACCCCCCTGCTCACCAGGGACCCACACTCTGGGCACTCACCCCCACCTCCAGCCCCGGGACCCGCACCCCCGGCCACTCACCCCCCCTCCCCCGGTCCCCAGGGACCCACACCCCCGGACACTCACCCCCACCCCCATTCCCCAGGGACCCACACCCCCAGGCACTCACACCCCTTCTCCCTAGTGACCCGCACCCCCAGGCACTCAGACCTCCTGTGTCCCAGGGATCCGCAGTCCCAGGCAGGTTTCAGAGTAACAGCCGTGTTAGTCTGTATTCACAAAAAGAACAGGAGGACTTGTGGCACCTTAGAGACTAACCAATTTATTTGAGCATAAGCTTTCGTGAGCTACAGCTCACTTCACCTTCCTGCTGCGCACCCTCCCCCCCCCCCCCCGCCCCGTCTGTCAGGGACCCCTGCTACCCTACAGCCCTGGGCACCTGCACCCCCCCAAACCTCAGGGTCCACACTCTCCACTCACTCAAACCCAGGGGTGGGTGTTGCTCTGTCATCCCTGGGGCAATGGGGGTGGATGATGCAGTCGTCTACCAGCAGCAGAGACCCCTCCCCAGCTGCTCCAACCTCCAGCCAGGGTGAAGAAATGGGGCTGCTCCATCCCTGGCCTTTGGCTTATCCCAACCCAGACCCTGCGGAGTGACTCAGGGCTGTGACATTGTAGGCAGCATGGGGACATGTGCAGGGTGGAGCGTGGGCTGAGTCGTGGAGCCTCACATCCATCATGAGCCCACTCGGGTTCTTGCAAACAGCAACATCACAGGCCTGAAACTGAGCCAGGCCCCCAGCCTCTGCCTCCAAGCACCCGGCACCCCTGTCTGGAGCCACATGCTCTGGCCACTGCTCCTGCCCAGGGGCCTGCAAGCAGTAACCAGGCGCAGCGGCCTTTGCTCCGCAGCTGGGGCAAGCGGCCTGGCTAGAGCATCCCGCAGCTGATGGCAGGATGCAGCCAGCCCTGGGCTAGGAGGAGCAACCGTGGAAGCCACCAGAGTTTGTGGGACAGCAGCCCAGGGTGGTAGCAGAGGATTCTTCCACTCCAAAAGCTGTAGTTTGGGCCTCAGGGACGGGCATTTGCCGCCACGCGCGGAAGGAAGGGACCGCAGAGCCGTCAAACGGGCAAAGGAAGCCTTTAGTCAGTCACAGGTGATCCCAGGTTCCTGCCTCCAGGGCTGTGCTGCGGGAGCCGGCGTGGAGCCCAAGCCAGGAGCTGGGGAGAGCCGGCATGCTGACAGCACGCTTTGTATTTCCTCTGGAAGCCACCGTCTCTGTCTGCACCCAGCACCCTCAGCAGGCTCCAGCCGCTTGCTGGCACACAGCTGCCCCGCCGGCATTTCTGGCCCTTCTGGTTTCGACCTTCCTCCTGAGCCCCAGGGCCAGTGCCAGGTTTACCATGGCTCCATGGAGCCGGGCCCATGCTCCGCTTGCCCTGCGCCCCGAGACCCTGCTGGCTCCCCCCGCCCGCCACTTGCTCCTCCTGGCCTGCCCGCTGGCTGGCCGAGGGCTCCTCTCTGCCCCCAGGGCACCCCCCTGCTCCTCTCAGCCCCCTGGGCACCCCCCATGCTCCTCTCCGCCCCCTGGCCCCACCCCGCTCCTCTCTGCCCCCTGCCACGGAGTCCCTGGGCGATGCTCTGGAACTGCTCCCCATGAAGCCAGTCCGGACTCTGGGGCAGTCGCCTTTCTGTGAGCAGCCTGTCTGCAGGACACACAGCTCACTCAGCTTCCCCCTTCCTGGGTCTGACCTCGGGGCATTCAGCATCCTCTGCCCCTCCGTGCGCTTCCCACAGCGAGTCCGCCCAGGCGGGGTCCTGGGGAAGCCAGAGGGTCCTGCACCCCAACTTCACAGTCAGACGGGACTCTCAGCCAGCCAGTAAAACAGAGGTTTATTAGACGACAGGAACATGGTTTAACACAGAGCTTGTAGGTGCAGAGAACAGGACCCCTCAGCTGGGTCCATTTTGGGGGGCAGTGAGCCAGACAACCACTGTCTGCACTTCACTCCATGTCCCAGCCAGCCCCAAACTGAAACTCCCTCCAGCCCCTCCTCCCCTGGGCTTTGTTCCTTTCCTGGGCCAGGTGGTCACCTGATTCCTTTGTTCTCCAACCCTTTAGCTCTCACCTTGGGGGGGGGGGGGGGGGGGGGGGAAGGGCCCAGGCCATCAGTTGCCAGGAAACAGGGTGTCGGCCATTCCCTGTGTCCAGACCCCTGCACACACCTGCCCTCTAGGGCTCTGCAATGATCATACACCCTTACCCCACCCCCTAGATACTTAAGAACTGCATAGGGGAAACTGAGGCACCCCCACAATATTCGGAGGAAACATTAAGAACAGTCCCACTTCGTCACATCTCTCCCCCCTTCGAGATCGAACTGAGCGGGGTCACTTTACCCGGTGACCTGGGGAAGTTCGAAGCCACCAACGTTCCCATGGATGCCCCAGCATCTCTCCCATTCCTTGGTAGGAGTTAACACTAGGCCCTTCCAGTTTCACGCCCTCCCTTAGGTCGGGGGTGGTCGATAGCACTCGCAGGCCGCATGTGGGAAGGTTTCTGCGGCCCATGCCCTTTGGCCATCCCAAAACCCCAGGGGGTCAAACTGGGATTGGGTCTTCTCCCCAACAAGCTGGCCAAACACAGCCACTTAGTTATAGGACTGTTTAATTTTCTTAACAGCTTTCACTTCATCTGAGACCTTCTCAAAGCTCTCCACACTGGGTCTTTCAACAGGACAGTCAGTGGATCCTTTCACAACAGAAAATTTCTGGCTGTTAGGAACTGAAACTTTCTTGATTAAATCACTTTCACACCCTTCAGTTGCAGTAAACTGCTTGCAAAGACTCCATGAGGATTCCTTTCCCTAGGGCTTTTCTGTGCAACAATTCACCCCTCCCAGAAATTCTGCTCTTACCCTCTTTACCTAGGGCTTGCTCTAGAGGAACACTTTCCTGAGCAACAACAGACTCTTTCTGGGTCTCCCTTACATCCAGAATCACCTCTGGCCCATCAGGCGGATTCCTACACAATCCCCTTTCAGGCAAACTGACAGACTTCCTAGATAAAAGGTCAGCAGCATTCTCCTTCCCTTTGCCACACGCAAGTTCAGGAATCTTTTCCTTCTTGCTACAGGTTTCCACACCCTCAGTAGGTAACACAATCACATCACCTTCATGCTCTCCTTGTGCCCTGGCTAGGATCTCACCCTGATTAGACAGAGTTGTTCCACCCTTTCCAACAACACACTAGCAACAGGCAAAATACAAGCACCAGAATTATCTGGTCTCTGGGATTCTACATAGACACTAACTGGATGCGACCTAATTACAGGGCCATTCTCCCGAGCAGACACAAACTTAGGACCCTTCCCTTCCTGGGCTTTAGCTGAATCCAGAACCAGCTCTGAGACAACTGCACGACCCTCAACCATCACAGGCTGAAAGGCCCCTTCTGTCTGCTCCACAGACAAAGAAGAGCGGGAGACGCATTCTCCTTTACCAGACACACAGCTTGGGACCTCTCTCCCCTTGTCCCAGCACACAAGGCTGGTCACAGACAACTGCTTGGAGATCAGGGTAGCTCCCTCCACAGGCAAGTCAATACCCCTGACAGACAGAGGCACATTTCCTTCCCTGTCACACTTCTCCACCCAGCTAACAGGTAAGGTCCAGGGACTCTCATCTTCCACTCTCCTCGCCTTCCCGCCCTGCTGACTAGACACAGCCATCAGCTCACAAGGCTGCCTAGGCTCATCCAGACTTTCCTTACCCAGCACCTTGCCACTCCCCACAGATCCCCTGCCCTGCCTGTGTCTCCCCCCACTCAGCTGGGGTCTCAGCTCCCACTGTGCTCAGCGCTGCCCTTGCTGTCCCAGTGGGGCAGGCCACTGCTTTCCTCAATGCATCAGAGCCAGCGAGAGTCCCCGCACTGGTGTGCAAGGGGGCAGGGAGCATCTCTCTGTCCCACCCAGCCCCAGGGGTCTGGTTACAGGCAGGCAGGTAGCCTGAGCCTAGCGGCTCCTCCCTGCTGCCAGCCAGGTCATCTGCATTTTCACTGACCATTCCCTCTCCGCCGATTGGTTCCCTGGATTCAAATTCAAACCCTTGGCAGTTACAGGAACAGGCCTGGATCGTGTCCCAAAGAGACACAGTCACCCCACAACAGGGTCTCGCAGCTGGTGTCCTGGAGAACCAGGACAGCCTGACCCCTAGTGGGTCTGCACAGGGATCTGGGCCATAGGCAGGGCGAGGGGCTTCGTCCCTGGGACCCTCACCCAGCTCACACAGGCCCTCAGCCTCTGAGGCTGCACCACCCAGGCAGGGCCTGACACCAGTTCTCTCTGTCCCAGGATCTCGCCACCCCAGGAATGTCTCCCCATTGACCATCACCTTCCGCTCCCACTGGAGGTCCGAGGGGCCTGGCCCCAGGAAACTCCACACAGACATATAGGTTGGGACCAGGAGTGGGAGCCTGTCCACCTCCCCACCCATCTGGCTGACGGAGTCTGTGGCCTTGGGACCCAGCAAGGGAGCTAGACACCGGGGCTTTTCCGCAGGGTCCCCTTGGTTCAAATCTCCAGCCTGCTCAAAGGCAGTGAGGTGGGCATCCACATCCCCCCCTCCTTAACCAGGGGCAGCAATTTACTCTCGAGGTTCCCAGTGGAACTGGCCCCCCGGAGTCTATCCCCACTCACCCCGGGGAGGTCCCCTAGGCCTCTCCGCTCCCCCACCGCCAGTTCATGCTGCTGCTGCTTCTGCAGCTCTTTCTTGGGCTCTCGCTGTCTCCCACAGTCCTCTCGCTCTCTCGGACTCAGCTCCAATCCCGTCCGTCTCCGGTCCCCCGATGGGGAACCCGATCGTGAAGACCCCTGTCTGGTCGTGGACAGGAGTCTTGGGGATGCCTGGCTCCCACTCCAGCTGCTCCCAGATCCTGCTATAGCCCCATTTGGGGTCAGAAATCTGTTCCTTAGAGCGGTCATCCTCCTCCAGCTGCACGATTAACTGCTTTGGTGAAATTTCCAACGCTCAACCCTCTCTTTTTCCACAGGGTTACAATGTCCTTCTTAAGGAGACGGTGACAGGCCATCACTCCGCTCCTCCCAAGTTGTTGTGGACTCACAGGCCCGTGTGTTCTCAGCTCCCCACGGTTTCCAGGGAGAACCCCTAGTGTGCCAGTCCTTCTCGAGGTCACCACCTCTTTGCCAGGGTCGAGCTGCAGACTCCTCCACCCCTGAGACTGCTCGCTGCAATCCCCCGGGGGAACCCTGTTACTGCAAAAGTCCTTCTCCCTCGCCGGGCCAAGCTGCAGGCTCCTCCGCCCCGAGACTGCTCACTGCAGTCCCCAGGGGGACCCCATTACTGCACAGTCCTTCTCGCTGGTCACACACTCCCAGGGGTTAACCGCCCCCCGAAACCGCTCCTCTCTGAGCCTTCGTGTTACTGCTCCCCAGTCATTTACTGCAGGAAGTGCCATCCACGGGGTGCAGTACATCCCACCGCTGCCACCAGTTGTCACGGAGTCCCTGGGCGATGTTCTGGAACTGCTCCCCATGAAGCCAGGCAGGACTCTGGGGAAGTTTCCTTTCTGTGAGCAGCCTGTCTTCAGAACACACAGCTCACACAGCTTCCACCTTCCTGGGTCTGACCTCAGAGCATTCAGCATCCTCTGCCCCTCCGTGCGCTTCCCACAGCGAGTCCGCCCAGGCGGGGTCCTGGGGAAGCCAGAGGGTCCTGCACCCCAACTTCACAGTCAGACGGGACTCTCAGCCAGCCAGTAAAACAGAGGTTTATTAGACGACAGAAACATGGTCTAACACAGAGCTTGTAGGTGCAGAGAACAGGACCCCTCACCTGGGTCCATTTTGGGGGGCAGTGAGCCAGACAACCACGTCTGCCCTTCACTCCATGTTCCAGCCAGCCCCAAACTGAAACTCTCTCCCGCCCCTCCTCCTCTGGGCTTTGTTCCTTTCCTGGGCCAGGTGGTCACCTGATTCCTTTGTTCTCCAACCCTTCAGCTTTCACCTTGCAGGGGGGGAAGGGCCCAGGCCATCAGTTGCCAGGAAACAGGGTGTCGGCCATTCCCTGTGTCCAGACCCCTGCACAAACCTGCCCTCTAGGGCTCTGCAATGATCATACACCCTTACCCCACCCCCTAGATACTTAAGAACTGCATAGGGGAAACTGAGGCACCCCCACACTATTCGGAGGAAACATTAAGAACAATCCCACTTCGTCACACCCCCCCACTCCTCTCCGCCCCCCTGACCCCCCACCCCCGCTCCTCTCAGCCCCCTGGCCCCACCCCCACTCCTTTCTGCCCCCTGTCCCCCCACTCCTCTCAGCCCCCTGGCCGGACCCCAGGGCACCTCCAGCTCTGGGCAGTCTCTGCTTGCCCCACCTGTCCCCCCGGAGCTGAGCTGCCTGGTACTGGGGCAGAAGCCCGGCCCGTCTCCGCCAGGTGTGTGGGGGGGAGACAGTGGGGGGGCTTGGCTGGGCCCCTCCAGGCCAAGTGAGTGGGCCCGGCCGGGCAGGCCCTGGCCTGGCTGATCGCACCACTCCCGCGGGGCCGCAGCGATTCCCGGCGCCGGGACCAGCCCTGGCTGCGCTGCCAGCTGTGCCCGGCAGACACAGGCGCCTCCCAGCAGGGCCGGTGCGTGCGGCCGGGAGGCAGGGCGTGGGGCCGGGGGCCATGGGGAGCCTGGGGGGTGCTGGGCTGTGGAGGGGCGGGGAGGATCTGTGTGTGTTGGGGCACTAGGAGCGGGGGTTCTGTGGGGGGGGGTGCTGGGCAGGAGTGGTGGGGCTGTGGGCAGGGGTGGTGTTGTGCAGGGTGCTGTGCATTTGTGGGTGGGTCGGGGGGGCTCTGGCCATAGGGAGGCTGTGTGGTGTGGCATGGGCCTGCCCGCCCCCGAGGGGAAGGGACACGCTGGCAGCACAGGGCCGGGCAGGCCACTGTGTGTCTGGCAACCGCCGGTTTGTAAATAGCGCCCACGGAGCAGGGCCGCCCCTGCCATGCCCCATTGCCTCTGGCTGACCCCTCGCTCCAGGGACTGACTTCCCCGCGCCACGCTCCGTTGCCTCCCAAGGGGCCCGCAAATATGTTTGGCGCCGGGCCCACAAAAGGTTAATCCGGCCCTGCCCAGGGCCATGCTGTCTGGCTGAGCCAGCCAAGAACATGAATGGCCCTCCCATTCACCTTGGTGGGGTGTTGACGCTGAACCCTAATGATGCCAGTGTAAGTAGCAGATAAAGTAGCAGTAAAACTTGTTACTGGTTTCAGCAGATCCCTTCAGCTACTCAGGGGTTGTGGCTGGAGTCTGAGTATAGCCTTCCCCCACCCCCACCCCCGCCCCGCTCCGTGCGTACCAGATCCAGCCTTCCATGCAGAGTAACTGGCACGTGTGACAGCCCTGAGGCCACCCCTAGGCCACTCTGCACCTGGCATGGGAGTTCCTAGCACTGGGACAATCTGGCCACTGCCCCCCACCTTCCCTCACACCTCACCCACAGCCTGCCAGCCCATCCATCCTCGGGAGCCTAACGAAGTGCTGAAGGTCAGCTGGTCAGCAGTGGGTTCCGGGGTGCCAGCCTCCTCCATCCCACAGCCAGGTGACGTCTGTGCGCCCCATCCCCGCGGCCTGGGGGCGGCCTCTCCCCACCCCTGGCACAGAAGCCCTTTCATTCCCTGCCCTGCTGCCTGTCGCCCACTGTGTTTTGCTTGGACAGAGCAGCTGGACCGGTGCTGGGTTGCCCTCCCCTTCCTGCCCCCCCCGCTCCTGCTGCTGACACACACTCCAGCTCTCGCCCCGCTGTAGTGCATCAGGTCCTGGTGCGTGCACAGATTGCTCTTTCTTTGCCTGCCTCCCCCTCAATCCCCAGCCTGGCCCAGCTCACGGGCCCAGGGCTGGCAGGCTGGCCTTCTGCTGCACAATGCGCCTCCTTGTTCGCCCCGTTGCAGGGCTGGCTTTTGGGGAATGGCAGGGAATCGCCTCCATTTCCTGCTGGAGTTTTATTACATTCTCCATAGAAATAAATAAATACCATAAAAAAGAGCCCAGGCCAGCTTGGAGCCTCTGGGACGGATGCTGGAGCCGAGCCTCCCGCAGCAGCATCGAACCTCGACTCACGCCGAGGGGTGCAGGGAGTGGGGCACTGGGCATACCAATGCCTGGCCCTGCCTGTGGGTCTTAGACCCCACGCTGCACTCTGCTCCTGAGTGCCGGATCCACCCCTTACCCCAGCCTCTGAGCGCAGGATTCACACCCATGCTGGGGAGCAGAATCTATGCAAATCCATCTCCACATTCATCTACCCTAGAGTAAATGATCCACTCCCAACCCATCCCCTCCTGCCCCAGGGTGTAGGATCCACCCCCACTTCCAGCCTGAATACAGGATCCTGGGGACGGGGGGGCAACAGAATACATTAGCCCAGTGTCTTATTTTAAACATCGGTTGATTTAATTCACCCACAGAGGAAAGCTCCTGAAGAGCAGGGGTCATGGCGACAAAGGCAGTCTGGTGTGCCATGCAGCAAAGACCCAGTCTCCCCCAGTGGCCGTTTACTGGGGCGGGCACAGGGCATGACACACAGTGCTGTGGCTCAGCTCTGCCTCCCAGGGAACAGCATCCCCCTGAGTCACCAGCGCCACTCCCTTGGTGGGCCTGGAGACCCCGCCGTGCTCAGCGTGTAACATCTATACTCCCAGCACGAGCAGGGGCTGCAGGCAAAGCGTTCTGACCGGCCAGTGCCCAGCTTGGCAGGTGTGCCCGGGTCTCTGCGTGCCCTCCCCTGTGGCTCTGCGGGGGTGGGCAAGCCCTGGGAAGCTGTCATGGGCAGGCACCTGCCCATTCAGTCTCACTCTGCTGCAGCTCCAACACGGAGGGGGACGCGCCTGCTTCTCCTGCAGTCCTGGAGCCATCCCCCAGCTCAGCGTCCTCCAGCCCTGGAGAGCCAGGCGCCATCCTGCGGAGCAGCAGGCAGGAGCTGGGACCATTGGCCATGTTAGACGAACTACAGGCCTGAGACAAAGGCCACCGAAGGCCATGGGAGTCTCTCCACTGATGTTAATGGGGTTTGGATCAGGCCTGAGCTGACTGGAGCAGGAGGCAGGAAGGGGAGTCGGGGGGGTCCTCCAGGAGAGAGAAGTGGGGAGCAGCATCGAGCGCCCCACAGCAGTGGCGTTGGCTGAGGTTGATGCCGTGCATCCTGGAATCTTTCCACAGGAAGGACTCACCCCCGCCGGGCCAGGAGAGCGAGGGTGGTGTGGAGCAGTCGCTCCGAGAGGGGGAGCGTTGGTGCCGTAGGCACGGGGAGACGCTGGGGCAGCAGTTCAGTTACCAAAGTGGCGCTACCGGCTTCTGGGTCCCCCAAGTCCTCTCCCCTCTGCCAGCTGGGGATGCCCTGGCTCTGGGTATGGCTGGGACAGCTGGGTAGGCCATGCACACCAGGCTGGTGTGGTCAAAGCATGGGGCTGGCCCCGCACAGGCCAGCTCTGAGCAGAGACTGTTGGCACTTGACAGGCTGCAGCTCGCAGCAGAGCTGGGCCAGCCCCCTAAAACCGCAACAAAAATAAAGACAAATCAGGGCCCCCCAAAACAAACCCATGGATTTTCCAGTGAAATGAACAAGTGACACATTTTCATTTCATTTGATGTTTTTAAATGTTTTTAACACTAAAATGGAGTGAAATTCTGCAACTCACCCTCTGTCTGAAAGGCAAGGTTGAAATGGCTTATTTCAGAAAAGCCAAAACCAACCCTGCCTCTCCGGAAGGGGCGGGGCTTCCTGCCACTCCAAGGAGGTGGGATCATATCATGGGGGCGGGGCTATAGAGAGGTCCCATGACTTGGTGTGCCCGGGTTGCGCTGCTGGGCCCCCTCTGTTTTGCCTAATGGCACACAGGCCATCGCAGGCAAGGCAGAGACCCTGGGTTGCAAGCACCCAGCTCTGAGTCCCTACAGCCAGGGAAGCTAGGGCCAGAAAAGTCATCCAAGACCTAGTCTGGCTAAGAGGCCCATGGGCAACATGCAAATCCTGGCCTGCCTGTGTGGCTGAGCCCTGCTGAGTGCCCTGGGTCATTGGGCCAGGGGAGAAGATCTCTGCATTATGGATTACAGGCAAAGATTCAGGTGATGAGGCTTCTACCATGTCCCCTGGGAAATGCCCCACAGCCTGGGCGAGCTCCTGCCTGCAGCCCCGACTTCCCTTTGCTCAGCAGTGTCTTGCTGCGTCCTCAGCAGCTGTCAATCGTCCTGGTATGGAAACACGAGGCCTTTCCCCCCCACTCCTTGCCTCTTATGTTAACCTAACTCACACAGATGCCATGGTCTGGAAGATGCTCCATGGCGTTATTTATGGGATGCACTGAACAATGCACAGCAGCTTCAGTAATATCATCCCTTAACAAGGGCAGCTCAGCCTGGGAGCATGGTCCACAGTTCTGCTTTCCCATCCAGCGGCTGTAGGTCTCTGTCCAAGAGATCAGTTGTGCTGTGTTTGCTCTTCCTGCCAGCGTGCCCCATCGTTACAGGGGCCCAACGAAGGATGTGTCAGCATCAGCCAACTACATTGGTCACTACTGACTTATCCGAATTGGGGTGCATACGTTACCATGGGCTCTTAGGCCCACGGATTCCCAAGCACCATTAATTGTTGTGACCCTCAAGTAACTGCACAGACACCATGGGTGTCATTGGACATTGAACCTGGGAGCTTCAGCACCAAAAGGACAGGCCTCTCCCACTTGAGCTACAGAGGAACCCCTGTAACCCTGGTGTGCTCAGTCGGCCGTTATAGCTGCCGTGACCAGCCTCAAGAGGCAGACGGGGGCATACACAGAAGGCCAGTGGATTACAGGCTCCCACATTAGACAAGTTCGCCCCAAGGGTCTGAGGTCTCCAGTAGGGCAAGTGCTAACTGCAATCACTTGTATACAAATGGCACCGTCCCTGGCCGAGCTCTGCCACTTGAGCTCCACGCACACACACTGCCCCCACGGATGAGCCTGCCGCGCTGTCAATCCACCATGAGGCCACGCTGGTCGCGTGCCCAGGAAACTAAGTAGTGAGGCTCGGCACTCTCTTGTGAATCTACCCTCAGATACCTGCTCACCCCACCTGTTTGCTTTCTCAGCACCTAGCTTGTTGCCAAGCAAATTCACATGCTTGATGGCCGGTGGGCTGGCTAGACAGAACTCAGCTGGCCTGCCTGCCGTGACTTTACTCCTGCAGTGACTTGTCATTTTGACGAGATGACCCACGACAGAGTCTCTTTTACAAACACAGGCTGGGGATGGACAGCTGGATCCTCCATTTTAAACACTAGAAAGGCAGGCAGGAGCCCAGGGCTACATTCCACCAGCCACATTCCAGCCTCTTCCCATTCTAGGCTCAGCCTCTGACCTTTGGGTTTGGGGTCAGACATGCTGGTTCCATCATGGAAAGGTCCCGTGGCATCTCTGCACAGGTTTTGATCCATGTACACTTTGTTGTTGATTTAGATGAAGCCAGATCTCCAGAGGCCTCAACAATATGATCCTTCGAGTCCTCCCGAATCCTCCTCTGACGGCTTTTGGAAGTTTAGTGCCTCTCTCGAAGGCCCTGTTTTCTGTGCCCAATGCCTGCTGTACTTCGATCAAAGCGCTCCTTGAGCGCGCAGCAAATTGCAACATACCTGTGGTAGCTGGCTGCAAATATCATTCTGGGAGTTCTACCAAGTGTCACCAGGAAGCCGGAGCATCAATCCTCCTTCAGTCACCCAGGCGTGCAGCCAGTGGGGGCTTGGGAAGCTCAAGGACTGTGGTAGCTTTTCCTTCTCTCTCAGCGAGGTCTAAGGTTTATGGTTAGTGCACCCAACACCAGCAGTGCATGCCGAAGTTCTCGCAGCTCTTCCATTCCATTTTCAGGGTCTAAGCAAGTGGTTGAGACATTCTTGTCATACTTTTCTCTCCATTCTCAGATGGGCTCTTCAGCACCTTTGAGTCATAATATGCTGCTCTTTCCTTTTCAGGTATAGAGTCAGTACCATTACATAGAAACCGGTTTTTCCCGCCTGGCTGCTCATAGCCTTTATTGGGTCATTTCTTATGTTTGTTCACCCACCTTCCATGAAATGCCAACACTGGGTCTTCTATCTCTTCCTTTCATCTTCTCCTCTGTTTCTTCTGCAGCATCCAATAATGGGCCTGTGAGCTTAAATCTGTCTGGAGAAGCATATCCTAGAGTAAAGTGCTTCAGTTCTTTCTTTAAATTGCTTATCTGGTGCTTTGCAGAAGGTGACATTGCAACTTCCTTTTTAAGATGAAGTCGTTGCCTTGGGGCTGTTTTGATGGCATGAACAGCAGTTAATCTTTGCCATTTTTGGGGTGTGGAGGTCAGAGAGAGCTCCCGATTGAAGCTGATGCCAGAGAGGCCTAGAACAAAGACATAAATGATCACAGCAGCTTTGTTTTGATGGGGACAATGGAGGGCATGTCAACACTACAAAATTAAGTCCGCTTAATTAATTTACGTTGGCATAGAGCCACCGCAGTAATTCCATCACTCATGGGTGTCAACATTTTGCTCCTTGTGTCCACGGTGCGTCCTCACCAGCAGAGTGGGGCATTGTGGGATGGCTTCTGAAAGCCAGTAACAGTTGATATACGCAATGCAGTGTCTACACTGACACTGTGTCAGCCTAACTACATCAACCTGGACTCTACACTGCTCGTGGAGGTGGAGTTACTAAGTCGGCGTAGCAGGGCAGTTACATCAGTGGGACAGAAAATTTTAGTGTAGACACTTGGATAGTTAGGTCTATGTGAGCTACCTTGCATCCATCTAGCTCCCTAATACAGACACGAGACCTGAGAAACTGCCCTTTAAGTTCCCCAGTGCTCTTTTCCACTTCACTAGACAATGTTTCAGGCAGCGGCACACTGGATCCTGAAGAATCTGAAGCATTAGATTTTCTACCCGTTTTGAGATGAGCATGAATCTTTTCCATCTTGCTGTCTGACAACTCCTGATCTTGGTATTTTTCTTTCCAGGTATTATGGTTTCATTACTTCAGGCCCTCCAGTCATCCGTTTCTTATCACTTTCTGCAAGTTTAGGTGAGCTGAGTCAGATCAGCTAATACAGCCTCTCAACACTGATCCCCGACTACCGTATTGATCAGCAGCTTTCACTGCTCCACAGACAGGTAATCACCTCCCATGATGCCCTGACCGCACTGAAGTCAACAGCAAAATTCCCACTTGACTCCAGTGGAGCTGGGATTTTATCCTTAGTGAAGACTTAAAAACAAGATGACCAGCCTGTTTTACACAAAACCAGGTGATCAGTCTCTGCCCGCCCACTTCCTAGAAGCTTCTAGATTTTATTAATCCAACCCCCCTTTAACAATTCACAGCGCCACCGGCTCCCCTCTGCTCAACACCCAGGCAGCACTGATCCCACTCACAAGCCCGGCCCCTCTCTCCAATGGCTCCACCTATTCCTCTGGGCTTCTAGACAGTTCTATAATGTTTTTATAGCTTCCTAAAAGGCGTACCAGGAATCTGTTTTCATTACGTCCTGTTAGCACTTCAGAATGGTTAAAAGCTTTTGTTCATGATGAAACTGGACCTTAATGTTTTCAGCATAAAGAAATTCAAATGTGGCAAATTTCACGGAAACACTTCAAAGTGTCACAGCAATTTAAAAAAAAAAAATCAAACCTCCTTTTCTTTCTTTTTCCCTGGGGAAAAAAAAGTCTTTTCACAAATCTAGCCACTGTCTCTTTAGGAACATCCACACATACTCTGCAGGCCAAACCAAGCGTTCCAAAGGAGGAAAACTTGGAGTGGAAACCCTCAGGTATGTTAAACCAAAATATTATTTACCGTTCACTTACTAATCCTGTTCTCCTGTTGAAAAAACAATATTTATTTAGCATAACTCAGCAGTTTTGGGTTCTGTCGATGCTACCTAAATATAGCTCATGAAAAATAAATCGCCTTCTGAAGGCGGGCGGGGGTGGGCCCCATTCCCATTCGTCTCTGCGCCCATCCCGCTCTACAAATGACAACAGGAGAGCGGCAGGTTTCACTCCTGAGCTGGGAGCAATTGTTATATATCGAAAGGAACAACGAGAAGAACTGTAACAAAATAATCAACCCCCCCCTTTTAAAAAAAAGTGTCATTGTTCTGAATAAAATGAACAGTGAATGCTCAGATCTTTGGAAAGCGACAGTAATTGCAACCAGACGGCCCAGCTGGTGCCAGGTGGGTGCTTTTCGCTGCTCTCTCACAACGGCCTTCCAAAAAGCACAGCTCTCCAATGTTTGCAGAGCAAAGGGCTGTGGCCAGTGAACCATTTCCACTCCCCCTGGGGGCAGGACGTGGGTCTTTGTTTTGCACTCACCATGTACAGGCTGAGAGTTTGTTGGCAGCAGGGTGGCTGAACTCTGCCCTTCGGGGATGGGGTGAGCCATTGTTTATTCTGGAGGAGACAGCACAAACCCGAGCTGCTCTGCAGGGATGGGACAGGTGACAGGGACCTGCTGGGCGGGCATGAGCACATGCTTGCTGTGTGTGTGTGCGCGCCGGGGGTCGCTTAGGGGTAGGACAGCAGGGGGCTGGCTGGGCTGCACAGACAGTGGCAGTTAAGGAGTCTGTGGCATTTTTGTATTTGAACCTCTCATTGCTGGGCTGCCCGGCCCGGCGCTCTCTGCCGTGTTCCCAGGTATCTGATACACCAGCTGTACAGCAGGTGTCCTCTGCTTGGCTGCACCGGGTATGCTCAACATTAGCTAAGCCGTTCCTGCTCCCCGCAGGTGCTAAGACATGCACATCGTACACGATGGGGAGGGTGCCTAGCTATACAAGCTGTAAACTGATGCAGAGTCCCAGGAGGAGGATCCTTTACTGGCTCCCACCTCTCTTATGGGAAAGTAGATCTGGCACTTCCAGATGCTTGGCACAGGGGACTGGTAAGGAAGCCAAGAGGTAACACACTCAGAACTGCTAAGAAAGAAACACTGTTTACACAACGCACACTCGGCCTGTGGAACTCACTGCCACAAGATCTCACTCCCACCACCAGTGCATCAGGATTCCAAAACAAGGCCCAGAGCTTTTATATGGCCAATGAGGCCCTCCAGAAATACACAAAACAGTATACAAATGGAAGGGATGGAAACCCTCCCACTTCAGGACATAAATCAGCCTCTGACTAAGTGGTCTGGGCAGGTTATTCTGCCCTACAGGGGTTGTTGCACCTTCCTCTGCGTTGGTTCTGGCCACTGGGGACTGGACAGACCCTGCTCTGATCCAGTCTGTCCAGGCCTAAGTCCCCTTTCCCCCTTCCTTTGGGGCCCTCACGCTCTCCCACCAGTCTCCCTCGGGCTCTTTGCCCTTCTGTTAAATCCAACCCCAACCCCTGCTCCCCAGGCCATGCAGCCATCTCCCACAGGGGCTGCAGGAGCTGAGACCACTGGACTGGGATCGCTTTGGGGGACAGCCTAAAGACACTGTCAGGGCTGGGCTTTCTGTAGCTGGGGAGAGGCCCCTGCCCGTCACCAGGCCACGTTCCAGGGCAACCGGGCTCAGCTGAGCCTGACTGTCTGGAAGGGGCAGGGGAGGCTAAGTGCTGCTCTTCAGCAGCTGATTTCCAAGTGGAGCTCTGGGAAGGTTATCAGCAGCCCTCATGAATTCCACCCATCACCTTTTGCATCCATGAGCCCGGGGATTGGAACAGACAGAGGGCAGGGGTTTCGGATAAAAGCTGCCTAGTAGAAAACTGGGTTCTTTTTAGCCAACTGGATCCAAGGAGGTAAGGACTTCATCTGCCAGGCAAAGGGCCCCCAGCTGTCACAGCTGGGATATGCGTCAGAAGCTGAACCTATCAGACTTTTTACTTTGAACAGAAGTTTTGTAAGATAATAACCTACACTTTTCTGGGTCTTTAGCATTCTTACCACTGTGCAAATATCTCTTGCTTCCTTTCCATTTAATTAATAAAGCCTAAATCAGTTTATTACAGTATTGGACTAAGCATTGCTTTAGAATCATAGGGAAAATAGGGTTGGAAGAGACCTCAGGAGGTCATCTAGTCCAACCCCCTGCTCAAAGCAGGACCAATCCCCAACTAAATCATCCCAGCCAGGGCTTTGTCAAGCCAGGCCTTTAAAACCTCTAAGGATGGAGACTCCACCACCTCCCTAGGTAACCCATTCCAGTGCTTCACCACCCTCCCGGTGAAATAGTTCTTCCTAGTATACAACCTAAACCTCCCCCACTGCAACTTGAGACCATTACTCCTTGTTCTGTCATCTGCCACCACAAAGAACAACCAAGCTCCATCCTCTTTGGAACCCCCCTTCAGGTAGTTGAAGGCTGCTGTCAAATCCCCCTTCATTCTTCTCTTCTGCAGACTACATAATCCCAGTTCCCTCAGCCTCTCCTCGTAAATTAAGTGCCCCAGCCCCCTAATCACTGCCCTCCACTGGACTTTCTGTAGTGGGGGGCCCAAAACTGGACACAATACTCTAGACGTGGCCTCACCAGTGCTGAAGAGAGGGGAATAATCACTTCCCTCGATCTTCTGGCAATGCTCCTACTAATACAGCCCAATATGCCATGAGCCTTCTTGGCAACAAGGGCACACTGCTGACTCATATCCAGCTTCTTGTCCATTGTAATCCCAGGCAAGCCAGCTATGGTCACTCAATTAGGGTGAACTGCAAAGAATGGGGCAGACAATCCCCAAACACTGGTGGATATTCCAATACCTAGATTCACCAAACCAGCACAGAACAGCTTCTTTATTACCTTACTAGTTACTCAGAAGTCCAAACAACACAGTTCCCTTAAAGTGATCCAGCCTCAGGCCCCCATGCAGGTATCCACATCAAATATGATGAAAATTTCTGTAAATCTTATTTAATCATATAAAAGAAAAGGTTCTACCAATCCCAAAGGATCGGACATGTCACCTCCCAGGTTCATGAATGTTCCAGATCTTACCCAGATACGCGCTACAGCCAGTTCTTATTAACTAAACTAAAATGTACTAAAAAGAAAAGAGAGCGTGGTTAAAAGATCAATACCCATACAGACATGAGTTCAATTCTTAAGATTCAGATTCATAACAGAGATGGTGAGCTTTGTACTTGCACAGAGTTCTTTCAGAAATAGTTCATAGGTTATAGTCCAATGTCCAAATATATTCAGGGCATACCAGCATAACTGGGACCTGTCTTGCGACTCAAACTTCCCCTGATGAAGCCTAAGCAGATCTGAGATGAAAGAATCAGGCCCCAAGGATCTTTTATCCAATTTCATGTCCTTTTTGACAAGTTGGAGTTCAAAAGGTTATTAGCATGACTTTGAAGGAGGTCCATCACCGGAACTTAGCTATAGAATTAACATAAAGCAATTTGCTTGTTCCTCCACCATTCACAAATTATTTGCTATATATTTCAAAGAGAGATGAATACTGAGATATCCCGTGTTTACAATTATTTTGACCTCTGAATTATCAGAATACAGCATAGACAGGGACTGTTGATTACATTGTTGACCCTACTCATATGTATGTAAATACACAAACATTATCCCTCCACATTTCTTTTGAGGATTATTTATTTTGTGGGATGTTTAACCCTTTCTGACCATGCGTCACAGTAATAAATATCCAACATTAGTAATAATGGGCTACAAATCGCATCCCAATACTCTTAAACAGTCAGACATATCCACCCTGAAATCAAATTCCCCCTCCCCCCAGCTTCTGCAGTATCTGTCCCCACCCCATTTGTATAATGGTAGCCTTACTGCAATAATGTAGAATTGAAGCCTTGTTTTAAAGAAATATTCTTTTATCACACTGCAAATCCAGGTTGCTGATCAAAAGCAGTATATAAGAGCTTGGTATTATTATTAATTATTATCTTCTTGTTCCTCTGGCATAATTTGTCTACCCAAATCCTGTTCCCATTGTATCACATATGGGCATTTCCTTACCAGTAGAGACTGATCAAAATTAGTTATCACTGAATTGCTTCCTATTTGTCCAGAAGCCATCCCTTTTAATAAAGTAGCTTTCTGTACGAAACACCTTTTCTAGAAAGCTGACAAAAATAAAGCCTAATCTAACAGTCCCATGAGAAAGTGGGACGATTATGGATGGTTTTGATTTCTAAAAAAATTAGAAAAGTCGCTTTGGCAAACAATTGACCAGCCATGTGTATTCCATGGCTCTCCACCCCTGGAAAACTCTTTGGTTCATTATTTGGGCAGGGCAGTTTTGCGCCAAGAGTGGCATTGCAGTGTGTCCATCTTCACTGGTTTGCTACCAAAAGCTGCCTTTTGCTGACAAAACTCTGTAGTGGAGATAAGGCCTCAGAGTCTCTTCTTTTCCCTTGTACTTTCTACCAGCGTTCATGCTGTAACTACCACTGCTTGATCTGGAACGTCTGCAGGGAGATTTTGAAATGAGAAAGATAGCCTGGAAGAGATGTTTGTTTTGACAGTGGCTATTCGCCTGGGCAGCAATTCGCATAATTCTCCCAGAATATTGCATCTGCGTTGCTTTACTCCTCTCTTTGTTGTTTAATGTTGTGCTTATCACTGGGAAGTGCGACAGTACATGGGAGCAATTTTTATAAACTGATGCCTAATAACACTGAGTGATCCGCCGATCCTCAGGCAGAATCCCAGCTGCTGCATTTTGTACCAGTTGCTCACAGCAGGGTCCATCAGCCTTTCACTCACTGAATCACTCATAACCTGGGTGTGCAGGACACATTCGCTGGCGTCATCCCAGAAGAGCCCCTGGGATGAAGAAACAGAGGGGGGCAGGGAGGTAGGAATAGAGAGCAGTGGGTTGATAGAACGGAGAGGCAGAGACAACAGCGACGGTAAAATGGATGGGTGGAAAAGGGGTAAATTTGAGAACGAACATCCTAAAGAGAAGAACTTTAGAGAGAAAAGTTAATGGAAATATTTATACAGGGTGAAAAACGTATGTATTCTACCTAAAAAGAGATGTTTTTCTTGACATTCAACCTAAACATTTATTTCCTTAATTTTGTCCCATCAGTCCTATGTAAAACCTTAGTATCTCACCCTAAATCATGGCACTTTGGAGGGCAAACTGGCTAGCTACTTCCACTCTGTGTGGTCATGCTCGATTTCAAAGCCAGGGACATGGCCAGCCAGTCATATGTCTGCTGTTATGATGCCTGCTTCCTTATATTCATGAAGAGCTCTCTCTGGGGTAAGCAACTGACCATGAGGAGTCAAAGCAAAGTCAGGATATTGGCTCTAGATTATTCTTGTTATTCCCCTCAGAGGTCACATTCTAGCAATTTCTATTTGGGTGTAGGCATAAACGTCCTGCTCGTGAAAGCTGCTGGCTGGATGGCTCTGGAGATGGAGTTGACAGAGCTGGTCCAGCAGCCAGGGCAGTGTTGCCAACTCTCACAATTTTATCATGAGTCTCGAGATATTTGGTGGTTTTTTAAATCTACAGAGAAAAGCTTGACAAGGTGACGCGAGGGCACCCGAAAGACTCACAAACCAGATGCAAATAGAAGAACCCAACAACTGTTATATTTTTAATCTCATGAATTCTTGGGACCCGACTCCTGTTTCTTGAGCTTGTGGGGTTGGGAATACTGCTCGCCAGTCTGTGCGTCCAAGGTGACTGAGTCAGCTCTGACCTGGAGAGCCTTTGAGGGGCAAGACGGCAGCTCAGCCTGCACGGCCCATTCAATCCTGCAGAGGCTACCAATGCGGGGGCCCAATTAGCCCCAAGATCATTAGGAATAAGCCTGACACCAAACATCCATGAGAGGTGGCCCGGGCTGGGTATGAACCACCAAGCTGAAAGGCTCTATACTCCATTGTTAATCCTGAGACAGGCTGACCCTCCATAATACCCACTTCTCCCCATCTCCTCCACACACACGAATATCAGAGCAAAACCAGCCTGCCACTGGTGCACCCAGGGCAGGAGGGCTCTAGTTTCTCGGGCAGGCCCACCCCACAGCACTCGATAGCTTCAGGAGACAAGCCTGTTAACACAATAGAAGGGCTCCAGAAGGGCGGATTGCTGATTGATGGGGGAGGGGGAACGGGCTATAAATACACACACACAGAGGGCTGCTGTATTTATGTCGAGGTGAATGGGGCTGGGGGTATTTATATCGCATTCACGGAGGGTACATGCATGGCTCACGCTGTTTCCTGGGGATGGGTATAAATAGCACGAAGGCATGCGTGGCTTATGCCCAAACATACCGTTGTACGTACCTTTCCCCTTTTTCTTTCTTTCTCTCTGGGCCCAGACTGTGCACATCTAATATTTTCCATCTCACAGCGGCACAGCTCAGCCAAAACAAAACCCAGCGACGTGTTCAACTAACACATTGCCGCTGCCTCCCCTCAAGAAGAGCATTGGGTCTGTGGATGGGCCCTCCCCACTCGGACACCTACCCTGAGAGCAGAGATCAAACCGCTCCCTCGGGCCTGGCCATAGCCTCTCTCCCCAGAGCTGTGTGTGTGTCCCTAGAAGACCTGTGTGTCATGGTTGCAGGGCTAGCTTTACCTCTGACTCCTCTCTGGTCTCTCTGACACCTCAGGAGTGCCTTTACCTCTCCTGGGGTGGAATTCCACCATCCCCCCACTCCTAGACCAGGCCCCGGGCTACAGAGCCCCATGGACCCCCTGTTCTTACCCTAAAGGTCCGACGGGGGTTCTGACACCTGCGGTTCTTTCCTTTGGGAGTCTGTGACCAGGGGATAAAGTGATCAAACAGCTTTACACCAAACGCATTGTTCAATTTCAGCAGTAGGAGCAACACGATTAGAGAAAGGCTTTTAAAACAACAGCCTCGACCCACGTCTGTCTTGCCCAGAGTGCTCCCCCATCCCAGTGTCAGCCTATGGCAGCTGAGTGTCTTCAGACACCTCGGCAGGTGCCTGGGTCAGTCTGAACAGCAACCCCAGCAGCTGCTCCTTTTTGAACAAGCCGAGTTCCTTTCTCTTTCTCCAGGTCCCAGCTTTTGGCCCTGCTTGTCCAGAGCCAGTTGGCGGCTCTGCCGGGGGCTGAGCCAGCATCTCCAGAGGCAACAGCAATGTTGTCCTATAACAACCCCCAAGTGTTTACTGGGGCGTGGCTCTTCTTGAGCCATTGTTTCTCTTTCCTGCTCGCCCTGTTGACCTAACCCAATATCCACATACTGCAAACAGCCCAATGAATCTCAGCACCATAAATTCTTCCAGAGCTGCTCACATCCACCACGCAGCGTATACGGACACATGGTGCAGCAGCACTCCCGCCAGATCTCTCTGAGCACCTCTTCTCAGGAGGTTGCTTGTACATTGGCTCCACGTTACTCAACAAGCTGTGCTCTGGCTAAGGAAGATCTCCGGCTAGTCCCGAAAACACCTGGCTCCCCGGGGGGGGGGGGGGGGGCAGGGACATGGGGCCTGACTTGCAGGTGTGCCGGAACCGAACCACACCAGCTGAAGTCCATGGAAGCTGCCAGCATTCAGTGCTTATTGAGGAAGCAGTGCAGTGTAGCAGCAAGAGACCGGGAGGCTGGACTCCTGGCTTCTGCTCCCTGCCTGACTTGCCACCTGCAAGATGGTCTCATGTACCTGCCGCTGTCTCGACCTCGTCTGGGCGAGGACAGAAGTGTGTGGTTAGGGCGCATTCGCTGAAAACCTCCTGTGGAAAGACCAGGGTGGACAAGGCCATGTTGTCCCCAACATGGGGTAAGTTGGCTACGTGAAAGCCTGGACTCCTCCCTATGGGGACGCTGCAGCTGTAAGCGTGAGTCTCAGCTCAGGCAGACACACCCTTGCTGCCTTTGATCGAGCTACCATGTGGCCACAGGGTGCTGGCGGCGGTTCGGGCTGGCCATGTGGGCATGGACTGGGGACCTCAGACGGGACTGCACTCAGGTGACTAGCCCAAGCCACCACCGGTGCTCTCAAGGCCATGCTATTTTTAGCACACTAGCTTAGTCAAGCTAGCGTGTGTACGTCTATGCCAGCTAGAAGTTACACCTCCCGCTGCAGAGGTAACGCAACCAGCCAGGCACACTCAGAAAAAGTTGTGTGAGCCTCGTCTGCATTAGCTAACATCCCGGGCGGTTCAAGCAGCCCCGACACCAGCCAGGGACCTCGGGGGTCTGTAAAGCACATGGCCACCCTCTGAGCAGAATGCTCTGTAGAAGCTCTTCTGTCCCCAGGCTCTCGTTCATGACAGAGGGGCCGGTTCTGGTAAAGCCACAGGTGGACCCAAAACAGCACAGCGGAGGGGAAAACAACGAGAAACCAAAAGCAGACGCCTGAGTAGGTATTTTGGGGATTCAGTCTAAGCACTCAATCAGGCTGGGCCCAAGGAGTCTTCTCCTGCCATAGATATCTACATCCAGTGGTGCTAATCACCTTGGTTCCCAGGGCTGAGCCTTCATAGGGTGGGGCCCAGACCTCCTGGGGCCCAGTTCAGTCCCCACCGACTCCAGGAGGGGCAGGACCATAACAAAGGAGATTCTCGCCCTGCTTTTGACACCCAGAGCCGAATCATCCCTAGGGGGGCTCTATGGGAGGCAGCAGACGAATCTGGCCCACTAGTTGCCGAGCCAAGAAGTTCTCTTGTCGCACGGCCAAGCTCCTCTGCTGTGGTCACTGCTGAGAACACCTGGCTGGCTGGTTGGCAGCAGTCAGCGGCCCATCTGTAGCAGCTGCACTCCCGATGCCAGTGCAGTGCTTGCCACTTTGTGCCCACTAGAGTTCACCATCTACATAGACAAGACAGGGCACGGGGAACCCAAGACCCGGGGGTGAGGGGAGTGACTTGCCCGTGGTCACCCAGCAGGTGAGGGGCAGAGTCAGGAAGGGAGCACAGGTCTCCCAGGCCAGAGTCCTGCTCACTGGCCCACGCTACCCCCAGGGAATCCCAGGAGAGAGGGAGGAAAGAGCTCCCGGCTCCAACCCATCGTCTGCAGGGGGCAGGGACTGAGGCAGACCCTATATGTGTAGGGAGAGGCCATACTGCTGCCAGTGAGTCCTTCAGGGTAAAATCAGATATTGTGGGTCTAATTCCCCTGTGTCTACAGGACAGAGGCCCCCAGCCCACTGTCTGCAGGTTCCAGTCTCTCTTTCAGTCCCATTCCTTTGCCTTTTTTCTCTATTTCTTGAGCAGCCCTAAGCACACATGGCGCCCCAGCCATTCAGCACGCCCAGATGATATGGCTGCATACCAGGCACCAGGGCAGCCTCACCTCTCCCTTGCAAGGCTGTGCAGAGCTCTGGGCAAGGCTGTGGAGAAGGTGGGACTTCACGACCACACTTGATTTGCTACAAGAAAGGCTGAGGCCAAAGGCCCAGGTGGGGCCCAATATCCAGATGCCTTGTGCTACCAGCGAGGGCTGGGCTGACTACGTTCTGCCCTGAGTCTGACAGGCTAATCGCAATTGCCCTGAGCATCCTCCACAAGCAAAGGTTCTTTCTTGCTCCCTGCTCTAGCCCCCTCTGGCATCCACATTTTTCACCTTCACTGCATCTGCTTCAACCACTGAGGGAAAAGCAACAGCTTGGAAAGCCAGCCTATTCCAGGAGCAGCCATGCCACCTCCTTCCCCGCCCCTTCACATCCATAATGTTCTGACTAGGTCCTGATTAGATCAGTCACTCCTGATCTCCAGATGCTAGGTGCAATGTGATGGGCATCCTGTTGACTCCTGGGTCTCATGATAGCTGGGTCCCAGGGACAGCACTGGACCAGGAAGGTCCATCACTCTGTGCCAGGTGTCTTGTTGTCCTGCTCTGCTGCTGGGATGCTCCCCCTCCCTCCAAGCTCTATGGGCCTCCAAAGCCAGGAGCACTCCCCCACTTGGCAGAGCTGATTCCACTGGCTGAGGGTTATGAGGGAAACAGTAAAAGCAGCAGGACCTGAGGCAGGTAAGTAACCGCGCTGTCATGTACGGGACCAACACAGCCTCTTGGGAAAAGAACCAGAAGCAAAGTCACTAGCATTTGGAAAAGTCCCTGCAATTTGCCCTGATATTACTTCTCACATTCTGCACTTCTCCACCAGTTCCACCTAGGAAAGAGCCTCTCGGCTCCCACACCAGCCCTGCCATGTGCTGCTCTCACACCAAGCCCTGAGCAGAAACATAGTGTCCAGCCATAACTGCCTCTGCGTTATTGGCTAAAGCGAGCAATTCCCAGAGAGAACAACCAATCAGTCACTATGAATGGGGAAGCATCTGAAACCTAACCCAGCTGGGAGAAGTGGTTAGCTCTGACCACTGAATACTTGGGAGGTTCTGTTCCTTCCTCCCTCCTCCCCTCCCCCACCCTCCCATTTACTATCCCATTGCTGGGAATCACCACTGTACCCTCTCTTCTCCCCTTAGACTGACTGAGTCAAACACTCACTCCAGGGCAGGGACTTCAGTTTTAAGCTTAGACCCCATTTTCCATTTTAAGCCCAATTCTCAGCCCTCTGATCCCGAGCCCTGTCTTCACTGCATGCTCACAGAAAAGCTCCTTTCTGCCTGAAGCTTTTCATGTGTGGTCTCCTGCCAGAGGAGAATTTTTTGGGGAAAAGTTTGAGGTTAATTGGACAAGGCGTTTTTGAGATGTGGGGCTTTGGAAAACACAGATTGATTTCCACTCCTGGAAAAATCCAATCTTTACACACACACACAGTCATGTTTCAAAGAAAAAAAAATCCAGCTCTGTCTAGAAACTTCAAATGTGTCTTCAAATCCTTCCACAAGAACTAGTGCAGAGAACTATTTTGAATAAGAGTGGGTAAATAATTGGAGTGATTTGCTATGCAGATGCAAAGCCCAAGGCTACATGAGGTCTCAGTGGATATTACAGAGCATATTGCTTGGTCTTGCAGACCTCTCATGCTTCAGAGACAGCCAGAAGAGCTGGTCAGGTCAATGAATCAGATTACTCATGTCAAGGGGCTTACAAGCCCCAAAGCTCTTAAATTCCATGAGTCGTCCCACTAGTTCAAGGAGTTTTCAATCTCTGCTGGCAAATATGGTAGAACTTGTAAACCACCCATCACCATCACAGCAAGTGCCAAAGGGACTGGCCTCCTTGCAGAAGGAGGGCCACCCAGACCGATCTCTGGCAAGGTGTGTAAGGGGGTCGGATCGTATATTCAGTTTATGACCATTATGGGCAATCTTATCATTCCACCGAAGCTTTTGGTGCCTACCTGATCACTGGCCATGTGGCAGCACGCCTTGGTACACACGCTTCGGATTTAGCTGGTCTTCCATTCCTATCATATGTCACACCAAGCTGCTGAAACCAAACCAGCGCTGACTAAGGCAGCTGCTGGGTTCAGCTCTGAATATCCTCATTGCTGATCTTGTCCTGCCATGTGACATGGAGCAGCTGATGAAGACAAGACTCAAGAACATCACTCCAGAGTTCTTCAGCCTTGCTGAGCACCCACGTTTCACTTCCGTACAGCAGAGCTAGTACAACTGTGGTTCTATAGATCCGCAGCTTTGTAGCAAGCTTGACAGCAGGACGTCCCCACAAAGGCCGCCCAAATAGTGCTGCTATGGGAGCATTCACATCCCGTCCTCCAGCAACTCCTGTGATGCTGCCCAAATATTTGCCTACTCAACGTCTGGTCTGGACATTTGGTCTCAGAGGAGCAGCGTGTTAGTCTGTATCTGCAAAAAGAACAGGAGGACTTGTGGCACCTTAGAGACTAACCAATTTATTTGAGCACAAGCTTTCGTGAGCTACAGCTCACTTCATCAGTTTTCTACTGCATGCATCCGATGTAGTGAGCTGTAGCTCACAAAAGCTTGTGCTCAAATAAATTGGTTAGTCTCTAAGGTGCCAACAGGTCCTCCTTGTCTGGACATTAGTTAACATTAGTCGAGCTGGCTGTAAATCTGGAGCTGGAGACTGCTTGATGGTAATGGTGAGGGACTTCATTTTATCCAGATTAATAACTGGACTTACGCACACTGCTTCTTGTCTGACCAAACTGGCCATCAGCTTGTACCTTGGCCCAATAACTATCCATGGGCCACAGACTCTGCACAGCCCACAGAACATTGTATACAACAGTCATTCTGCAAAGAACAACAGAGAAGTTGAAGGGTCTGCAGAGAAGCCTCAAGAAAGGGGGAATTGGTTGGCAGAGGAGTATTGGAACATTTAACTTGGGGTAACTGTAGGTGAGGGGAGGCTACTAACCCCCATTAACTTTTCTGTTACAAATTCACCATTTAATAAAATTCCCTCGAGTGTTAACAGGCAGAATGACCAAGCGGTAAGGAGGCTGCCAAGCAGGAGAGTCAGGCCAGAGTGCTGGAGATAAGAGACACCTTGTAAAGGAGGGTCCCATTAGAATGCTGAAGCACAAGAAAACAAAATATGTGAAAGTCAGGAAGTTCCAGGCTAGGGCTTCACACCTTTCCTTACCTCTGAGCCACTAACCCTGCTGAGACTCCACCTGAGACTAGAAAAACCCCTACCAAGCTCACCCTTCACATCTACATTTCCAGACTGTGCTACCCCAGATTGCAGGTAAGTACCAGTCACCACAGACCTGACCCACCACCACCTCATCTACACCTTCCACATGCGGACTGGAGTCCCAATCCTCTCAAAGGTTATTCTCATACTATGAGCCAATATCACCATACCTTCCTTTATTCTCCACACTGCTCCCAGAGACATTCCTTCCCAGCCCCACTGCACTAGGAGCCAGAGAAGCCAACAAACAGATGAGAAACCCCCTGGATCCACTTCACTCACCCTCCTGATATTACCCTGAGGGTCTGTCTCCGTGGTAGGGTTAACTTGAGTTATCAACGCTCAGGTTACTCCTCTCCAGTTAGCCTGGTTCGAGTGAGCATGCCCACACGGCAGAAGAATATCGAGCTGCTGCATTCAGACTGGCGCTGCACTCACTCACAGGTGCTCAGCCTTGTGGGGCATATCCCAGGGTTCTTAGCACTGCAGCAGGCTGAGCTGCTCTGGGGACTCCTGCCAAGTGAATTGTGGGAGAACTTGCCTGTCCCTTCTGGGCACATGGGGGAATTGTGGGAAGGAAGTGGAGACCTAGCACGACTTGAGTGGCACCAACCTGCATTCACACTACAGAGTGGTCGTGCTAACAGCTGATGAGTTGCACTTCACTTGGATTTTAGCTTCTACCCTCTCTCAGGCCAGCAGCTAGAGTTAAAAGCACCATCGCACTCAAGTGAAGGGTTTGTGTGCACAGCCAGGATTCAAATTAGGGGCAACACTCGAGTTATAACTTGCGTTAACTGTCAAGCGGAGTAACCCCTTTGTGTACTAACTCAAGCTGCAGTGAAGACAAGCCCTTAGATGCTATTCTTCATCCATAGGCCACATAGATGCATTTTCATCCACAACATACAGGACCAAGTTCAACCCAGTTTAATGCCAAGGACCCCGAGTTTGTGAGCTGCTATAATACTTCATAGATGCCCGTGAGGGGGACAGTAGGCCAGGATACGGGTCACGAATATGGAGTCTGTCCAGACTGGCTTGGCAAGTTAACTCAGTTTTCTGAGTTTTAGATGTTAAAGCTCTTTTTAAAGCATAACATTCTGAGGAGGTTTTTTCTGTGCATGGCCTATAAATACCTAGCTTTAACTCTATCCTTAAAGAGCTTTTGTACTGATACACTCAAGAGAGTTTTCCCTGCACGGGGAGGGAGACGACCGTGTCATCCGTGCCACAGAAACCGGCATCAGTAGCAAAAGCAAACAGACATTCACGGAAACAACTGCTAATTTTTACCAATTATGTCTCATTCTTGAATGATCATAATTACACGGGACCATCCATAATGCATTTCCCAGGACTGTAAAGAATGATCATAGCTGATAACGGGGAAAAGAAACACATTCACTTGGCTTCTGCATTTTGAAGCCAGACACAATGGGGGGTTGTGTGTGTTTACGTTCCTTTAAAAGAAGAAGAAATATGTACTTGTGCAATACTACTGCTATATGCTTCTCCGTGCCTTTCATTTGAGGAGTTCAAAGCATGTATAAAACATTAATTATGTCTTATCGTGGTTATGAGGTAGATAATGAAGATCTAGGGGGACGGCTTTACCCACTACTGAAATGCAGCCACTTCTCAAGTGGAACGTGGCAGCTGATTTAACAGCACACAGCAACACTGCACAATACTTGAGGACAGAAAGTGAAGGAAAAGCACGGTCAAGGTAGTTGTGTCATAAAGGCCCTGGAGGACACCTAGGGTCAATTCCCTGCTCTGCCACAGACTGTCTGCATGATGGTGGGAGAGTCATTTAGGCCCAGATCCTGCAATCAGTGGAGGTTCGGAGCCTGGAGGATCTGGGCAGTAGTCTCTCTGTGCCTCAGTCTGTCTGTCTGTAAAATGGAACTAGTCTGTCCCTGCCTCACAGGGAGGTTGTGAGGGGACGTTTGTGCAGCTCAGTGCTCTATGAGGAGATAACTGGCTCTGTGGATGAGGGGAAAGCAGTGGACATGTTATCCTTGATGTTAACAAAGCTTTTGATACGGTCTCCCACAGTATTCTTGCCAGCAAGTTAAAGAGGTATGGGCTGGATGAATGGACTATAAGGTGGATAGAAAGCCGGCTAGATCGTCGGGCTCAATGGGTAGTGATCAATGGCTCCATGTCCAGTTGGCAGCCGGTATCAAGCGGAGTGCCACAAGAGTTGGTCCTGAGGCCGGTTTTGTTCAATATCTTTATTAATGATCCGGAGGATGGTGTGGATTACATCTTCAGCAAGTTTGCAGATGACACTAAACTAGGAGATGTAGATAAACTAAACTGGTAGATACGCTGGAGGGTAGGGATAGGATACAGAGGGACCTAGACAATTTAGAGGATTGGGCCAAAAGAAATCTGATTAGGTTCAACAAGGACAAGTGCAGAGTCCTGCACTTAGGACGGAAGAACCCCATGAACTGCTAAAGACTAGGGACCAAATGTCTAGGCAGCAGTTCTGCAGAAAAGGACCTAGGGGTTACAGTGGATGAGAAGCTGGATATGAGTCAACAGTGTGTCCTTGTTGCCAAGAAGGCTAACAGCATTTTGGGCTGTATAAGTAGGAACATTTCCAGCAGATTGAGGGACGTGATCATTCCCCTCTATTCAGCATTGGTGAGGCCACATTTGGAGTACTGTGTCCAGTTTTGGGCCCCACCCTACAAGAAGGATGTGGAAAAATTGGAAAGAGTCCAGCGGAGGGCAACAAAAATGATTAGGGGGCTGGAGCACATGACTTATGAGGAGAGGCTGAGGGAACTGGGATTATTTAGTCTGCAGAAGAGAAGAATGAGGTGGGATTTGATAGCTGCTTCCAACTACCTGAAAGGGGTTTCCAAAGAGGATGGATCTAGACTGTTCTCAGTGATACCAGATGAGAGAACGAGGAGTAATGGTCTCAAGTTGCAGTGGGGGAGGTTTACATTGGATATTAGGAAACACTATTTCACTAGGAGGGTGGTGAAGCACTGGAATGGGTTACGTAGGGAGGTGGTGGAATCTCCTTCCTTGGAAGTTTTTAAGGTCAGGCTTGACAAAGCCCTGGCTGGGATGATTTAGTTGGGGATTGGTCCTGCTTTGAGCAGGGGGTTGGACTAGATGACCTCCTGAGGTCCCTTCCAACCCTGATATTCTATGATTCTACAGGAATGAAAACGAGACAGGACTCAGACTGCAGGGGAACTAGAACTAGATCATGGACTGAGTGTTAAAACCACCCTCACTCAGCTTGTGGAAAGTGCCATGACAGCTTTAATGAGCATAAATCTTCAGACTCGTTTTTTAGATTTGTTTTAAAGTCTCACTCAAAAGGCAGGATCTCCAGCAGCACCATGGCATGACCAGGTAGTGCTTCGTAAAGACTCGGGGAGGAGGGAATATTCTAATGGGGTACCTCGGTGTTCCTGGGAAGCCTGCCATCCAAGTACTGGTCTGGATCAACCCTGTTGAGCTTGCGAGACCTGATGGGATGAGTGTGGAAAGAGTCATGGATGCAGGAACAGTTCGATACTTGATACGGGTTAGACCAAACACCGGTTACTGCACAGGCCGACTGCATTAGGACACATTGAGAGCATGACCTCCCAGGGAAGGGGTTTGAGAACACAGAATCAATAAGCATATCATGCAAGGTGAGGTGGGCCTGGCCTACATGGCCCCCTAGAGGCCTCTCCTTGCCCAAGGCACAGGGAACAATGCAGAAATTCCAGAGCAGGCTCAGAACAGTGGGTCAGGGCTGGACTCTTGTCTCAGAGTGGCCAGAACTAGATGCTGCCGCCGAATTCTGCAATAAAGTGCCCCAAGGAGAAATTTCTTCCTAAGGCCAGAATCAATGCTTGGTTTGGGTCCTGGATCATGACAGCCATCCTTCCCGCATCCAATCCCAGCTGCTGTAACGAAAGCTACACCTGTTATTCATACTGATTGAGTTCTACTGATAGGCATAGGGGTCTTGTACTAATTCCTGTCTGTGTGCAGTAACCACCTTTCAAAGACAAATGTCTTGGAGGCTTTACGGGGGTGGGGGGGTGGTTACCCCAAAGTACTTTTTAAAAAAAATAGCTGAATCATAAATTTCATTTCATAAATCACAGCAGGGGTGAGTTGTACCGATCCAAAGGCGTGTTCAATTTGCTCCCTTTCAATTCCATAACTCAAACGAGGCCACGCCATTTTCTTGTTTCAACATTTAAAGGAAGAGGAGTTCTGTCTAGCTTCCTCTTCACGGGATCCTGTGCAGCTGGGTGGCAGCCAGCAGTGCAATTTTATTTGCAGCTGAGTTCTAAAAATCCTTGGAAAGCAAAGCTCTGAATGATTAACTCAGATGCAAGTTCGCAGCCCCTTGTGAGCTGCCCTAGCATAACCCTGGTGGCAGAAGCCCTGTCAGAGGAGCTGTGCCCCAGCAACTGTGTGGATCAGCCTTTGATTCCTTTTTGCAGGGTCTGCTTTTGTTTGAGAGTCTAGTCTATTAAGGGCTTTGTGAAAAATCTCTCGCCATGGTATTTCTAATGCACTTATCACTGGAGCATCGAGAGGCCACATCCCAGACCCTTCTCTAAGGTTACAGTATCCTACTCAATTTACAGGGCAATGTATATTAAAATCATGTTCGTGTCAGACGTGTACAGAGAGACCATCAAGCTGAGACAAGCTCATGAGCAATCGTGCTGGCCCTTCCGGGGGGGGGGGGGGGGGAGGGATGGCAGGAGGGGGAAGGGAGATCTCTCTGGGGCTCAGCAGCTGCACATGGCCATGGCCAGGTCACCTACGTGCATGAGAAAAGGGTTCAGGTCCATGTCCCGTTCACTCCTCAGCCTCCCCATGGCCATGTCCAGCTATGAGGGAAGTTTCTGATAAAAGCCGACTGGAGACCAGTGAAGGATCTCTACCTGGTCAGCATTTCGTTTGTTACTGCCACGGGCTGGATTTGAACAGTGAGCAGAGAGTGATATTACTCTGACTTCCGGCTTGTGGCCAAACCCTACATCGGACATGTAACCCCCTAGGTAGCCACATTCACTGTTTGCACTCCCTGCCCATTCCCAAAACCAACACAAAACCAGGGACCTCCATGGGCCCCAGAGAACAGGGCTTTCACGGAAGCCAGGTCTCCCCTCAGTCGCACCTTGTGCTGAGCTGTCTCGGCCAGTTTCCACTGGTGGCACATTTTACATTCATGCTGTCCTACAACTTGTTTCTCCAGAGACAGCCCTACACTGACATCAAGGTCTCCATGCAAATGGCATGAGTGAAAAGGCAGCGCCCAGCAGAAAGCTGTTGATAAGCGTGATGCATTCAAGCAGTTTCCGCCCCTCCAAAGGTGAACTGCCAGCTGCTGTGTATTATTTACAGCAAACACACAATGGTTTGCCTAGTGTTAGCCTGCTGCTCTCAGGGCGACGGCCAGGAGCCCAGCTCCTTTTCCAGGTGGCCTGGATGAGGAGGCATTTCTGAGGCTGGAGCCTCAAGTTTATCAGACCATGCAAAATGACCTGAATGTGTCAAGCGCTGTGACTAACTCAACAAACAAAACTGTCTCAGGATGCGAGTGCTCTCTCCTTCCCCCCACTGCCCTGCACTTCAGCAAGAACACAAGAGATGAAAACAAACCTGTTAACCCCTGGACTAAGCAAGGCCTCCAGCCTGTGTGTGTGCCTGAGACCTCAATGTTTCTCCTGGGCTGTGCAAGACTGGATGCTCTGTGGACGACGAACCACCTGAAGCCCCACAGCATGCCTGAAAGGTTCTCCAGCCCTTTTCACTCCCCAGCCCTAGGGCATGGGGTTTGTGGCTTTCCTAGGGAATGGGTTAGAACTAGCTACTGAGCTGGAAACGCCACCTCACATCACCTTGCAGCTGCATTCTCCAAGGCAAGAAAGCCCTTGCTGCATCAGTCCCCTTTCAAAGGAGAATGGATTTAAATAAAATACATGTAATGTAGCTCCATCCCCCTAAACCCGACTGATGCAGGAAAAGTCTTTACCACCTACTAAAGGAATGAGTTGAGTAACCCTGTGAAGCACACACAGGATTTCCTGAGATTGAGCCTCTATGATGCGTGATCAAGTTGTGTCAGGAAATGCCAGTTTTCAGTCCACTGGACAATGCCGGCAGCAGACAACCACTTGTGTCTCTGCTCCAAAGAGAAAAATCCCCCTTAAACCAACATACAATAACAGGGAAATCCTGTGACAGAAAAAAGCAAATGAACCCCAAAACTGGACTGCACAGATCTCCTCTGAATTTGCTCTCAGAGAACCTCATTCCTCACATACAAAAAAACCCGCTCCATCACCGTTTGGGAGAAGGAACGAGGGTGGCTCGATTTTGCAGCCAGGAGCGGTACCAGCACACTGGGGCAGTGTTCCACCACCCTGGGAAAGAAAGGAATTTCTGTTTAAATCCCAGATACCATCAGGTTTCTCACTTCCCTTCCACCAGAAAAGCCCAGCCCTCAGAATAGTGCTGCATGAAGAAACTTTTATAGATATTTTTGGAAGAGGGACTTTTTTCTGCAAAAGAACCTCTTTCAGCTAATAATGAAGTGAATATTATATTAAGAATGAAAACACAGTCAGTGTAACTTACAGAGAGAGACAGAAAACCTTTTCATAACACCCTGGCCACAAACACAACTGCCAATTAAATCAGCTCCATTCTCCAGCAACTGCCAACGCAAACGAGGGGAGGAGGAGAACAGAACATGCAAAAATAGTAGCGCTCAAGGCGCCAGTTCTGGGGTTCACGGCTGCGAGTCAGCTGGCGCCAGCGGGCAGTTTCCGCTCGCTGAGTTTCAGAAACAGCAGCCGGGAGTAAAAGGCTTCTCAAGCAGCCTGTGTTACAGCCGGGCCGCCGCTCAGGCGGCCTGGGAAATCCCTGCAGTGAAATAGATTTCACCAGTTCTGAGAAGAGGAAGCAGTGAGAGGCGACTATAACGAATTTGGGAAAGTGACAGGTTGCATCAAGCAAGAAGTGACTGAATTCCTGCATCCCTCCAGCTCCAGATGAAAGTGAGCAGAGAGGGGAGATGCACTGTGATAACCTCCTGAGATAAACACCTTGCTTCTGAGGGCCCCACAGGGGCACTGGGCTGTTATTCCTGGGCATCTGCTCCAGTGTAAAATTATACTGGAAAACTGCTTTAAAAACAAAACCCCTTTGGTTCACGTCCTCTCCCTCCAGCAGAACCCTTGGCCTGGCTCCTGTGGCACTGAGCACTCCAGCCCTGACCACAGCCACAGGGGAAGATGATCATTAGCTATTAGAGTCCCTACGGTCATATATGCAAACAGGCACAGAGCAGTGTGATTTATATGACAGCAGTGCCGAGAGGTCTCGATATGCTAGGTGTTGCACAGAAATTCTACTCCAAATAAACAAGACGGATGAACGGTGGGAGGGGAAAAGAACCTCAGTGAGGCAACATCGCTTGTGTAAGGTCATGCAGGACACCAGGGGCAGAGGCAGGACTAGAACCCAGGGCTTCAGATTGCCATGCCAGTGCCCTAGCCGCTAGATGATACGGTCTCCTCAGATGGTCACAGGCTTCACCGAGTGGAGCAACTTAGAATATTTAACAAGTGGACAATTCAGAGTCCCAGGGAGCCAGAAGCCAGTCGGGGTCTTGGTGGCCCTCCGTCTCTCCCGCCATCCGTTCTTAGCTAGGTGTCTGCATCTCCTGACAGTCTGTGTGGAGGAGATCTCAGCTCAGAGTCTGGGGGCCATAGACAAAGATGAACAGGTGCTGGGGAAACTCTCATGGTTTTCCAGCCCCCTACTGAGTATGTTCATGCCAAGCTTAGACTGTCACCCACTCATGCATCCCCCGATGTATTTGACCCACTGTTTGGAAAGGAAGGAGCTCTCGCCCTCATCGACCAAGTAGTTACAATGCTGGTAGTCAACCAACTTGTGTGGGTGCCTAAAGCTTCCATGGCCAAGCAGTCACAGTGGTGGTGAGCGGAGAAGAATGCAACCTTCTAAGTATGGAAGGCAGTGGGGTCATTGCCATCCCGAAGCTTTTGCTTACCTACATACAGATCTAGCTTACCGTGACTCCATCCAGAAGACAGAGCCCGCTGAACCCACCTCAGAAATGGAAGACAATGTGAGGTACCATGCAGCTGGTACCTTAGCTTACCCTGGATGCCTAGCTGTTGAAAACCAAGATACCATGGTATTCACGCTCTAGTAATTTCAGTTGTATTTACATTTGCATTATATTTCTTGTGTGGTTACTAGCAAAGAAGCAATTTGTAAGAGCTGGCAATAACCAGGAAATACTGACTCATCTCTCAGGCACATAAGAGCCAATGTGTTGGTTTATTTTTTAGAATTAATATGTTTCATCTTAGCTTCACAGACAGCAGGGTAGAAGTGGGAGCAAATTATGTCCTGGTCTTTTGGCTAAGGTCAAGTACCTACATAGGGAAAATATAGCTGATATTATGTGTCTCTTAATTTAGCAGACAAAGGCATAACCAGATGCCAGGGCCAGATGTTGACATTTGAAAAATCCGAACTGGAACTAGGTCAACTTTTGAATGGTGAAGGTAACAAACTCTTGGAATAGCATACCAAGGGATGTGGTTAGTTCTACAGCTGGTTGAAGTTTTTCATCAAAAACATTTTCTTTCGATGAAAGATAGCTTTTTGATCAAAATTAAATTTTCATGGATATTTTTCATTTTGGTTAGTTTTCTGGGTTCATGAGTAAAAAAACCCCTAAAATTCTCAGTAAAATTGTTTGGATTTTGGTAAAAATTTCCATTTTTCTTCATCTTTTTTGTTTTGTTTTTTGTGGAGAAGCTGAAAAATTTTCATGGTAAATTTCAGAAGAGAAATTATCCACATTTCCTGCAGGAAATAACTGGTATTTTTGGGCAAGCTCTAGTTAAATCACATGGATTGGCTGTCTTCCTAGGGATGTGCTCAAGGTAATCCACGGGTAGAGAGGGAAAAAACTCTTTTATTGGTTTCCTGCAGTTTAAAAAAAAGTTTTTGTTTTGTTTCAGGTCAACTGAAAACTGAAATTTTCCCCCTATTTTTGATTAATTGAAAATTCAGACACAAAACAGTTTGGAGTCAAAAAGTGTTTCACGCAGCAGGAGACGGAAACTCACCCCCCACCCCAGTAATTAGGGCCGTCACCTGGCATTTGGAAGACCCAGGTTCATCCCCCCCTTCCTAACCACCAGGCTCTTTGCTATTCTGGGATGAATCTCCAATAAATATTCATTAAGCCACCGAGTGAGGAGGAGCGTAGTCTGGTGGTTAGGGCACTCGCCTGGGTCAGGAGACACTTGTGTTCCAGGTCCTGTTCTGGTGAATGTTTAATTTACACCAAGTGAAACAACTCCTACAGGACAGACAGACCCCCACCCCAAAATAACCAATAGTGTAGCGCCCAGAGCACTCACCTGTGATAGGGAGACCTGGGTTCAAGTCCATGCTCCAGGTGGGTGCCCTAATCACTGGGTGTAAGGAATACCTCTGCCTCTTCCTCCGATTTGTTAGTCTTTAAGGTGCCACAAGTACTCCTTTTCTTTTTGCAAATACAGACTAACACGGCTGCTACTCTACATCCCCTTGTGAATTTAGCCCCCCCAAATTAAAAGGATAACTCCTTTCACTGCAGGAATTACGGTGTGAAATTCTATGGCCTGTGCCAGGCAGCAAATGATCACAAAGGTCCCCTTCTGGACCCAGGGCCCAATCCTGCAACCTTACACCACTGCTTAACTTTATACACTCTGAGCAAGTCCCATTGAACAACACTATTCACATGCATAATGTTAAGCAGAGGCTTGAGATTTCTGCGGGATCTGGGCCTTAGACTCTGCGAATCACAGTGTATAAGGTTAGTAGCTGGCAGATTCAGCCTTTGCATAAGATGGAGTCAAATACTGACATAGATTCTATAGGTTTCCATCCCTAACTGTACAGCACCTGTGTTCATTAACCACGAATGACAGCATGCTAGCTCTCCTACAGTGACCATGCTGGACAAAGCTGGCTGCTGGATAAGGTCTGGAAGTGTAGTGGAAAGCTCCTGCTGCTGAAGACATGGGTAGCTATGTAGTAGAACTCCATTATACATGTGCCTTCTTCAAGAATTTCTCTCGTCCTCATGTGGAGTCGTGAGATACGAAAGCTCTCTGATTCTGGCAGGGAACTGCCATCAGCTTCTGATCAAGGAAGTAATCAGAACAATTTGTAGAAAAGATTATTAATATTCAGCAATATAAAGTCAGACAGACACTAACCCATAAAAGTTGCTTGTATTTATGAAGAGGAGGGATATATTGCCACCTAGTGTCTAGTCAATAAAATCTACAAGACTCATTTTAACATCTTCGGTATCAACTTGTTTCTTCAAACCTATCAGTGCCTAAAAGAGACATGAGCCCCTAATATTTATCATCCTGAAAGAAAAACAGCACACAGAGCTAAAATATAACTTGCTTGAGAAGCTGGCTGCACATTACATCTGACAAAAGAACAGTTAGGACAAGGAGTAAGATCAGGTCTCAACCATTACTGAGGCCTGTAGAAAAATCTGTCAAGTGAAGCAAGATCAGATACATGCACAAAACAGAAATGGTAGTTCATGTTTACAATTTTATCTACTTGTGTGTTGGCTTCGTAACTCACACCTAATGACCCAGCTAAGCCTTCCTGGCATGCACTGTACGGAGTTAAGTTGTGGATTACTGCAATGTGCTATTAATCAAGACCTAACATGAGCCAAGTCCCTAAATCTATTACAAACTAGGAGAGTTATTAGCCTAAGCTACTATATAGATGCATTTTCCTTCTCCCCAAAGAGAGTTTTAAGCTCCTCTGATCCTTTAAAAGGAGCAGATATGAAAGTCTGAACTGTTCTGCTTAGTTTAACTTTTTTCCTAATGTGCTAATATCCACCAAGTCCACACACACACTCATTTTGGGCCCAGTTTTACTCTGAGTTAGACAGGTCCAACTGTCACTGGAGGTCAACGGGAGAATTACATCATGACACAGAGGAGAATTTGACCCTCTGCCTACCTAAATAGGCATGTGGGACTTACTTTCTCCATAAGCAACAAAGTCTAGCATAAATTAATCATGCTGTAAATTAAATATTTAGTACTGTGCTTACAAGACACTGACAGATTAAGTCTTTCGGCACCGTAACTTACCAGTGTACTATCTTTGCTTGCTGATTTTTAAGTCAGTCAATAACAACAGTTAAGTTTGTTGCTCATGTGGAATACAAGAGCCAGAAGGTGGAGAAAAACAGGTTGAGAAAGCTCAAGTGGTTTCTTTCTTGGCAAGCAGTCTCTGGAATGTGCATTCACCAGAGGTGATTCTCCTTCACACCCTGCTCATTTCCTTACCAGTGATGTGCAATGTCTAGAGGGCATGAGCTGGGACGTACAGGGTGGGAGCAGTATGTTCTGCTTTGCCAGTTTCCCCTTCCATGGAATCTTTGTAAGGTTTCTTACTGATTTTGTATTTGCTGTATGTTGTTCATTAGCATGCATTCAAATCTACATTTAACAACTCAGTCACTCTGCAAGGCATAACCATTCAAAAACAATTCAGGGAATGTGCATGTTTTTCTCCAAAGGGAAATCTATATGAACTAAGTGGGGAGATCTGATACTTGGGGGAAGAGGAAAAGGTAAGGGGTATATTCTGAAGTAACTTGGGATTTAGCATCAATATGCACGAGAATGTTCATAAAGCAGAACATCTTGTATTATCTAACAAGTGAAGCTGCAAGTTGGCAAGACAAACCAAACCATGTTTTCAAATTCAGATTCCTCACTTTAGCTTCTTAAAAAAAAAAAAAAAAATCACCCTTGGACAAACTGGGGCCAGTCCTGCTAGGATTATTTCCCATAGATCTGTTTATTTTTTCAAAACAAAACCAAATTTCAAACATAATTATTCTACAAACAATCTGCGTAAATACAAATTCCATGGCATCCTACTTTTATTTACGTATTTCCTCTGAGCAGCCCAAAACTTGGAAGAGGTCGGAGAAGATTGAGATAGTCTGCTTCAAAATAAAGTAAATATCAGCTTCTGGGAATAATCCAGGGCTCCAGTAATGAGAGAGAGTAAAGCCTGAGGGGCAGTCTCTCCTTTTCTACAGCAGACTCTAATCTTATTTTCGAAGATTGAGACTCAAGATTTCACAAACAGGAATTAATATCTGGAAAAATACGTTGTACATATAAAACCGAGAACAGGCTTGCAGCATCCTCAATTCTAAGCTCTCCAGATGAAACAACGTTCCTTCCTCCTTCCTCCCAAAACATGGAAGCAATGTTTGCGGGCTAGAGGTAGGCTTCCTTCAGTTATGGAACCGTTCCTTTCATCTGCAGAGGATTCTAGAACAAAAACCACAATCAGCAACATTCAAACACTAATCATGAATACAATTTGATTAGATCTGATTGGCTGTAACTGCTTAAAGCCTAGTTTATTCTCAGACACTTGTGATTTATGATTGACATTACTGGCTCTGAAAGAATGCTGTATTTATTCACAGCCCAATACACAGAACACAGTAAGAGTGAAGTTCCCACAATATTCCTTCAACAGCTCACCTGTTGCTGAAAGGGAATGCCATCTCTAAATATTATGGACTCCAATCTAGCCTTTATTTACCCTCGTAGACCACTGAGTAACTTTCCCTTCACTAAAAGAAAAGGAGTACTTGTAGCACCGTAGAGACTAACTCATATATACTTGTAGATGGTTCCCACCTTAGTCTGCCAAGAAACAAATGATTCAACTCTATTCAAAAACAGTCAATACTCCCAGCCCTATGATCATTTCTGTTCCTCTTATTTACTCCCTTCTAAATTTGTCAATATCTTTTTGGGATCGAGGTGTCCAGAAATGAACGCAGGTACACCTGAGTGTCACCTCCTTACTCGGTGACATAGTTATACAAGAAGCCCCCACAATGCACTACAAACCCCTACCTAATTTGCTGTCTCCCATCACACACAGGTCTCTTCAGCATTATGGCTTCTCTGCTTTCTTCTGCTCACTGAATATTTGGGTTTAAAGCATTAGTTGGCATTTTTCTAATCTGTTTGTCATTTTTTGTCTGTTTTTCCAATCAGAGTCCTTTTGTGGTCTTTATTGATCCTCACATCACCTAGGTTATCATCTTATTCTAGATTAACATGGTTCAGTCTTCATTATTTTATCCGAACTCTATACCAGCCATTGGATTCTTCCTTCAATGCTACATTCTCATTTAACAAGACCTGAAGAAGAGCTCTGTGTAGCTCAAAAGCTTGTCTTTTACCAACAGACGATGGTTCAATAAAGGATATTACCTCACCCACCTTGTCTCTCTTTTGTTTGTAGTCTTTCAGCTAGTTTTCACTCCAGATGATACTGTTCTTCTCCAAGTCTATTTGAATTATTTTTGTAAACTTTGGACAGACATTACAAATGTGCCACTAAAACCCAGTTATATCCCACATACTACAACACTTATTCTCTAGTTTTATAATTCTACCTAAAAACCCATCAAGTGTGTCAGGCAGGATTTGTTCTTTAGATTAACCCATGCTGCTTGTTGCTCATGATTCTATGAAGCCCTGCCCCCCCATTTCAATATCCTACTGCTCATGATACTGAATTGTTCGCAGTTACAAGTGGTAGCGTTGGAAATGTTCACTAAGATGCACTAAGGACCAAGAAGATGTTCTACCCATTTGCCCCACACAGTGTCTCAGATAGGACTAACCCAGATTTAGAAGTACTCAGGCCCTAATCCCATTTAGGGTATGTCTACGCAACAAAAAACCCCAACGGCAGTGAATCTCCAAGCCCAGCTCAACATACGCTCCCTCATGGGGCTCACGCTACTGGGCTAAAAATGGCAGTGTAGGCATTTGGGCTCAGGCTAGAGCCTAGCCTCCCAGACCCTCCCCACCTTGCTGGGTTTATGACCTTGGGCTCCAGCCCAATCCTGAATGTCTACACGGCTATTTTTAACCCTGCAGCACAAACCTGAGTCAGTCAAGCCAGGCTCTGAGACTTGCTACCAGGGGGGACAGGGTGTCTTTCTGCTGTGTATATGTACCCTTACCCATGAAATTCAGGCTTAAAAGAAAAGCCATTGTCAAATTCGCTAGGAGTTAATCCAAATCTGTTCATGTAGTTCATGCAGAGTGAAAGGTAGTCAAAAAACAAAAAGTAGTGTATATGCAATGGCTGTTTTATCTTCTCTTAGTTCATCGTATCCACGTTTCACTTGTTACAGTTTCAACAGCTAGATCCACTTCAGTCTGTTTATCAAGCCAGTTACATAGCTCTTGGGTCATCACCCCACTCTGCAAGCTTTTAAAAATTAACTTCCCAGTATTTACTTATCTGCAATGATACGAAGGAGAACAGGCCACAATTTCCAACTCACTAACCAAAACACAAAGCCCAAGAACTGGGAGAAAAACAGATCCCTCACAGGCAGACAGTGGGAAAGGCCAATGTACAGCAGGAGGCAGGAAAGATATCTTTTTTGCAATATTCTATCAGGACACAAAATATTTTGCACTTTTAAACCCTCTTCTGTCACATGGTCGTAAAGCACTCTACAAACGTTTCACTTGTAAGTCTAGTTCCATTTCAAGGCTATGAAAGGCACTTAGGGCCTGCTTTGACTCCAAACAACCTCAGTAAGATTGGGATGAGGCCATTCATGAATTCAGACGGGTCTGTCTGTGAGGTAGCTATCCCCATTTTGCAGGTCAGAAAGTGAAATCATGGAAAGAAAATCACACAAGCAAGCCAGTAGCTGGACTGGGAGTTTCCAGATGTCTATTCAGGCACTTTACATCACTAGACCACCCTCCCTTCAAACTAGGTTAGCACATCCCTCACTACTGTGACACTGTCCTAGTTCAGACTGAATCATCATGGGGCTTTGATATGGGATTGAAATATGCAACATTTTGAAGCCAAACTTTAAACACTCCTGGGTTCAGGAGGGTGGTACAGCTCTCGGCTGTGTCATACCACTGCCAAGGGTTCACCCTGAAAGGAGGTGGCGGAAACAAGGAATTAGGATGGGAAGGAGAAAATCTTTATATATCACTCTCTTGACTGCTAATCCACTGGCTCTGAATGCCAATCAGTCATTTACCGAACCTGCAGCCCAAAATTCCTATCAGCTATGACAAAGTATGACAGATGTTTTTAGATAAGGTACTCCATACTATATTAGAGCAAAGCATCTCTCGACCACACTAACGCTGAGCCACCTTCCATGTTATGGACATACATAGCTCTTTTTATAGGTTCCTGACAGGTGTATTTAAAGATAATCACTTGATATTTCCACTGGCTGTTAGTTGTGCTTGGGGTGTCTAGCTGGGTGTAAAAACTGCATCTACTGAGACTTCTTGTGCACCATAAGGGGAGAAAAAGTATCAAACTAAGAATCTTCTATGATCGTGGTTATTTGAAGTAATAAAGTCTTTACATGGAGCTAATTAAAAATATTCAAGCTGAAACCCTAAAGGCATTTCAAGGCGTGTCTGATCAGTTCATCTCTTTCATTTCCACCTAATGGCTACACAATCACCGAGGAAGCGGAGGGGGACTCTGTGGCCTTGAAGCTGAGAAGACCTGGACTTTGTTCAAGGGGCTGCTGCTCTGGCAGATAGGAGAACTACGTGCCCCAACCAGGCCATCCCTCCAGTGTTTCTCTCCTTCCTTTAAAAGTGGTTTGGCAAGAACTACACAAAAATCAACCCAAACATATGCTTTCAAGCTCAGAGAGAAGTCTGTTATTCACAGGCTTCAGGAAGACAAAAGTCAGTCATGAATTTATAGTTAGGAAATGCCATTTCACGGGTCATTTAAAAATCACAATTGCCTTTATTCTGCATTTAAAACAACAGTTACCAGGCAGCATTTAACTCATACTTTTAATTATTTCAAGCAGCCTGGATACTGGTGCCTGCAGAGTCAGATCAGCAGCCACGCAGCAGGGCTGCTAAGAGAGAACAGAGGTTGCTCTTCTAAATCTGCTTCCCTGCCAGCCTCTCCTAAGGCAGTGGGAAGAGCAGTGCTGAACAGACATCACTCACACCAGAGCTCAGGCTCTGCCAAAAATATGCAGGCGTGTGGAATCTGGAAAATAAGCACTGCACACTTCTTGACAAGGCACCAATCCAATGAGGAGAGTCCCTGCCCTTTAACCCTCTCATTAAATCCACACGGGCTGCTCTCAAGCGACTCACTGAAACAGGTCCATCTGCTTGGCATCACACCCATCCATCCACACGGAAACATCCATCGGGTCAAAAAGTCATGGAGATTGTTAAATAAAAACCGGTAATGGAATTTGTGACTTCTGTGAATAAGATGCAGCCTTAAACAGAAGACGAGCTTGAGCTTTTAAATGAAAGCAAAGCAGCTCTCCAGAAGGGTAAGACTAAAGCTACTTTTACAAAGAGAATGAGCCATCAGTTTTACACGGGATGCCTCCAATTTCAATCGGGATTTCAGTTTAAAGTCTGATGATATACCACAGCCCAAGAGTGTTAGGGTGTGTGTTCCTTTTCAAGGCTGGCCTTCAGGTCAATATGGCGCCTTCCATGCTCCAGCTATAGAGGAGCCCTCTATAAGGTAAAACCAAAGCTTGGTAACACCAGTGGTGTGCTGTACTATTCAAGACGTTTATGTCCCAGATCTCCAGACCAGCCAGATTTAAAAAGGAACACAGCTGGCTGGTCTACAGTTAGCAGGAGTTCTCTTTGCTCCTTCTCACTCCTTTTGAATTCCACGGTCTGAGCTCCTCAGTGTGTGTATCTAAAGTTAGCTACTTCTGGAAAATCGGTATGCTTGAGAGTAGGCAACGAAATGTGCAATAGCTCAGTCTAAAAAATTAGAAGCTGATTGTCCAATTGCCATGCGGTTTAATGCTCTTATTGATTTAATCTGACTGAGTAATTTAATTGGCCAGGGGGCTCTGCTCTAAATACAGAAAAGGCACTCACAGCTGGAGGCCTGGGATGCAAGATCCCTGCAATTACTGGCCTGAGGCAGCTACAGTTGACAAGGCTGCAACTGCTTTAAGTTTCAGACCTATCCTTTAGGGCAGGCCCTCAGGAAATATACGAGACAAGGTTCAAGGGGGCAATTTAGATTTTTGCTGCCATTTGCTGTTTGCATACAAAGTTATTTTTTTCCTGATCAAGTCTGTTTAATCTGAACATGTTCCCCTTGAGAAAGAACTATTTATATGCTCACCACACCAAACCCCACTCCAGGAATGTGCAATTCTGGCATGACTGGCTCGTATATTTTCCAACACAGTAGGAGCAGGATATTAGAAAGGGAAGAAAGCGGTTTAACAAATTTGTTTCTTCCTGGTGAAGTGACACCATCAATCTAAAAAATCACATCAGCTAAAAATATGTAATTTGCTATTATCAGAATATATTGTATCAGGAAGAGTTAAGTCAGAAGGAAAGGAATTGCGCATGGATTTTACATGGTACCATATGGCAGGACCGGAAATGCTTGCCATTGGCTCAAGCTCTCATTAAAAATTAAGTTTCTAGCTCTTACGGTTGTAAGGTCAGCTGCTCCCACACAAAACTGAACGTTAACCAGTCCAAGTCTGGCATTCCAGAGCCTGCAGCCAGCAGAGCGAAACTGAAGAGACAAACAACTTTTCCACTACTGCCAAATGATTCATAACAGCAGCAGTGCTGCTAGACACAGCTCCAAGTCCCAAAAGCAGGCTCTGTTTATGGAGTCCCCCCCTCCTATCTCCCCTAAAACAGAGGTTGAGATCAGAGCAGGGTAAGAGAGAGCCCTTCGCAGCAGCCAAGCAGGAGGGCGGGGAAGAAGTGTAGCAGAGACCCCCTCCCACCTCCATCAGGAGTGCAGGGTAGGGAGGCCTCATGTTGAGAGACCAAACTCAAAGAGTAGTTATCAACGGCTCACTGTCAAGCTGGAAGGTCCTATCTAATGGAGTTCTGCAGGGGTCAGTCCTAGGTCTGGTACTAGTAAATGCTTTCATTAATGACTTGGATAATGGATGGAGAGTGTGCTGCTAACATTTGCAGATGAGGCCAAGCTGGGTGGGGTTGCAAGCACTCTGGAGGACAGGATCAGAATTCAAAATGACCTTGACAAATTGGAGAATTAATCTGAAATGAACTAGATGAAATTCAATAAAGACAAGTGTGAAGTACTACTCTTAGGAAGGAAAATTCAAATGCACAATTATAAAATGGGGCATTAACTGGCTAGGTGGTAGTTCTGCTGAAAGGGATCTGGGGATTATCATGGATCACACACTGAAGATGAGCCAAAAATGTAATTGATACACAGGCAAAAAAGACTAAATGTTCTGGGGTGTATAAACAAGAGTGTCCCATGTATGACACAGGAGGTAGTTGTCCTGCTCTACTTGGCACTGGGGAGGCCTCAGCTGGAATCCTGTGTCCAATTCTGGCCTATGTGCTTTAGGAAAGATATGAATAAATTGGAGAGAGTCCAGAGGTGAGCAACAAAAGTGACAAAGGTTTAGAGAACCTGACCTATGAGGGAGGGTTAAAAACACTGGACACGTCTAGTCTTGAGAAAAGCAGACTGAGGTGGGGACCTGATAACAGTCTTCAAATATGTTAAGGGCTGTTATAAAGGAGGACAGTGATCAATTATTCTCCATGTCCACTGAAGAAAGGACAAGAAGTAATGGGCTTAAACTGTGGCAAGGGAGACTTAGGTTTGATATTAGCAAAAACTTTCTAACTCTAAGGGTAGTTGAGCTCTGAAATAGGCTTCCAAGGGAGGTTGTGGAATCCCTATCACGGGAGATTTTAAGAACAGATTGGACAAACAGCTGTCAGGTCTGGGATAGGTTCACTTGGTCCTGCCTTAGCACAAGGGGCTGGACATGAGGAAGTCTCGAGGTCCCTTCCAAACAGCAAAGTTCTGTGACTATGTTTCAGGCACCTACTAGCTAGGTGTCTATATTAAAGATGGCACCCCTGAGCACAGTCCAGGGACAGTATCCTGATAGGAATCGCAGAACCTCCTCCTTACCACAGTCCCCTTTTAGAGGGAGAGAGGGGAGGGAGGAAGGAAGGTGAAGAGGACTTGGACCTTTCACCAGCACATTGTATTTGAATTTCTCTGGTGCTACAGCTCCGTCATTTGTACCACTCTGTGGGGACTCATCTCCTTGCACAAATATTGATGTGAATCAGCGTAACACAAACTTGTTTGGGGTTTTTTTGGGCAACAAAATGATCACATTCCAATAGAGCAAAACACCAACGCTTACACAGAGCAGTAATGTTACTGGAGCACACGCTAGTGCCTAATGCTCTTATTCACGTCCTTGTTAACACCATCTCCTCTATGCCTTCTTCCACACGGCCCCCTAAGCATGCTCTCGCCCTGAACTGATCCACAAGGCCCCTGCCTCATCCTCATTCTTCAAGACTCTAGTTCACTTATCTAAAAAAACCCTACTTTGGTGGTGTTCTTCCCCTAATTCCTGTCTGTCCATTTGTTTGTATACTGAGAATGCCTCAGGAGAAGGACTGGCCTGCCTTGAAGCACTGTCCTGCAAACCAGAAGGAAGGGCTGTGATCTGAAGAGACAAGAGTTGCAAAACAACCCTAATAAATCTTTTTTCCTTCTTCTCCTTACGGAGGCTTTTCCCAGCAGGGGTGGTGTCTAGTTAAGTTACGCATGAAGCCTTCTTGTTATTTATAGCAGCACTCAGCTACTTCACAGAACTTCCTTACCTGGGAAACCCCCACAGGTAGGGTATTTTGAACCTGCTGAAGGAACATGCACAAATGTATGTGAACTTGGTAGTGTCTTAGATGTGCAGCTCTGTACCATGAGTCAACATAGCACGGGCATGAGGCATTTTTAAAGTCTATACCTCAGCTACAAATGGGTGGGGTGGGAGGGGAGCAGCAAGTCACTGTTTATTTGAAGCCTGGAGTTATCCCAAGTCAGGGGTTTTGACTGTATTATGCTCATCCTCCTCAGTTTATTCGCAAGTCTTTTAGCTCATTAGGTCAGTTTAATTGGCAGCAGCCGCTGGTTCTAAGCCCAGTTATAGTCATTTCTACCTGGTGACCCAATCCCAGCGCGGCAGCCAAGTCTCACCAATTAATAGCAGGCCTAGCAATCTGGATGCCATTCCTAAAATCTAGACGTTTGACCTTAGGAGTCACAGTTTCCTGCTATAATTTCAGCAGCGCTTGTTGTCATTGGAACAGCTCTAAGTGCTGAGCCTCTCTCTCTCTGGTGTATGACAATTAGAGCGTATATTAGAGGCAAGCTTTCAACTTTGGCCCACCTTAGTACAAGGAGACTCATCCTTCTGGAATGAAACTATCCTCCTCCCTGAGTGCACAGACATTTCTAGGGAGCCTGCTCCACACTTCACAGAGCAGCATATGAAACAAGGATTTCTTTAGTTCCCTGTTGCCTACACGAGGCTCTGTAGGGCAAGGCATGGATACAAAATTCCATCCCAGCCATGTGAAGGAGCAGAAATCTTTCCATGCTAACAGTCCAGGCTTCACAATACAACAGTGAACTCTGGTAACCCAGCATTCCCTTCCTACCTCAAGTTTTCAGATAATGGCCCCTCATCTATGTACAACCCCCCACCCCCACCCCACACACACACACCATGCATGTGCACTGATCATATGCACACAATAAATCCCCTCACTTGAGGTATGTAGGTGATGGGGGGGGAGAGAATGTGAAAGTTTTGATTGTACAATTGTAGTGCCCTGAAGTAGGATAAAGCAAACAATTGGAGTCCACCTACTTTTAGTGGGCAAAGAGTCAGGCCCTGTCTTTCTTTGCCAGAAGTTAACCCACTATGGAAAACAGGCACCCCACTTAACAATTCTTGCTCTCTAAAATGTTCATCATCCGTCTCCTCCCTTTCTCCCAGTGGGGAATTCAGGGTTGTGCTAGAAAGAGGCAGTAGACACGAGAGCACATGTTCAGTTTCTCCGCTTTCCCTGCAACCCTAAAAAAATCCTGGAGATGGGCAAATCCCACCACCATTTGCAATTCAAGAAGCAAGTCCCAGGAAGTCAGTTTTACAGCTTTTATTTTCCATTCCGTACACTTATCTGCACTTTGCCTGAGCTGAAACATGCATGTGGGATGAACAAGAATTTTAAAATGCTATTTAAAGAGCCTAGGAGTCTTGGTGTTGACTAACTGAATTGAAGATGGTGCCCAGAATTTTGCTGATCCCAGCCGCTGACCCTATCAGAATTCTTGAGGTGAGAATGTACTGAGAGTTTTCAGCTCCCATGAACAGCTGTCAATGTCTGAGCTACCTTGCAACAGTTGCAACACCGTTCAGTCTGTATTTTTGCATGTCCAGAAGTCAGGTACTGTATATTCTGGCCATGCTAAATAAACTGAAATGATCACTTCTGAAGCATTCTTCACACCTTGGGACACACGTCTGGTCGGGGGGAGAAGGGGATGGAAGGGGAGAGAGGAGAGATTTATGCCAACTGGAATCTCCACAAAGAAAGTCTATTCGGAGCAACACACTGCTTGTGGTAGCTAAAGGCATGTCCTACTTTGCAATTCCTATCTGACAGGAAAGGATCAATCTGTAAGCCTGATCTGTGGCAACACCCCATAAACAGGCTTGCTGTTAGAGACAGGCCAATTGATATTCCAAAACAGGAAAAAAAAAATGATGATGATCCAGGCCACTCGTCCCTGACGAGTTGGAGATGCCAAGTAGCATGTACTGAGCATTAGAGAGAGGCTGGGTATGCTTAATCACGTCTAGCTTGACTTGTCAATAGGTAAGGTTCATGCCTCCAGGTTCCTGGACCAATGCAGAGAAATTGTTACAAGAACAAATGGAGGTAAAAAAAAAATCAAATAAGCAATTCAAAAACTGGTCAGCGTTAAATGACTATTGACAGGGAACACCTACACAGAGGTTGTGTGTGTGAATCAGATAGTTTTAAGAAAAATCCAACAACATGGTAAAATTGTAGGCTTGAGTGCTGAATTTAGCTAGACATTAGTCCAATTTCTCACCGGTGATAACAAAATGGACTGTGAGTAATCTAAAAGGCTTTAATAATTTACCTATGTGCAGTTCATTAAAGCTGGCTATATGGGAAAGGTTTGAGAGTAATTTTAATGAGTAATTTTATTAATTATGTTATAAGGAGTACCTGTGGTTTCTTTTTAAAGCATCAGTTGATTCCAAATGTTCACAGGCAGTAGACCTGAGATAAAATGATGAGATAGGACCAATTACGGATTGGCTTAACATAAACTTCAGACTGTAACCCCAAGTTAAGACAGATCTTACCTCATTTCTGCATTAGTTCTAGATAACCACAGTTTCCTTTTGATAGCGTTTGAGCTAATTACAGCTGCAAGAGTTTTGGTTTGATCTTTATGTGGACTTATTTAGCCAATGCTTTTTTGTTCCTGCCATGGCATGCTGAAGTGGCCTCGTGGTAGAGTGAACTGATACCCTTGAAGAGCCTTGGCAGCAGCACGTACAATAGATTCTATTGCAAAGTCTCAATGGATTGCGTTCAGTTTAAAGTTGTCGGGCGGAGGGAGGTTAAAAAGCAGTCTAGAATGGCACCAGCCCTAGGAACTTCACAAAACAAGAACTAGAGGATTTATGGGCTCTCAACTTTCACAGGTTAAGCCTGGATAAATGACAGAGCTCCAGTGACTGTAATGGAAGAAAAGCAGTCACTGAAACCCATTGCACTAGTACGATTCAATATATATTTACCAGTGACCTGGCACCTACTGGTCAACCCTCTACCCTCCTCTACCCTTCTCAATTTCCTTGGGGAAAATGCTCAACGCATTAATTGGCAGTGTCAGACTGGAAATAAGGCATAAATTTAACAGTGAGAGTACGTCGCCATTAAAACAAGGCTTGTAGGGGATTTGACATCACTGACCATTTTTAAATCAAGTCTGGATGTTTTTCTAAGAGACCTGCTCTAGCCATTATTATGGAGCAGTTCTATGGCCTGTGCTATATGGGGGATCAGACCAGATATCACATCACTGGCCCCTTCTGGCCACAGAACCTATGAATCTACTAGTAGTAATTTCTCCCCTGGGGTGTTCTCAATTAAAGGGTTACATCACTCTTCAGCCTCTACTGGTCTTTTTAGAATGTTGTTTTAGAGCCGCTCTTTCCCTGCCACATTAAGTGTGCACAGAATTAACAAACCACACTGAAACAGGGACCTTTCATTTTTCCAGCCCAGACTCAGGAAGGACTATTTTAAAAAGGAGCATGTAAGCTTACACCTAAGTAGAAAGGTAACCTTCCCCTACTGCTGCTTCTGGGAAAGAACTGTTGAGGAAGGAAAACAGAGTTCTGGCTCACCACTCTATTACTCAGGAAATTACGCATTAATAGCTCGATCACAACAGCAAAAAAACCTCTCACCCAGCTTCGTACTCCTCCTCCAACACCTAGGCTGCAGTAACTCGTGGGAGCCAGATCCAAGGCTGATCACCACCTGAAGAAAGAATGAGGTTCTTGGCGTAGCTGAATGCATTGCCATCAGTACTACTGTGTTAACACCCCATCATGATTTTCCACTGTGGCACTATCATGTAATTAATAGGTTAAAGGAGGCAAACATGCCAGGACAAACAGCAATGGGCCCAAAGTGCAACAGAACATTTGGACTGACTACTTAAGCGTGCACACTAAAACTACAAAAAGTTAATTCTGGTTTCCTACCGACTGTAGTTAGGACCCAGAACATGGATCATGATTTTTGTAGATTCTGGGAATGTTGGAGGTGGTTCCACGGTAACAGTTTTTCACTGCCTGGTATCGAAATATCAACTCTGCCCACATATCTACACCAGCGACACCATCACAGGACCTAACCAGATCAGCCACACCACCACTGGTTCATTCACCTGCACGTCCACCAGTGTAATCTACGCCATCATGTGCCAGCAATGCCCCTTTGCTATGTACATCGGCCAAACTGGACAGTCCCTACATAAAAGGACAAATGGACACAAATCAGATATTAGGAATGGCAATATACAAAAACCTGTAGGAGAACACTTCAACCTCCCTGGACACGCAGTAGCAGATGTAAAGGCAGCCAAAACTTCAGGACCAGACTTCAAAGAGAAACTGCTGAGCTTCAGTTCATTTGCAAATTGGACACCATCAGCTCAGGATTAAACACAGACTGTGACTGGCTCGCCAACGACAAAAGCAGCGTCTCCTCGTGGTGTTCACACCTCAACTGCTCAAAGAGGGCCTCATCCTCCCTGATGGAACCAACCTTGTTTTCCCTAGCCTAATTCTTGCTTGAATATTTATACCGGCCTCTGGAAATTTCCACTACATGCATCCGACGAAGTGGGTATTCACCCACAAAAGTTTATGCTCCAATACATCTGTTAGTCTATAAGATGCCACAGGACTCTGCCATTTTGCTACATATGTTTGTCTTGTGGGTACTTTGGAAGTACAGCAATATTATTGTTGTTAGGAAAAAGCCACAAAGAATAGTCAGTCACAGTCTGCTATGGTTCCATGGTCCAGACAACCACCCTGTGTGTCCAGATGGAAGATCTGACCTTGTTTCTATGCAAGATGATAGGGAAGTGTGGGGAGTTGAACTACCGATGCTTTTGCCAAGGCTAGATGGGCTCCCAGTACCTGCACTAACAGGCCCTGTAGGGAGCCCTCCACAATGCTGGACTCGGTGTTTTATCTTCCTGGATACTTTGGGAAGTAAAGTGTTGAATTGTACAAAAGAACCCCCTTGCTACAGTCCAGTAAAAAGCCACCTGTCAGAAAAACAAAAACCAAAAAACCCACTCTTTTCCTTTCCACTGTGTAAAAGAAGTGTTGACACCCCCCTGCAAATAGATCTTTGAGTTCTCTCTCTGCAAAGGCATACAGAATACAGAATTCTTAAATATGCCGTTTTCACACAGCAAACCTCACTTGAGATCAATCCACCGAGACGTTCTTACCCAGAACACCACCACCAACATGGAAAACATGGTGACGGACACACTGATGGATGGAAATTGCTTTCTAACAGTGGCCATTAGAACGAGCAAACTGACGGAACACATGGTAGAACCTGGATCACTCTCCCCTTTGTGTCAGGCAGAAAGGCCCTGAAAGCCAGGCAGACAAATTTAGAATTATATTTGTTAGACCTCATTACTCATGGCTCCACCCTAGCTTACTTTGAATAACACTTGTGACATATTACGGATGCATGGAATATCCAAGGACTACAGCATCAACTTTATAAAAGTTACATGTACCTGCATGGTCGAGGTATTGTATTCTAGCTCCATAGGGGAGTTACAGGACTTTCCTGTGGGAACTAAAATCACTGCATGGTAATTAACTCAAATCCCCAGGCTGATCACCAGCCTGGAGAAGCTTTGCACCTTGCGGAAAGTTGCACAGACTGGTTTGACCTCGTTAAAGAGAAACTGGTAAACAAGGAACAGAAAACTGTATGAAGTGACCACCTTAGCATAAGGGGAAAGATCACTCTCACATAATCCTAACTCTCTACTGTTGTTAAGTCCTGTTTTTGTAATGCTTTTTTTCCTAAATAAATAGATACAACTCTGCTTTATGGACGTTGGCTCGTCCTTGGCTAACCCTGTCATTGCTCTGCAAGAATAGGACTGCAGGTGCTGAACTAAGGGAGGATTGCCCCAGCCACTACTTTCCAAAGGGTTAAAACCTCAGTGTTTAAGGCACATGAAGACAAGAGTGGGGATCAATAACTACAGTACATGGCACATTTTATCTGTGGGTTGCAGTGAGTTCATCCTTCACTACCTGCAGCATTGTTTGTGCCATGAGCTGGTTTGAACCCTGATTGGGAAGGGAGGGATTGAGGGGATCAGCAAGAATCACATGCTGCTGAGGTTCATTCGCTACCGCGTCTCATAATGAAGATTGTTGGCATAAGACACTTAGAAGACAGTCAGACTATAGCATGTCTCAAGGCAAGTGCTAGACTGCCCCCAGGGAGACAGGGATCTCCCTAACAGTTGTCACCAGCATAGCCAAACTGCAGGTGGGTGGTGAGCAGAGGCCTGTATTCTAAGATATCCAAGGTTACAAAGCAGCTTAGTCAGCGATATAAAACTGTTTATAAAAACAAGCCAAAGCTGGAGACCAATGCTGGTACAAACTGGATTGTTAATGTTAAAAGGACAAGCTTCAGGTTAAGTCACAGGTAGACAGGACAACAATCGGAAAGATTCTGTAAATGGGAGAAGGTGGTTAGGTTGAAATCAGAATACTTTGATTGGTTAATCACAATGGGAAGAGTCTGCCTCCCCCTTTTGGGCACTGTGTATCTGGAGATCAGGGAAAGACCCTGGGGGGCAGCAGGACAGGAAGGAGGAAGTGTCACCACATCATGGCTGCTGCTGCCCCTCCTGTCTCCTGGGATCCACCACAGAACCAGTGGGCTTCCACTGCAAGCCAGAAAGCCAAAAAGGGAACCAGATGACATCCCAACCTGTTTGGCAAAATCCTGAACATCTGAAATGTGAACTTATGGTTCTGTTGTTAAACCCTCCCCCTAGATGAGGAAGGAAAAGGATGTCTCTTTTTGCCCCATCTAACAAGAGCCTGGCTTAACTGGCTAAGACAACTCCACCTTTTGCAACACGGCTATGTGCCTGTGACCAGAAAGCAACACCTCCCAATGTTGGTTAAGTTTGCCAGATCTCAGAAAAGCTAACAGCCGTGTGTATTGGGCCTTTCTCTCCAGAAAGCTCGGTTGCAAGTGAAAATAAGCAGAGAAGATGACAGATAACGTATCTTTTGTTAAAAGACAGACAGTTACCTTTTCTATAACTGGTGTTCTTTGAGATGTGTTGCTCATGTCTATTCCACAATAGGCGTGCGTGCTCACCACGTGCAATGGTGCGGAAAGTTTTTCCCCTAGCAGTACCCGTGGGGGGGGGGGGGGGAGAAGAGTGCCCCCCACAACCCCTGGAATGCCGCCTGCCTGGTGCGATATAAGGGGAGCTGCGCGCTCCCCCCACTCTCAGTTCCTTCTTGCCAGACAACTCAACAGAGGGCAAGGAGGGTGGGGTGTGGAATAGATATAAGCAACACATCTCGAAGAACACCAGTTATGGAAAAGGTAACGGTCTTTTCTTCTTCTTCGAGTGATTGCTCATGTGTATTCCACAATACGTGATTCCAAGCTATGTCTGTTGGAGGTGGGTAGGAGTTCACAAGTTCCCAGGACAGAGGACAGTCCTGCCAAACCCAGCGTCATCCCTGCTTTGGGAGACGATTGCATAGTGCGAGGTGAATGTGTGAACCGAAGACCACGCGGCAGCCCTACAGATGTCCTGAATGGGGACATGGGCCATGAAGGCAGCTGACGAGGCCTGCGTCCGAGTCAAGTGTGCCCTCACAATGGGCGGCGGGGGGAACACCTGCCAGCTCATAACAGATACGGATGCACAAAGTGATCCGATTGGAAAGCCGCTGAGTGGAAATCAGCTGGCCCCTCGCATGCTCAGCCGAAGCAACAAACAGCTGCGAGGACTTTCTGAATGGCTTGGTCCACTCAAGGTAGAAAGCCAGAGCCCGTCGCACATCGAGCGTTTGGAGACGGCACTCCTCACTGGACGCCTGGGGCTTGGGGCAGAGGACTGGTAGAAAAATGTCCTGACCCATGTGGTTGGCGGAGACCACCTTTGGGAGGAATGTGGGTTGTGGGCGGAGCTGGACCTTATCTTTATGAAAAACCGTGTACAGCGGCTTGGAGGTCAGGACCCCGAGCTCCAAGACTTGCCTGGCTGATGTGATTGCAACCAGGAAGGCCACCTTCCATGAGAGGCGAGACCAGGAGCACGTGGCCAGTGGTTCAAAAGGGGACCCAGTGAGACAAGCCAACACCAAGTCCAGGTCCCACTGCAGGACTGGGGGTCTAGAATATGGGAAGAGACAGTCCAACCCCCTGAGGAACTGGCCAGTCATAGCATGGGAAAATACCGCGTGCCCCTGCACCAGCGGATGGAAGGCTGATATGGCTGCCAGGTGTACCTTGACTGACGAAAGCACCAGGCCCTGGGCTCTCAGGTGGAGGAGGTAGTCAAGAATAAGCTGGATTGGAGCGGTCGTGGGAGATACACCGTGGTCCGCCGCCCATCTAGAAAAATGGGACCACTTCGCCAAATAAGCACGGCGAGTGGAGGGCAGTGTACTTTCAAGGAGGACACACTGAACCTGTCTGAGCACGTCCTCTCCTCTCCGCCTAACCACTGAGCAGCCACGCCGTGAGGTGAAGAACCACTAGGGTAGGATGGAGGAGGCAGCTCTGGTCCTGAGAGCAGGTCCGGGTGGAGCGGCAATGGCCACAGCAGAGCTACCGCCAGGCCCGTGAGGATCCCGTACCAATGTTGCCTGGGCCACGCTGGGACAATCAGGATGACCCGGGCCTTGTCTGTCTTTATCTTCTCCAGGACCCTGCTGATTAGAGGGAACAGGTAGAAGGCATAGAGAATCCGGCCTGACCAGGACAGGATAAAGGCATCAGAGATTGCGCCTCTCCCCAGACCCCCCCACCCCCCGGACCAGAACCGGGGACATCGCTGGTTCTGCCGAGCTGCGAATAGGTCCACCTGGGGAGTTCCCCACCTTCAGAAGAGCCAGTGGGTTACTTCCGGGTGGAGGGACCACTCGTATTGCGAGGAAACGTCCCTGCTCAAGCAATCCGCTCTCTTGTTCTGGGCGCCCGGTAGGTGGAAAGCCTTCAGGTGGATGTTGTAGGCTGTACAGAAGTCCCACAGCCTGAGGGCTTCGTGGCAGAGTATCGGGCTCTGCCCTGCCCGTTGATATAGAACATTGAGGCTGTGTTGTCCGCAAGAACCCTGACTACCTTGCCCTCCAGGTGCGAGTGGAAGGCCATACACACCAGCCACGCCGCCCAGAGTTCCTTGACGTTTATATGTAGGGTCAGGTCTTGGGCCGGCCACAGGCCTTGGGTCTGAAGGTTCCCGGCATGGGCCCCCCAACCCAGGTCCAACGCATCGGACACCAGCTCCAACGACGGGGACCTGTACCTGAATGGGATCCCTTGAAGCATGTTGTTTGAGGCAGACCATCACCGTAGGGAGGTGATCACAGAGTTTACTTAGTTGGGGATTGGTCCTGCTTTGAGCAGGGGGTTGGACTAGATGACTTCCTGAGGTCCCTTCCAACCCTGATATTCTATCTGTCAGGCACAGTGAGGATCTTGTCCATCCTGTCCGCGGCCTGGGAGAACTTCAAGGCCAACCAGAGTTGGAGGGGCCCCTCATCCTGAGTCTGGCGTGATGGAGCACGTACATGCACGCCCACATGTGACCCAAGAGCTGCAGGCAAACCCTGGCTGTTGTCACCGGGAACTTTGAAACCGAGTCCATGAGACCTTTCAAGGGTCTTGAATCTGTTTGGTGGGAGAGAGGCTGTGGCCGACACTGCGTCCAGGAGCACCCCGATAGTCTTGGTCCAACGCATAGAGTTTAAAGTGGATTTGGTGCTGTTCACCAACAGGCCGGGCCACATGAAGGGCTTCAGGAGTGGAAGGCATCCAGGCTACTCTGCTCAACGTGAGTCGGAGGCCTGGGGAGTGGGGAGTGAGGACTGCCCAACATGGATCTAGCCTCTGTCCCAGATTTCCCTTGGTGCCGCTGCGAAGAGGGAATCTTCCTGGCCCTCTTGGCATGCCCCGTGAACGGGGAGTGATGCCGACTGGTCGATGGCACGGGAGGGTTGCCGCATACTGATGCTGCAGTACCTGTTCGGAGCAGCGTGCCGGAGTCAGGGTCAGCGTTGACTCCATCAGGATGGCCCAGAACCTAATGTCCCTTTCTCTTTTGGTCTGAGGCTTAAATGACTTGCAAATCTTGCACCTTTTGCTGATATGGGTTTCTCCCAAACAGCACAGTCTGCGTGCGGGTCACTTCTTGGCATAGAACACTTACAAGAGCCGCACGACTTAAATCCCGGGGTGGGCCCAGGCTCGCTGACTAACTAAACAGCTAACTAACTACAGGTACTAACACTGAACAAATTAACAGTACTGGGGATCGAGCTACAGCAAAGCTGGAGCACAGTAGTTCCGACACACCTTCACTGGCGGCAAGAAGGAACTGAGGGTGGGGGGAGGGCGCAGCTCCCCTTAAACTGCGCCATGCAGGCACCACTCCAGGGGTTGCGGGGGACGCTCCCACCCTACGGTACTGCTAGGGGAAAAACTTCCAGCACCAGTGCACGTGGCGAGTACGCACGCCTATTGGGGAATACACATGAGCAATCACTCGAAGAAGAACCTTTCTTTCTCCCTGTGTTGGACTTAATAGAAACAGGTTTGGACTTCAACAGCAACAACATTTAAAATAACTTTCTTCAACCCCGCAAAAAAAGAACAGATCAAATCATTTAAAGAGACCGTCAAGCAGTGACTTCCCCCCAAGAGACTCTGTACAGCAAAATGAATAAGGAAAAGAGTTAAAATAAATGCCTTTACTCTTTATGTTTTAAAGCATTTAACTGTTTTCCTTTTTCTGTGTGCTTAATAAGGGGTTGAGAAGATTTAGGATGATTACAATGGGAATAATGCCAGTGCAGACACAAAACTCCAGACCACACTTAATTGCTTAAATGTTATAGAAGCATGCCAGGTTTTTTATCAACATCTTTTCCCTTGCTGGGCCTGAGATGCCCCCTAACCACCACAACAGTGGCATGGACTTGTCAGTCCCATGTGTGGAACTAAGCTCAGTTCTCAAAGCAGATGGTGGAATGCTGCTTTCTGCTCCAATATGTTTCTCTCATGACCCAAAAGTTATCAGATTCTCACAGTTCTGTCAGCAAGAGAAGAGAGCTCCTGTGCTTATCAGTAGGCAGTCTGGATTTATTAGGCATATAAGTCAGAACAGTTCCTCTGGTTGGTGTCTGGCAGATGCTATGGTCACAGAGAAGGAGATCTGTAGCATTCACTACCTGCATAGAAGGTCTCCGTACTGACACTTCAACCTCAGCAGAATTGATCAGAGAACCATAAGTGACCTGTGCAGGCAGTGAAATGGAACAGGGCCATTGATCCTGAGGGAGGATGGCTTCCCTGATGTGCAGTTTTGGAAGTGTATGAGGTCCATCAGTCTTTGCGAACAGGTCTATTTGTTTAGCTGCTAATAGATAAGATTGGGAGTGGGGCTGGAGAAGTTTCTAAATTGAACCTGAAGTTGATTTATGGATTAGGATAAGAAGGTGACTGCTACATCTCTACTCACTGCAGACTAGATCCAGTGTGTGACTCTCAGACACTACTAGCCTGGATGTAAGCCATGATTGCTCCTGGGAAGCTGAGATTATTGGCCAGCCGATTCATCCGGCTTTACAAGGGTGGAGCTAGTTATTTTGAGCGCAGTGGACTCCACTGTTGAATCTGACTTAAGCTCCTTCAGTTTCAGATGGGAGTTGGTAGTTAGGAAATGTGCCTATCAAGACTGTTGTCATTTGGGAATGGCACTCCAGCACATACACTAAGAAGGATTTTGATTTAAGAGTGTGGCTCTCTTGCATGGCCTCAGATGCAAACCCTGGAGACATGCCTTATTTACCAGCCTTGGAGTATATCTGAGGTGAGAGCACAGGGCTGGCAGAGTTCTCCAGCCACATTTTGGAGATACGCAGGTCAGGGTATCTCAACCAAGATCATAGAATCATAGAATATAAGGGTTGGAAGGGACCCCTGAAGGTCCTCTAGTCCAACCCCCTGCTCGAAGCAGGACCAATTCCCAGTTAAATCATCCCAGCCAGGGCTTTGTCAAGCCTGACCTTAAAAACCTCTAAGGAAGGAGATTCTACCACCTCCCTAGGTAGCGCATTCCAGTGTTTCACCACCCTCCTAGTGAAAAAGTTTTTCCTAATATCCAATCTAAACCTCCCCCACTGCAGCTTGAGACCATTACTCCTCGTTCTGTCATCTGCTACCATTGAGAACAGTCTAGAGCCATCCTCTTTGGAACCCCCTTTCAGGTAGCTGAAAGCAGCTATCAAATCCCCCCTCATTCTTCTCTTCTGCAGGCTAAACAATCCCAGCTCCCTCAGCCTCTCCTCATAACTCATGTGTTCCAGACCCCTAATCATTTTTGTTGCCCTTCGCTGGACTCTCTCCAATTTATCCACATCCTTCTTGAAGTGTGGGGCCCAAAACTGGACACAGTACTCCAGATGAGGCCTCACCAATGTCGAATAGAGAGGAACGATCACGTCCCTCGATCTGCTCGCTATGCACCTACTTATACATCAGATCATATATGAAGGTTTTTGTTTTTACGACCTTGATATAGTCACTTGACTGATATACCCCTTTATTTCCTGCAGGCCAATCTTTCCATGGCCTTAGAGTAGAAGCACGTGTGACTGGAAGTAGTTTATGGATTTGCTCACAACAAAGATTTAGTGGTATCAAAACAAAAAAACAAAAAACCCCACCCAGTTCCAAGTTCTTAGCGCCAGTTCAGATATTGCAATTGGGATACACATCCAACTCAAAGAGCAGAATTACTCACCTATAAAGCAAAAGGCCAATCTCAGAATTCTGAAAGCCTCCCAAAGTCCACTTTAGCTAAAGCACATATCACTAATGCACCACAGTCTAGGGAGAGCCAATCCCAACATTCTGAAGCCATGTCCCTGCCAGTGTACTCCTGCATTCTGTCCTCAGCCACTGTGATAAGACATATGGCCTTCTCTGGAGGCCTGCAGTCCCGTTTAAAATGCATATTAAGATTACCCAGCATCTCAATACCATGAAGCAGAACTCCAGATTGACCCTCTGAAGCAATTTTCTCTTATAAGGCTGGCCACACACAGCTTTCTCTGGAACTTGCCGTTGCTGTGGTGATCAGGCAGGAGACGTGGGGGTTGTGAGGGGAAGAATGAGTTGCTGAAGATGTTCTTGTTGCCAATTTAGCGATTTCCTAACCCACTGATCTGCTGCTAGACTGCCCACCTGATAACTCTCCTCTCTGAGAGCAGAAGGTTACTCACCTTGCAGTAACTGAGGTTCTTCAAGATGTGTCCCCCTGTGGGTGCTCCACTCCAGGTGATGGTGCGGACCAGTGCCATTGATCAGAGATCTTCGGTAGCAGTGCCTGGTTGGGATGCATGTGCTCAGCTGCTGTCTCGTGGCATAGTTAGGGTCTGCCTAAGCACGCACGTCCCGCACCCCCCTCAGTTTCTTCTCTACCATAGAGATGAGAGAGTAGTACTCCAAAGTAGAGGGAAGGAGGGTGGGTAGTGGAGCACCCATAGGGACACACATCTTGAAGAACCTCAGTTACGGCAAGGTGAGTAACCTTCTCTTCTTCTTTGAGTGCTGTCCCTGTGGGTACTCCACTCCAGGTGCATGTGAAGCAGTACCCACTATGGTTGGTGGGATTTTAGGGTTGCTGCAGTGACCACTGTAGACAATAGTGTGTGACCTACTATGGTATCTGCTGTAGTATCCTATGCGATAGCATAATGTTTGGCGAAAGTGTGGTCAGATGCCCACATGGCTGCCTTGCAGACGTCAGTAATAGGTAAGTTATGGAGGAATGCAACTGATGTTGACATCGCCCAAGTAGAATGAGTTCTAATGCCCTGGCGCGGTTGAGCATTCTGAATCTGGTAACAGGATCTGATGCAGTCAGAGATCCACTTGGAGAATCGTTGCTTAGAGATAGCCGCACCCTTCAATCTCTCCAAAGTGGAGACAGCCTAGGGGATTTATGAAATGGCTTAGTCCATCTACATAAAATGCGATTGCCAGTCTGATGTCAAGGGTATGTAATGCTGCTTCCTGTGGAGTCCTATGAAGTTTGGGATAGGATGCAGATATGTATATTGGCTGGTTAAGGTGGAAGGTAGACACCACTTTGGGGAGAAATGTAGGGTGGGTTCGCAAGGTAACCTTGTCTTTAGAGAAGGTCGTGTAGGGAGGGTAGGTCATCAGGGCGCTTATTTCCCCTATTCTTCTCGCTGACATTATGGCAACCAAGAAAGCTACTTTCATAGACAGGTGGAGCAGGGATGAGGTAGCTAAGGGCTTGAAGGGAGGTTTCATAAGACCTCGGAGGATTAGGTTGAGATTCCAGGCGGCCACTGGTGGATGAATCTCAGGGTAGAGATTTTGCAGGCCTGTGAGGAAGCGTTTTATTGTGGGGTGGGCAAAAAGTGAATATCTGTCCAGCAAATCATGGAAGGTGGTGAGAACTGCAAGGTGTACTCTGAAGCAGCTGAGCAAGAGCCCACCCTGTTTTAATTTCAAAAGGTAATCTAGGATGTCAGGGAGGGTCACGGCATGGGGCGTCAAGCGTCTATGGGAGCACCATACAGAGAAGCATTTCCACTTTTGCAGGCAAGTCTTATGAGTGGAGTCTCTTCTACTGTGCAGGAGGACATACTGGACCTGCTCAGAACAGGCTAGTTCGTGGGTTTGAAACCATGAAGGAATCACGCCGTCAGATGGAGTTTCTGGAGCTGCGGATGAAGAAGCCAGCCGTTGTCCTGAGAGAGAGCAGATCTGGTCTGCTGGGGAGAGTCCTTGGAGGACGGATGGACATGTGCAGCAGGTAAGGATACCATGTCTGTCTGGGCCAAGCCAGGGCAATAAGTGTGACCCTGGTCTTGTCCCCTCTGATCTTGTGTAGAACCCTGTATATCAGTGGGATCAGTGGAAAAGCATACATGAGGGAGTTGTTCCATGGAATGAGGAATGCATCTCCTAGGTATGTGGTCCTGAGTCCCGCTCTGGAACAAAATAGATGGCATCTGCGGTACTGGGTTGTGGCAAAGAGGTCTATCGACAGGGTGCCCCAGTGGGAGAAGAGCTGTCCTAGTATCGTGGGATGCAATTCCCATTCGTGTTCCTCGGAGAAGTGTCTGCTGAGTGTGTTGGCGGTAGTGTTGACACACCCGGACAGGAAGGAAGCGGTGATTTCTATGTGATGTTGTATGCACCGATTCCATAACCAGATGGCTTCTGTGCATAGGGAGTGCAGTAGTGCTTCCCCTTTCCTGCTGATGTAAAACATACATGCTATATTGTCTGTCAGGATCCAAATGGATTTGTTCTTTATGATGGAGAGAAAGTGAAGGCAGGTGTCTGACTGCTCTGAGCTCTAGGAGATTTATGTGCACACGTGTCTTGGACAGGGACCAGCGGCCCTCAGTCGGGTGTTCCCCCAGGTGCGCTCCCCAACCTATCAGGGAAGCGTCCGTGGTAAGCCTAAGCACTGGGGAGTGTTGATGGAAGGGAACGCCCTAGCATCTGTTCTCTGGTTTTGTCCACCAATGTAGGGAGGCCAATACGCTCGCTGGAGGAATTAGCGTCATGCAGAAGCTGTGTCTGCTGGGTTTGTAGTTGGAGTTGAGCCAACCCTGAAGACCTCTCATGTGCAGCCTGGCACACTTGACCACGAAGGTGGTGGCTGCCATGTGGCCAAGAAGCTGTAGGCAGGTTCTTGCCTGTATTCTGGGGCAAACGGAGAGCATGCGTATGAAAATGTGTAACAGTGAGGAATCTGTTGTGTGGGAGCAAGGCTCTAGTTCCAATTGAGTCCAGATGGGCTCTGATGAATTTGATCTGCTGTGTGGGTGTCAGGGTGGATTTTTAGACGTTTATTTGCAGACCTAGAATGTGGAAGAAGGAGATGGCAAAACGGGTCCCTTTTAATGTCTTGTCGTATGAGCCACCTTTGATGAGGCAATCGTCTAGGTAGGGGAAAAGTATCATCCAATGTTTGTGGAGATGGGCCACGACTACAGCTAGGGTCTTGGAGAATACTCTCGGTGCTGTGGAGAATGGGAATACTCTATATTGGAAATGGTCGTGTCCCAGTGTGAATTGCAGGAAACACCTCTGTGCTGGATGAATGGATATGTGAAAATAGGCGTCTTGTAGGTCGAGGGCTGTGAACCAGTCCCCTTGTTCCAGTGTGGGTATGATTGTGACCAATGTGACCATCTCGAACTTCTGTACACATACAAATTTGTTCAGCCGGCGTAGGTCTAGTACAGGTCTCCATCCCCCGCCTTCCTTCTGGGTCAGAACGCAGAGGGACAGTAGCGAATAGAACCTTTCCCCAACGTGGCGTTGGTACAGACTCCACTGCACTGAGCTGTAGAAGATGAGCCACTTCTACGCGAAGTAGGTGCTCCTGAGAGGGGCCCTGAAGAGGGACGGGGAAGGGTGGGTGGGGAGGATATGAAAGGGATGGAGTAACCTAAACGAACTATTTCCAGGACCCAATGTTCCTGTGAGACCTGTTGCCAGGCATGGTGGAAAACCTGGAGGTGGTGGCCAAATGGGCAAATAGGTGGCAGAGTCAAAGGGTGGTCACGCAAACCCCCGACCAACACTTCAAAATTGCTGTTTGTTTCCCGAAGGGTGGGAGGTAGCTGGTTGTGCATGGTTTTGTCTGCGCCTAGGAGGTGATTCCTCCCTAGATCATATGGTCTGGGCTAGGGCTGGTGATATTGTTGTGTGCGGCGCCTCGGATAAGGTTGATACCATTATACACATCCCTCCCCAGGAGACATGCCGAGTGTGCACAGGGTTGCTCTAGAGTCTTTCATAGTGTGACGGACTTCATCGGATTTTTTTTAGAAAAAAATCTTATCTTTATCAAAAGGGAGGTCCTCCACTTTGGTCTGCAGATTTTTGGGGGAAACCAGATGCAGACAGCCAGGAAGACCTGCACATGACCACCGCAGCTGCGGTAGTGCGGGCTGCTGTGTCCGCCATGTCCAGGGATGCTTGTAGCGCTGTCCTGGACACCAACTGACCCTCAACAAGGACTGAAAGTCTGCTCTCCTGTCCTCTGATATATGGGAGATAAAATCAAACAGCTTGTTGTAGTTGTCCAAGTCATAGCTTGCAAGTAGGGCGGAGTAATTTGGAATTCTGAATTGCAAAGTAGAAGAGGTATAAATTTTGTGGCCCAGGAGGTCAAGCCGTCTGAGGTCCTTGTCCTGCGGGGTGGGCCAATATTGTGGCTGTTTTGTCCTGTGTGTCGCTGCATCCACTACAAGAGAATTTGGTTGTGGATGAGAAAATAAGAAATCTACATCCTTAGCGGGAACATAATATTTACGTTCAGCCTTTCCGCATGTTGGTGGGATGGAGGCAGGGGTCTGCCAGAGGGTGTCAATTGGTTCTAGCAGTGCTTCATTTATGGGTAGCGCGATCTTTGAGTGCGCAGAGGGTTGGAGGATTTTGAGGCGCCTGTGTTGTGTCTCCTGGACCTCCTCTAAAAGGAGTGTCCTGGCTGAGTGCCACCCCCTTGAAAAGTTCTTGGAATTGCTTAAAATCGTCCACATTCTGTGGAGGTGGAGGCATGAGGAGCTGATGGAAAGTTAAGAATCGGTGAATTAGGGTATGGTTCATAGCCCACCTCTTCCGGGAGGGGGAGGGGGTGGGGGTCAGGAGCTCTAGATGTACATGGAGCTGGAGGCAGAGGTGCAGAACAAGCTTGTGGTCTGGTGGAAGAGTCACAAGGATGAGTGGCAGCAGAAGCCAACCAAGGGTACCACTGAGGCCAAGACATGGGGTAAAAGAAGTGAGGTCCCACTCATGGGGGAACAAAGTAGGGAAACTGAGGCTGGTGCTTGTGAGGCACTGTGCCTTGAGGTATATATGGTTCTGGTGGAGGAGGAGAAGCAGGTGGGGAGAACTCTGCCTGCTGCTGCATGTCGGTCTTGCTGACAGTGAGGGTAGCCAGGTCGGGTGGCAAGAGCAGCTGGTCAAACAGTGAGCGCTGTGTGTCACGGCGCGAAGAGTCAGGCTCAGGGGTCACTGAGATGTCCTCTTGATGTAAAAATTGCTGCTACTCCATGGGGTGTGATCCTGCAGAGTGCGAAGTGTGAGCGGAAGCCCTCAGCGACTTTTGCTTTGCTTTTGCAGGTGCTGTGGGCCGTCTATGGGCACCCTGCAGGGGGTCCGCATCTGCTGCGGGAGTGATGGGCAGGCTTGGTGCTGACATTCTTGTTGGGGCTGGGGTAGAATGCACTGTCAGCACCAGGTCTGTCTTCGGTGCCAAGGAGAGCTTCCCACTACGGGAAGTTGGATCCCTGCTTTTGCACTCCACATGAGCCGTGGCTGAAGTGTTGGGGCAGTCGGAGGCGCCTGCCTTTGGTGCTGTCAGCACCAAGTGTAAAGATCTCACATGAGACCCTTTACCCTCTGTGAGGTGACATTGGGGCTTCCTGCCTCTTCGCTTGAGACGGTGAAGCCGCGCTCCCAATCGGTTCTGACCTAGCCAGGGAGCGTGTGGGAGAGAGCTTACTATTGCCCATCTCCATAGGCGGCTGTAGGGATTTCTCCATCAGGAGCATTTTTAGCCACAAGTCCCTGTCACGACAAGCCCTGGTTTTCAGGCTGGTACAATGAATGCACTTAGCAGGGACGTGTGTCTCACTGAGGCACTTCACACAGTGTAAGTGTCCGTCAGACCACAGCATAGGCTCCTTGCAGGAGTTACATTTCTTAAATCCTGGGGACCCTGGCATTATTGAACTAGGAATGTTTGGAGAGGGCGTTTCAATGGGAGACGAACGTGAGGAAAAAAGTTTGGCTTTTTTTGTTTGTTTGTTTTTTTAAATTAGGTAACTATTCTAAGGGAAAGGAAATATTTCTAACTATTTCTATGTCTTTGTACTTATTTCCTTCAGTGACCAGGGAAGAGGTTCAGCACTGCCCCGAATCCCGTCTTCAGCTGAGGACGTTTGAGAAGGAACTGAGGGGGGGTGCAGGATGCACACGCCCAGGCAGACCCTAACAATGCTGCGAGACAGCAGCTGAGCGCATGCATCCAGACCAGGCACTGCTACTGAAGATCTCCGATCAACGGCGCCGGGACGCACCATCACCTGGAGTGGAGCACCCACAGGGACAGCGCTCGAAGAACACGTCTTTCCTCATAGCGTTAGGGTGACTAAATGTCCCATTTTTAAAGGGACAGTCCCATATTTAAGCGCTCCTGCAGGTGTCCTTTTTCTTAAACAGACAAATTGTCCAGTATTTTCTGTCTCCCCTCGATCAGTACTGGTGGGTCCTGCTGCTGGCTGGATCCCTGCTAGTCAGATGCCCGCCTGCCCGTGGTGGGGGTGGGAAGGGTCCAGTGACTGACAATGGGGGTGGGTGTGAAAGGCTGGTGGTGGAATGAAGATGCAGCATGCAGGGCCGGCTACTCCCTTGGCTAGTCCATTAGCACAGGCCCAGCTGCATGCCGACTCTCAGCCAGCAGGGCCCCGCTGCTCGTCTCATTTCTGGCAGGCGCTGGCTGATGAGTGGGGGCAGGCACCAGGTGGCCAGTCGCCTCTGCTGCCCACCCATCAGCCCTTTATGTGCTCCCAACCTTGCTGTCCTCTCTCTGCTTTGCCCCTTCCTCCCCGCACCCAGCCCCGATGCTCCTCCATATCTTCCTCGGCAAGGCACGTCCCGCTCCTAGCGCTGTGCGGAGAACCAGCCTCTGGTCGGAGTGCTCAGCTCACCAACTGCCTGACTGGGCTGGCGCCCCGCGAAAGCCCAAGACCCTCCAGCCTGGGGCAGTAGCCAGGGGGAGTCAAGCGCTGCATGTGCCAAAGCCCCATAAAGCGCTGGCATCTCCGCCCCTCAGCTAAGCTCTGGGGTGCTGGGTGGGGGAGGGGAGAGCGATTTCCAGTCTATTCACACCCTGAACCTGCAGGCTCCACAGCAGCCCCCGGGGCAGGGGCTTAGCACCTTCTTCACCCTGGGTCCTTCCCTCAGGGAGCGTGAGGCTGCTCCGTCCCCTAGGCACCCTCCCATACTGAGACACCTCTCTGGCCGGGTTCGTTGAAGCCTCTGCAGTCAGGTTCTCTGGGCCCTGGTGCATAATGCATCTTCAGGACTTAAGCCCTTCCTGCCCACGCTGTAGCCGGGATGATGTCAGTGGCCAGCAGCAGCCTGGAGTTCACTGCCTTTTGACACTGTGCAGACAGGAAAGGACAAGCTGCTTCCAGCCACACGGGAGGAGGAAAAGAGATGAGCTCTTCAAAGACATGGGCCAGGTCATCCCTCCCCCTCCCCGCCGCGCTCCTCCCCTGCAGCTGGAAGCAGCTCCTATCCCTCCAACACAGTGCTGAAAGGCTGCTGCTGGCCACATTCTGGTATGAACCTTGCAGAATTGGGGGGGGGGGGGGAGAAGCAGCATGTGACCCTGCATGCACCCCCCCCCAACCGGGCAGGGAGGGTTGGCTCAGTCGGTCATCCCCATGTTGTGACCCTCCCCATGTGATCCCTAAAGCCTTAAAGATAAGAAGGTACATAAGAAGAATCCAACTATGCAGTATTCTTTTTAATAGGGGCTCAGTCAACTTGATGTTAATTTCAACTTTTGTGCTGCATAGTTCTGAGAGATTGCCATTGAACTCGCTTGAATATGAGTAATTTTACCAGGTGTCCCGTATTCAGCATAGGGAAATATGGTCACTTTACAAAGTGTAGACAACATTTTACAGTCCAGAAGTTAGCGTTGCCACCCATTTCAACCCACGTGTTACTCTTCAGTGTTCTTTGTTACCTTTACTTCTGGTTCCACAGGAGAAAAGCTGAGAGGAGCAAACATTCTGCAGCACATTTCCTTCTCTTTATCCATATAGTCCCTGTAGCAGCTGCAAAATAGAGCACATTGTTATAGGATGGCTACTTCTCCTGCTAGACCAATATATACACTGAGGGAAGAACCACTCTGAACAGGGCTGTACCAGGACAGGATCACAGGTGTAAATGACAGGTTTCAGAGTAACAGCCATGTTAGTCTGTATTCGCAAAAAGAAAAGGAGTACTTGTGGCACCTTAGAGACTAACCAATTTATTTGAGCATAAGCTTTCGTGAGCTACAGCTCACTTCATCGGATACATACTGTGGAAAGTGTAGAAGATCTTTTTATACACACAAAGCATGAAAAAATACCTCCCCCCACCTCACTCTCCTGCTGGTAATAGCTTATCTAAAGTGATCACTCTCCTTACAATGTGTATGATAATCAAGTTGGGCCATTTCCAGCACAAATCCAGGTTTTCTCCCCCACAACACACAAACCCACTCTCCAGTGAGAGTGGGTTGGGGGAGGTATTTTTTCATGCTTTGTGTGTATAAAAAGATCTTCTACACTTTCCACAGTATGTATCCGATGAAGTGAGCTGTAGCTCACGAAAGCTTATGCTCAAATAAATTGGTTAGTCTCTAAGGTGCCACAAGTCCTCCTTTTCTTTTTAGGTGTAAATGACAGACTTATCACCTTTTTGACTGTTCTAAAAACTTCATTTTTGATTCTATACAAACAGAAGTATGTTGCAGAGTTGGAGGTGTCCGAGACCAACTCTTTTTTGAGCCATCACTACCACCAAGTGAAATACATCACTACGCTCCAGACACAAATCTCACCATAAAACACAACCTTATTCTTTCAGTTTTGGAAACATAGGTGAAACAGGGAGGATACATGTAGGTGGCATAGCAGGTTCAAACATTTTATCTTTGGAAATCCAAGTAGAGTCCATGCGAAAGCAAAAGTCAGTCTAGATGACACCTGTTCACATCATGAAAGCCATCACAACCCAACAAAATGGGGAACCTACCACAGCTAACAAAAGCTGTGCTCATAAGCACCAAATGCATCTGGAAGCATTTCTAATGGTTCTGTAACCTCCAAAAAATCATGCTTTGATGGGATCTTGCCTACATTATCCCCACTGAGAACAAGTTTGGGTTTTCCATCACCGTTTGACTTTTGAGACAGTTGAATTATGGTTTTAGCTGTGGTTTTTCAATACTCTGTTAACCAGTGACATCCAGTTATTGAATGAGCTCTACTGATGAAAAGAGCTATATAAGAGCTGGATATTATTACTAATCAACATACTCTGTTGTTTTTGAAAAAGGACTTAAATAGGCAAGTAGAAAGCCTTTTGAGAGCTAGGTATTATTTTAAGAAGTGCTGGAGAACAGAGCTCCACCAAATGATGGAATGATTTAGTTGGGGTTGGTACCGTGCTTTGAGCAGGAGGTTGGACTAGATGACCTCTCAAGGTCTCTTCCAACCCTGATCTTCAAAATCAGGGGTCTCAAACATGCGACCTGTGGGGTTATTTTCTGTGGCCCGCCAGCTCCCCGTGGCCCTCCCCCCCCGCCATTTACCTAGAGCAGCTCCAGCCGGGCGTGCACCAGGGACATGGCAGGCTCCCTCCCTGCACGCCTGCCTGCCCTGCCCCCACGCCGCTCTGGGAAGCGGCCAGGACCTGGGGGAGGGGGGCCACAGGGGTCTGTGTTGCCCTGGCTGCTCCTCCAGGTACCTCCCCTAAAGCTGCCATTGGCTGCAGGCAGGGAGGGGGCAGAGCCTCATGGAAGGGGTGGAGTGGGGGTAGGGGTGGGGCTGGGGCAGCAGGGGGTGGTCAGTGGTGCGGCCCTCGGGCCAACGTACTAGTCCTCATGTGGCCCTGGTGGTCACTTGAGTTTGAGACCCCTGTTCTAAATAGAGAAATTCTCCTTTGGCTGGTGTGGATTGTTTTGGATTATACTCCATCTTTTGTAGTTTTTCTCAGATCACATCAAGGAGCCTTAGAGGTGTGCCAATCTGACAAAGCTAAACAGGTTTAGCCAGCTACCTCACAGTTCAGCCTAAAAACAGTTTTCTTCTATTTTACATTAACTTTCTTTTTAGAGTAGTAAATTGCAAAAAAACCCGCTAATTTTAACTTCTGACACCAACTCAAAGAAGCAGAAACTCCAAGCTGACATTCCCTTAGCCAGCTCCTCCATTGTGCTCAAGTTCCAGGGTGCTTTTTAAATTACACATGCTGCAGCACCCAAAGACAAAAGGGGGAGAAAACGACAAACCTGAATTCAACCTGGCCTCTAGAGAGTCTATAGCACCTTGTTAGTTGTCTGTGGTTTAGAAATATTTTAATCTGATGGGTTTTATTTTGCTCAACTCACACTCAAGAAAAAGATTAGGATTAGCCCATAAAAGTCAAGAGAACGACACACACCTTGTACTGGTCAGAATGAGACCCTATATCTATCATCAAAAGTCTTGACAAAAATTTAGATGGTCTAAACTTAACATAAGATTTTAGGTGAAGCTACCCAGAATCAATTACTTCTTGGGCATCCTAGTACAGTACAGATCAGTCCACAAGCTATAAGACTGGATCCAAAATCTAGTCCTGAATCTAATAGGCTAACTACCTAGTAATCCAGAATCATTTTATAATTACTGCTTGTTTAGATGTGTTTGTAATGCACTTTGTGCCTTGGGATTTAAATATGTAATTGACAGATTAAGATGCTGAAACATCATATTTCATAGTCCCTCATCAACATCCACTGTCCTCTGTAAGGCAGGCTGCTACTTACAACTTGATTACAATTTACAAACAGATTAACAGCACAAAACTGAGTTCTGAGAAATAGAGCCTTTCACCCACACTGGTAATGCAATTTTCCACAAATGGAGAAAGGAACAAACAAGCCCATGCCTCAATTGGGACATCATTTTCCATCCCTTTATTTCTCTTTTCTTCTGCCTTCTCTCTAAGGGCACAGAAATAATGCTCCTGGTCTCTCAAACTCTCATAACTGGGAATTGGTCCTGCTTCGAGCAGGGGGTTGGACTAGATGACCTTCTGGGGTCCCTTCCAACCCTTATATTCTATGATTCTATGATAAACACCAGGTCCATTTCACTTCCTCTGTTCTGTATTTTCTCTAGTCTAATTCACGGGCAGAGCAAAGAACTAGAGGATTGCAAAACGGCCAGGCAATACCAAAGCAAAGTGAGCAGTCTGCCACACTGCAAGTGCTTCAACCAAGGCAAGATGTTGTCATGCCAGAGAGCTGAAGAGTGGAATGTCCTGACATATACAGGACAGCGAAGAGGTATGCTTTCACCTCTTCCATTGCAGACTTGGCCTGGAGTTAATCTGGGCTGACCAGTATGAAACTGGTTAGTTTGATCCAACAGATGTTCTGATGCCTACCTAAAGTGAGTTGGTGACCCCGCTGTAGCTCTGAGGCCCTCACTGCATAGTTCCCACAAGTGTTTGCAACATAACGGGCACTAATAGCTCCTCTGTTGGTACTTTCCCAAGACACAAAGAACAGAATGAGATTGGGACACTAGAGTTGGTCTCATGAAAACATGACCAAGCACATTGGTAGGGAAGACTGCTGCAACTGCTTGTGGTGTTCTTATTCTGTGGGCAAACAAAGTTTATTTCTCCAATACTGTTGATTTATTATCTCCAAGACAGCATGAAATTCACTTTCAAATCTCCCCGCAAATTAGTGTTTGCAGAGTGCTGTAAGTTGTAAGTGGAAAAGCAGGGGAAGTCAACCAACACGTCTCAAAGGAAACAGAACCTGATCGCAGTGAACTCTATTGTACAATATTTTATTGATGTCAAGATACTTCAGCACTCTCAGTCTAGCCTGTCATCAACAGCCTGCCCTACCTACTCAAGTGAAGTGTATAGCAGCTGCAACAGAGATATCCCCCCCCAGAGCAACTGTATGGAAACAGTGGATCTCTGTCATCTACTCAACTGTCACTCTTAAGTACTGCATCCGCAAATTAATCAAACTAAATCTCCCCCACCTTTTTTTTATTTAAAAGACTGGTATTCCCACAGTTCAACCATTTGCTGATTTAATCCTTACAAAAGCTAGTCTGCTGGCTCTTTCTTTTAACACATTATAAAGAGAATTTCTAGACAGTTATTTGCCTCGTGGAAGTGAAGTGTGTATTTTTTTGTCCACCTAAGCATTCTCTCCCGCACCTCTCATAAGAAGCTAAAAGGAGTTCTCTCACCTGGCCAGCTTTTTCAGCTCATTGTTAATATCATGGTTAAAGGGCTGTTCTTTTTGAGCTCTGACAAGGAAATCCCGAGCTTTTTCATACTCTGTCAGAGAGAGACAAGCCTGTCATTGAAAGAAGGACAAGAATTAGAGAACAAACATCTACTCACAGTAGCTCTTTAGGATTACTTTATGGGAATATATGTTTCAAGTTTTGGAAATAGGTAATTCCTAAACAACTCTCTGGATGCATGTGTAACGATGCTGGTTCTGGCAGGACCCAACTGAGAGTGCCAATTCAGGACAAACTGCTTAAAGCAAGGCAGTTACGGCCCAAGGTTGGGGTTTTTCCACCTCTAAGGCAAACCAAACCAGAGCAGACTTTGGTCTCACCCCGCTGGCTAACCACAAGTCACACAAGCAATTCCCTTAGACACTCCAGTTTCCCAGTATCTCCACCAGTGCCACTCATTATGGGGATAAATGGTTATGAAAACCAATACCCCAGTAAAAGAAAAAAGGTTCTCTTGATCCCAAAGGATCAAGCCCCAGACCCAGGTCTATATACAAATCATAGAACATCAGGGTTGGAAGGGACCTCAGGAGGTCATCTAGTCCAACCCCTGCTCAAAGCCGGACCAATCCCCAATTAAATCATCCCAGCCAGGGCTTTGTCAAGCCGGACCTTAAAAATATCTAAGGAAGGAGATTCCACCACCTCCCTAGGTAACACATTCCAGTGTTTCACCACCCTCCTAGTGAAACAGTTTTTCCTAATATCCAACCTAAACCTCCCCCACTGCAAATTGAGACCATTACTCCTTGTTCTCTCATCTGCTACCAATGAGAACAGTCTAGATCCATCCTCTTTGGAACCCCCTTTCAGGTAGTTGAAAGTAGCTATCAAATCCCCCCTCATTCTTCTCTTCCGCAGACTAAACAATCCCAGTTCCCTCAGCCTCTCCTCATAAGTCATGTGTTCCAGTCCCCTAATCATTTTTGTTGCCCTCCGCTGGACTCTTTCCAATTTTTCCACATCCTTCTTGTAGTGTGGGGACCAAAACTGGACACAGTACTCCAGATGAGGCCTCACCAATGCCGAATAGAGGGGAACGATCATGTCCCTCTATCTGCTCGCTATGCCCCTACGTATACATCCCAAAATGCCACTGGCCTTCTTGGCAACAAGGGCACACTGTTGACTCATATCCAGCTTCTTGTCCACTGTAACCCCTAGGTCCTTTTCTGCAGAACTGCTGCCTAGCCATTCGGTCCCTACTCTGTAGCGGTGCATGGGATTCTTCCATCCTAAGTGCAGGACTCTGCACTTGTCCTTGTTGAACCTCATCAGATTTCTTTTGGCCCAATCCTCTAATTTGTCTAGGGCCCTCTGGATCCTAGCCCTACCCTCCAGTGTATCTACCTCTCCTCCCAGTTTAGTGTCATCTGCAAACTTGCTGAAGGTGCAATTCACACCATCCTCCAGATCATTTATGAAGATATTGAACAAAACCAGCCCGAGGACCGACCCTTGGGGCACTCCACTTGATACCGGCTGCCAACTAGACATGGAACCATTGATCACTACCCGTTGAGCCCGACAATCTAGCCAACTTTCTATCCACCTTATAGTCCATTCATCCAGCCCATACTTCTTTACCTTGCTGGCAAGAATACTGTGGGAGACCGTGTCAAAAGCTTTGCTCAAGTCAAGGAACAACACGTCTACCACTTTTCCCTCACCCACAGAGCCAGTTATCTCGTCATAGACGGCAATCAGATCTTACCTACAAATCACGCTGTTGCCAATCCTTTAGAATCTAAAAATCTAAAGGTTTATTCATAAAAGGAAAAAGATAGAGATGAGAGCTAGAATTGGTTCAATGGAATCAATGACATACAGTAATGGCCAAGTTCTTGGTTCAGGCTTGCAGCAGTGATAGAATAAACTGCAGGTTCAAATCAAGTCTCTGGAGAACATCCACAGCTGGGATAGGTCTTTCAGTCCTTTGTTCAAAGCTTCAGTGCAGCGAAGTCCCTCCAGAGGTAAGAAGAAGGATTGAAGACAAGATGGAGGAGCTGCAGCAGCTTTTTATAGTCTCCTGCCATGTGGTCTCTGCTTTCTTTGTCCCAAAGACAAGCTGTCCAACACATGGCCTGGAAAAACCTCAGAGTTCTGTCCATAGGCCCGTCCCTGCATACCTTGCTATGGTGTGTCTGCCTTCTCTCAATGGGTCAATTGTACAGCTGATGGTCCTTAATGGGCCATCAAGCAGGCTAGGCAGAGCTGACACCAGCTTGTCTGGGGTGTCACTCAGAAGCACAGCATAAGTTTGAAATACAGACAGTATAGAGCCAATATTCATAACTTCAACTACAAAAATGATACACACATATAGACAGCATAATCATAACCAGCAAACCATAACCTTGTCTTAGACACCTCATTTGACCCCCTTTATACAAGAGTTGGTGCCACTACAGGACCTTGGTTGCAACAATGATCTATATGGTCCCAGTTCAAGTCAATAACATCACAGCATGAAAAAAACAGAGCAATGCAATGTATCTGCAAAGGGCCAGGTTTTCAGACATGAGCATTCAGTATAACTCCCACCAACTATTATGGTAGCTGTGGGCACACAGCACATCTGAAAGCCTGGCCCAGTATTGCTAACAGATTTTCTGAGCGGCTCATTTTATTCTATTGCAGGTCCTCCCCACAGACTAGCAAGGCTGGGGTTTAGCTTGATGCAACCTCTTAACCCAACAGAGGAATCTACTTTTGCTCACCTGGCCACACCTGAATAATGCTTTCGCATTTCTCTTGTCAATCTCCAGCGCCTTTTCTCCATATGTCAGAGCTCGGAAAGGACGCTCCAGCTTCAAGTAAGTAAATGACAGATTCAGGAACACCAGCAGTTTGGCAGCATCAATCTGGCACTGCTCATCCCCATTGGAAGGCCTGCGACACAGGATCAAGGAGGCCTGGACAGATGGGGTTAAAAAAAAAAAAAAAAAAAAAAAACAGAAATAATGCACAGTGCATATGTTTGTGGAAAATTGAGGACTTTATCTGACCACTGATCTAGAGAGAGACATCAACTTAGCCACCTTTGAAACGTTTCAGATAAAAAGCAAAAAAACAGAATCGCATTAGCAGGATGCATCCTGAACATGACCAATCAGCTCAGTCGTTCGCAGTGTGGCATAGCATACCTCTTCCCTCCTTGCTGATTGAGATTAGACCAGGGACCTCATTTCTGTTTTTGATTTTAAAGTGCCTATCTCATTGTGAATGCTACAGAGGTTGCTCAGTGTTTGTTTGGAGTTGTTGTTTTTTCGAACATATATATATATATACACACACACACACACACACTGCAGAAAGGAAAAATCGCACAAATTTTAGAAGTGTGGGTGGGAAGAGGAAACCATCCACAGAAATTTCACGTAAATACATCCATTCACAGGCAAAAAAGTGGTGGTAGAGAAGGTATCCTCAAACAGGAACAAAATTTCCATAAGACACAAACATTCATGTCCTAACTAAAGACTAGGAGTGTGGAGTGCATGTTGTAGCATTAAAAACAAAAAGATAAAGTCTCCCAGAAACAAGTGATGGGGTAACATTTCCTTGCTGGGAGACTACGAGTAAAATTTTCAAAAGCACTTAAGTGATTTAGAGGGATTAGAGTTTAATAAGTCTTGGTGTTCCAAGTGCCTAATGACAGGTTTCAGAGTAGCAGCCGTGTTAGTCTGTATTCGCAAAAAGAAAAGGAGTACTGGTTAGTCTCTAAGGTGCCACAAGTACTCCTTTTTTTTTTTTCCAAGTGCCTAAGTCACTTCTGAAAATTTTATCTCAGAGCTCTCTAGAATCATAGAATATCAGGGTTGGAAGGGACCCCAGAAGGTCATCTAGTCCAACCCCCTGCTCAAAGCAGGACCAATTCCCAGTTAAATCATCCCAGCCAGGGCTTTGTCAAGCCTGACCTTAAAAACCTCTAAGGAAGGAGATTCTACCACCTCCCTAGGTAACGCATTCCAGTGTTTCACCACCCTCCTAGTGAAAAAGTTTTTCCTAATATCCAATCTAAACCTCCCCCACTGCCCAAGGCCATGCTCTATGGATAGACTCTCCTCTTTCTGTTGAAAGCTGTGCTGGCAGATTCCAGCTAGGTGATTGTTGCAATTGAAGTAAATATGTTCAAAGCCTGCAAGCCATTTCTAGAACTTGAGATGTATTCCAAGTACACCAACCCATCTGTACATTTCCTTGCCTGTACTAATCAGGACCAGCAAGGTGTAAATATGGGGGAAGTGAGTTCACACACTAGTATCAACCTGTATTTCCTTTCGTTGCAGCTCAACACACACCTTGGCGGAGCATACGAAGACAGCTGCTTAATATACTGTTCTTAAATTATCAACATCTACCAGAATTTAAAACGTTAGCTTAACTGTGTCTCCCAGGTGTATTATGCTAGAGGGTAATTGTTCTCTAAACTGTATTCCACTTTGCGCTTTCAGCTAATGCTTAGTCGTGACTTACTATCTTCTACAGAGTGCATAACCCTGTTATCCTGGTTTTATTACCCGCTTGTATCTCTCTCTGGCATCCATGAAGCGCTTCTGGCGGAAGAGGTAATTGCCAAACTCCCTCTCTGTATTTGCCACTTTCAACACCTTCTGTAGTGGGAACGTATCCTGCTGCTCCTGTGTACAGAAGCCAAAATTCAGCCGTTTAGTAGACACAAAATAGGAATGCTGAGACAATAGTAAGTACCTATAGCACTTCCAAGTGGTCAGACCAGAGAGTAACGCATCCAGAGTTGGTATAAGAACAGCTTCACAAAGGACACAGGAGACCTGTGGCGACAACAGGCCTGTAGGAGTGGAAGCCACCCAACCAAAGAGCGACGCTTGGAAAGGTCAGCTCAGGAGCAAAGAAAATGCCCTCCCCAACCTAACAAACATTGATAAGAATTTCCTACGTGGACCACAAGTTACATCCTTGAGCAGTTTCACAGGAGGGAGCTACATGCCAGGGTTCTTGTAGGACTCACTAGAAACAACAAAATGCCACCCTGACTAGCTTCTCCCCTGGATTACACTCTGAGCTGTGAATTTGCAAACATGCAAAGCAGTTTTAAGAACTACAGCTTCAGTTTGTTTTAATGCTACTCCCAAGAGTCTATTTTCTTTAATTTACACTTTGAAATGCTCTTGATGCAGGCTGGGAAGGAGAGAAGTTTCAACTGTGAGGGAAATCTGGAAGATTTCAGGGCCAAACCTTCAACTGGTTGTAAACAGATGTAGCCCCACTGACTTTCACTGGGCTGGAACAGCGATTTTTTAAGTCACATTAAGCATCTCAGCATGCTTTATTTTCTTTGCAAGCTACAGGGCCTGGAACATGGGCACTGCAACGAGTGAGATATGGACAGTATGGTGCAAGCATAACCGTGCTGTCATTTTAGAAGTACATAAATAGAGGCATGAACATGGACATCAAGCCCCTTCACACAAACATACCACAGATGCTATTAGCTGGAAGCTATTTTGAACAAGAGTATCTGACATCATCCTATTACGGCAGCAATAGGCATACATAACAGGGAAGACAGCAAAGAACAAAGACTTAAAATTCAGTGTTTATGGCTCAAAGCTACTTGTATAACTAACTCACAGTAGTCAAAACAAAGAATTTGTCAGATTCAGCTGAGTCTAGAAAGTCCAGCAGCTCCATCTCAAACAAGACTGTGGCATTAGGTGGAATCAAAGGAGGACAGCCCAATGCCCCATAGGCATAACTTGGTGTGAAGAGAAATCTTGCCAACTCTCCCTTCTTCATTGTCAGTAGGCCAACCTCCATTCCCTGTAGCGTAATCTCTGGCAAAACAAGAAGTGGAACTTTTGACGCGGCCCTCAAAATCCTCAACTTGAAGGACTGATGTGTCTTAAAACCTGGTTTTCAAGCCTTCACTTTTCCAACTTTCAGCATTTTTGACTGCCAATTCTTAACCAGCAATGGTAATTTTATACACATCCAGCAGCATAGCATGCACCCTGGATCACAAAAATGATCCACCCATATTCCAGTAGCCTGGCAGACACCAGTATTCAGTCTCATGTTGATAAATGCGAAGTAATGCTCATTGGAAAACAATCCAACTATACATATAAAATGATGGAGTCTAAATTAGCTGTTACCACTCAAGGAAGAGATCTTGGAGTCATTGTGGATAGTTCTCTCAAAACAGCCACTCAATGTGCAGCGGCAGTCAAAAGAAATCGAACAGAACATTGGGAATCATTAGAAAAGGGATAGATAATAAGACAGAAAATATCATATTGCCTCTATATAAACCCACAGTACGCCCACATCTTGAATACTGTGTGCAAATGTGGTTGCCCCATCTCAAAAAACATATACTGAAATTGGAAAAGGTTCAGAAAAGGGCAACAAAAATGATCAGGGGTTTGGAATGGCTTCCATATGAGGAGCGATAAATAAGACTGGGACTTTTCAGCTTGGAAAAGAGACGACTAAGGGGGGATATGATAGAGGTCTATAAAATCATGACTAGTGTGGAGAAAGTAAATAAGGAAGTGTTATTCACTCCTTCTCATAGCACAAGGACTAGAGGTCACTAAATGAAATTAATAGGCAGCAGGTTTAAAACAAAGTATTTTTTCCACACAACACACAGTCAACCTGTGGAATGCCTTGTCAGAGGATGTTGTGAAGGCCAAGACTATAACAGGGTTCAAAAAAGAACTAGATAAATTCATGGAGGATAGGTCCATGAATGGCTATTAGCCAGGATGGGCAGGGATGGTGCCCCTAGCCTCTGTTTGCCAAAAGCTGGGAATGGGCGACAGGGGTTGGCTCACTTGATGATTACCTGTTCTGTTCTTTTCCTCTGGGGCACCTGGCATTGGCTGCTGTTGGAAGACAGGATATTGGGCTAAATGGACCTCTGGTCTAACCCAGTATGGCCGTTCTTACGTTCTCTGCCTCCAGCTTTGGAATGTAAAGAGTGTTTAAAATACAGCATAAGTTGCAAGGCTCATGTGTTAAGCAATCAAAGCAAGTATCCACTTTGAGCCACAAAATACAGCCAAATTCTACAACTCACAAGTAGCTTACATTGTCCCCTCTGGACTCATTTCCAGGAGGGAAAAAAAGCTCTCAATCATCCCTTCCCCCACACCTGGAAACAGGAGGCAAAAGCACAGTAGTAGCTTGTAATCCCACAAACAGTAATGCCAACATTACTTAGAACATATGACATTATGAAAGCACAAAACCTATACCAGGCTTTAAGGTATTAACATAGCCAGAGGGCTATAGAAGGGGCAGGGTCCTTATAGCCTTGTACCTTCAGTACTAGTTCTTCAGTCTGGATTTACCTTCTCCAAGTTTCATCAGCCTAGGATTCCTCCTGTACCAGTTTGTGTCAAAGGGCTTATCCATGTATTCCAGGTACCCAGAATATTTCACTGCAAGAGTTTGAATACAAAGGGAGAAGGGCAGGAGATGTTAGAGAACTTACATTACAAAATACTCAAGAAAACTGATCACTTCTTTGGTGATACACCTGCTAACCACTCACTCTCTCATTGTACTGTACAGTTCTTTTGTTCTGCTTTTCCATGGGCTGCCAAACAGCAGAGGGAGCACAGGCTACTCACTCCAGGATCTCTCTGCCATCAAATAAGTAGGACAGTGTTGATTTCACTCAACGCTGCCTGCAACTTTTTACGATACAACACAACTCTGTCTACCAGTTTGTCATTTTCTATCTAGCAAAACACACTGATTTAAAAAATGTGTGTGAATTTAGTACTGGGGAAAGATGGGCAGATGGAGAGTCCTAGAAACAAAATCCTTGATCTATCTGCAGAATACATACCGCACATACAGCAAGAGCACACAAGCTCACCAACGTGCTTGAATGCTGACACAAAGGAACCAACGCTCAGGGGGTGGGCCCCTTACTCAGAGCACTGCTGCGATTGCCAACAACGTTCCCAGCAGACAATCTCCTATTCGCATACATACAACAAAGACCATTAGCATAGGACTAAAGCCAATCTCATGTCTGGTCTCCCATGTTTAAGAGAGATGAACTCAAACTGGAACTAGTGCAGAGAAGGGCTACTAGGATGACCAGAGAAATGGAAAACCGACCTTACAAGAGGAGACTCTAGGAGCTTGGCTTGTTTAGCCTATCCAAACTAAAGCTGAGGAAAGATATGATTGCTCTCTATAAATACAACAGAGATAAATACCAGGGACAGAGAGGAGTTAAGTTAAGCACCAATGCTGACACAAGAATAGGACTTGGTGCTGATGGGGGACTTCAACTACTCCGACATCTGTTGGGAAAAAATACAGTAGTGCACAGATTACTGGAATGCACTGGAGTCAATTTTTTATATCAGAAGGTGGAGAAAGCTCTTGGGGAGAGGCTGTTCTAGATTTGATTTTGACAAATAGGGAGGAACTGGTTGAGAATATGAAAGTGGAAGGCAGCTCAAGTGAAAGTGATCATGAAATGACAGAGTTCATTATTCTAAGGAACAGTAGGAGGGAAAACAGCAGAACAAAGATAATGGATTTCAAGAAGGCTGACTTTAGCCAACTCAGGAAGTTAGTAGGTAAGATCCCATGGGAAGCAAGTCTAAGGAGAAAAACAGTTGAAGAGAGTTGGCAGTTTTTTAGAAGAGATGTTATTAAGGATACAAGAGCGAACTATCCCACTGCACAGGAAACATAGGAAGCATGGCAAGAGACCACCCTGGCTTAACCGGGAGATCTTCAGTAACCTGAAACTCAAAAGAGTCCCACACAAAGTGGAAACTAAGTCAAATTATGAAGGATGAATATAAACACACAAGCATGTAGAGATAAAATTAGAAAGGCCAAGGCATAAAATGAAATTAAACTAGCTAGAGACAAAGGGTAACAAGAAAACATTCTACAAATTCGTTAGAAGCAAAAGGAAAACCAGGGACAGGGTAGGTCCATTACTCAATGAGGGGCAATAACAAAAAACGTGGAAATGGCAGAAGCGCTAAATTACTTTTTTGTTTATTTTCACCAAAAAGGTTAGTAGCAATTGGACATCTAACATTGGTGAATGCCAGTAAACAGGATCTGAGGCTAAAATAGAGAAAGAACAAGTTAAAAGCTACTTAGACAAGTTAGAGGTCTTCAAGTCAGCAGGTCCTGATGAAATACATCCTAGAATACTCAAGGAGCTGACTCTGGAAATATCCGAGTCATTAGCAATTATCTTCAAAAAATCATGGAAGACAGAAGAGATCCCAGGGGAGAGGAAGAAGGCACATATAGTGCCCATCTATAAAAAGGAGAATAAGGATAACACAGGGAATTACAGACCAGTCAGCTTAACTTCAGTACCAGAAAAGATAAAAGAGCAAACAATTAATTTGCAAACACCTAGAAGATAATAAGATAAGAACAGTCAACATGGATTTGTCAGGAACATCATGTCAAACCAAGCTAATAGCTGTCTTTGACAGGGTAACAAGCATTGTGGATGGGGGGGGAGGGGGGAGTAATAAATGTGGTATCTTGACTCTAGTAAGCTTTGATGCGGTCTTGCATGACCTTCTCATAAACAAACTAGGGAAATACAACCTAGATGCAGCCACTGTAAGATGGTTGCATAACGAGTTGGAAAACCGTTCCCAGGGAGTAGTTATCAGTGGTTCACAGTCAAGCTGGAAAGGCATATCAAGTGGGGTCCTGCAGGGATTGCTCCTGTTCAATATCTTCATCTAGGATTTAGATAATGGCATAGAAAGTACACTTATAAAGTTTGCGGATGACACGAAGTTCGGAAGGGTTGCAAGTGCTTTGGAGCAGTGGTTCTCAACCAGAGGTACGCATACACCTGGGGATATGCAGAGGTCTTCCAGATCTAGATCATCTAGATCAGTGTTTCTCTACCTGGGGAGTGCAACCCCCTGGTGGGCCATGGGACAGGTTTAGCAGGGTCGCAAGTACAGGGACAGCATTAGGGGGTGGCAAGCAGGGCAACTGCCTGGGGCCACACAGCTAAGTTACATGCTTCAGCCCCAAGTGGTGGGGCTCGGGCTTCAGGCCTGGGCAGCAGGGCTTGGGCTTCAGTAATCTTGAAAGGTTGACAACCACTGCTTTGGAGGATAGGATTAAAATTCAAAATGATCTTGACAAACTGGAGAAAGTCTGAAGTAAACAGGTTGAAATTCAATAAGGAGAAACGTGAAGTACTCCACTTGGGAAGGAACAATCAATTGCACACATAAAAATGGGAAATGTCTGCCTGGGAAGGAGTACTGCGGAAAGGGATCTGGGAGTTATGGTGGATCACAAGCTAAATATGAGTCAACAGTGTAACACTGCTGCAAAAAAAGGTGAACATTCTGGGATGTATTAGCAGGAGTGTTGTAAGCAAGAAGTAATTCTTCGATTCTATTACACACTGGTAAAGCCTCAGCTGGAGTATTGTGTCCAGTTCAGGGCACCACATTTCAAGAAATATGCGGACAAACTGGTGACATCCAGAGAAAGGCAACAAAAAATGATTAAAGGTCCAGAAAACCTGACCTATGAAGAAAGATTGAATTGGGTTTGTTTAGTCTGGAGAAGAGAAGACTGATGGGGGACATAACAGTTTAAGTACATAAAAGTTGTTACAAGGAGAAGGCTGAAAAATTGTTCTTGTTAAACTCCGAGGATAGGACAAGAAGCAAAGAGCTTAAACTTCAGCTTCTTGGGTGGTTTAGGTTGGACATTAGGAAAAACTTCCCAACTGCCAGGATATTTGAGCAATGGTACAAATTGGCCTAAGGCGGTTGTGGAATCTCCGTCATTGGAGATTTTTTAAGAACAGGTTAGACAAACACCTGTCAGGGATGCTCTAGTTATTACTTAGTCCTGTCTTGAGTGCAGGGGATTGGACTAGATGACCTACTAAGGTCCCTTCCAGTACTACCCTTCTATGATTCTATAAACTGGCCATCAGCAAGTTCAGGTTTGAAATTAGATGAAGGTTTCTAACCATCAGAGGAGTGAAGTTCTGGAACAGCCTTCCAAGAGGAGCAGTGGGAGCAAAAAAACCTAACTGGCTTCAAGACTGAAACTTTCTCAAGAAAGCACCCCCCCGAGCGCTGCAAGTTTCAGCGCTGTGAAGTGGCAGCGTAGACAGTGCACCAGCACTGGTTGCTACTCCACTCGTGGAGGTGGGGTTTTTATAGCATTGGCTGGTGGGTGTCACTTACATGCTCAGGGTCTAAATGATTGCCATACTTGGGGTTGGGAAGGAATTTTCCCCCAAGTCAGATTGGCAGAGACCCCGGGGGGTTTTCGCCTTCCTCTGAAGCCTGGGGCACAGCTCAGTTGCCGGTTTAAACTAGTGTAAACGGTGGGTTCTCTGTAACCTGAAGTCTTTAATCATGATTTGAGGACTTCAGTAACTCAGCAGGAGCTTATGGGTCTATTACAGGAGTGGGTGGGTGAGGTTCTGTGGCCTGCAACATGCAGGAGATCAGACTTGATGATAAGGATGGTCCCCTCTGGTTTTCAATCTATGAGTCATGTCACAAAAGGCAAACCACCATCAAACTGAAACAGCTTTCAGCCAATACTGACCTAGGCTCAATCTAGTGGTGAAATGCTTCCTGCATTTCTTAAAAATCGACATGCCTCTTCATTTAATCTATTGTACACTGCACTTTGATGCCAGCACTTGGAACAGAATCTGTTAACTTGTAACTCCCTCTGATTGTCAGCTTCCAGGACAGCAAACAAAAAAACTATAAAGATATGTTAGTGTCTTTATGACACCAAGAAAGAAAAGCTGTACAAGCCATTGCAATACTGGAAGATACTCTCCAGCCAATCGACATTTCAGCTTTCAGTCAAATTTGAGTCTGAACTCTTCAACAATGTACTTTATAAAGAGTAGTCACCTCAGGTTCACAAGAGTAGTACTTCTGGACAGCCAAAAATACTCACCAAAGGCACAGATCCTGCAATAAGAGCAAGACCAACATGTGCAGATCTCATTGCAAGGCTGGGATCAGCTGACTGAACATGAACCTAATTGAAACCTACAGCTTTCACGAAAGAGGTGCGATTCCTTTTACAGATTTCCTTGAGCAATACAACCCATATTTTACTGAGACTGATTTTTTGAAGCAAGCAGTTTAAGAACAGCCTAAACCAGCAGTCCTGAACAAGACATTCTTAAATAAAAATCAAGCACATAGGGCAGGGCATATTGCTCTCTATAGCAAATTATGGCTAAAGCTCTTTTTTGCAACATCTTTGGCGTCTCCTGGGCGGGGAGTCTGTGATAAAACTGAATTCAGATTTGTATACTGTAAGTGTTCAAAGACATGAAGGGGCCTAGAGAATCCTAGAACAAACTGGATGCATCAACAACTATCTCCATTTATTCACGTGCTGCAGAGAAGCACAGTCACCTAGGGCTAGGGCAAGGTTTCTCAACCAGTGGGCTGCAACCCAAAATTGCATCCAATGAAGTGAGCTGTAGCTCATGAACGGTTGTGCTCAAATAAATTGGTTAGTCTCTAAGGTGCCACAAGTCCTCCTTTTCTTTTAACTCAAAATTGGGTTACCAGAACGTTTCAAAGAGTCGTGCAGCAACTGTTGTGGCTGCTCAGCTCTCCGCTCTGGGCATTGTGACCTCCGGGATTGCAGTGCCACTCTGGATTGATCCAGAGGCCCCTCCATCATAACAGACTGGCTGGGACGAGTCCGAGTGGCACTACAACCCCATGTACCAGGTCGCACCACCACTTACACAAACGTGGCCCAGCCAGCCAGGGCCGAGCCTGGAGGCTGTAATGTCCAAAGCAGGGAGCTGAACCCAGCCAGCCCTGCGGGACCAGAGCTGCAAGAGCCATCACTGCAAGATGAACGCAGGGTGGGCTCTGGAACCCCACCCCCAGGGCTTCCCCCTTCCCCTGGGGGCAGGATCCAACACCCCCCCACACCACCCATTTACTGGATTGCAACAGGCCATCAACAATTACAAATGGGTCCTGAACCCAAAATGGTGGAGAATGGCAGTGGTCTAGAACAGTAGTTTTTAACCTTTTTTCATTTGTGGACCCCTAAAAAATTTCAAATGGAGGTGCAGACCCCTTTGGAAATCTTAGGCATAGCCTGCAGACACCACAGGTTGAAAACCACTGGTCTAGAATACCAGCCACTAAGCAAAAGTCAAAATTATAAAGTGGATGTGGACACTTAGTTCACTTAGTATAAAAACAAAAACAAAACACAGACATGCTCTTTGGCAGATAATCCCAATAAAAGGCCTCCAACAAAGAAACTGGTTTTACCTAACACAGAAGCATCCTGGGGCACCATTTCTCCAGCACCAGCACGGATAACCTCCTTTAACACCCCTCTATCACCAGTAATATCCCGCATGCGTTGGCCCAACCGTTGGTAAGGAGACTATGAATGGTGGGAAAAGAATGAGGCCACTTAGCCATCGGAACTTAACAGTACACGTCTACATTATTAAATGAAGATGTTGCAGCTGTAATTAGAGGGTTTCCGCTCTGAAGGACCCTAAGCACTGTGCTGAAATACTGCAGGACAGGAACAATCCTGCCTCCAAACTGTATTGTGACAGAAGCATCTCATGCTCCAGAGAGTGTGCAGAGGTTACGCAGCTGTGATGCTCTTGGATTTCTTGCACTGCAACAAACTTTATTCACTGCCTAAAATTTAAGGCAAAAACCAGGTATTAACTTTCTAACGTGCAGGGTGTAGAATGCAGGTTAAATAATTAAACAGAGCGTTAACTGTGACCTCTCCCGCTGCGGCCACAACCTCTGGGGTCCGAGGAGCGCCCTGCGAGCTCCCGAGCACAAGAGCCGCCCCAGGGACGAGCCCAGCCCCGCTGACGGTTGCAGCTGGTTTCCTGCCAGGGCACCCAGGGGATCTGCGCTGATTAAAACGGGCTCGTCCCCTCCAGACTTCGGGGTGGGCCCCGCGAGGGAGAGAAGGGGAAATGCACGCGCTGCTCAGCACTGCAGCCCCCGGGACGGGACGGGCCGGGCCCGGGACCACATGGCGCTGGGGGGAGGCCGAGTCGCTTCGCCGCCAGCAGGGGGCGCCAGGCTGCGCCCCCCCCGCGGCCGCTCCCGGCGCCCCCCCCAAGCCGCTGCCGCTGAGGGGCCCCAGGCCGCGGCTGCCCCGCCCGATCTCCAGCCTCGCCTCGCCTCACCGCGCCGGCCCCGGCCCGCGCGTGCAGCCCGTTGAGCTGCTCCCGCTGCCACCCGCGGCCGCGCCCCGCCATCTCCCGCCTCCGCCTCCGCCTCGCGCCGGCTCCGCCGCCTCAGCGCCCGCCTCAGCGCGCCCCGCCCCCACACGCTCCAATCCGAGCCCGCCCTTCCCGCTCCAGCCAATCACGCTCCGAGAGCCCTCCCCCGCCCGAGCACATGCCCGCTCTTCTGAGCCTCAGGCCCCCCGGCTCCCCGGCTGCCAATCAAAGCTCGCCGCGTCCCCAGTCTCAACCAATCACACAGAGGAAGCGTGGCGACGACCCTGCCCCACCCGTGCACCGCCCACCGAAGAAGTGAGGCATGCTGGGACATGTGGTTTCCTTAGCGCCCCGCCCCCGCCCTGCCCCTCCCCACCCCCGCTCCATACCTTCCCTCAAAGCCCCGCCCTGCCCCTCCCCACGTCTTCCCACCCCCGCTCCAACCCTTCCCTCACAGCCCCACCCCCGCCCTGCCCCTCCCCACCTCTTCCCACCCCCGCTCCATCCCTTCCCTCAAGGCCCCACTCCCACCCTGCCCCTCCCCACCTCTTCCCACCCCCACTCCAACCCTTCCCTCAAGGCCCCACTCCCACCCTGCCCCTCCCCACCTCTTCCCACCTCTTCCCGCCCCCACTCCAACCCTTTCCCCAAGGCCCCACCCCTGCCCTGCCCCTCCCCCCCTCTTCCCACCCCTGCCCCCCCTCTTCCCGCCGCCACTCCAACCCTTCCCTCACAGCCCCAGCCCCGCCCTGCCCCTCCCCACCTCTTCCCACCCCCGCTCCATCCCTTCCCTCAAGGCCCCACTCCCACCCTGCCCCTCCCCACCTCTTCCCACCTCTTCCCGCCCCCACTCCAACCCTTTCCCCAAGGCCCCACCCCTGCCCTGCCCCCCCCTCTTCCCACCCCTGCCCCCCCTCTTCCCGCCGCCACTCCAACCCTTCCCTCACAGCCCCAGCCCCGCCCTGCCCCTCCCCACCTCTTCCCACCCCCACTCCATCCCTTCCCTCAAGGCCCCACTCCCACCCTGCCCCTCCCCACCTCTTCCCACCCCCACTCCAACCCTTCCCTCAAGGCCCCACTCCCACCCTGCCCCTCCCCACCTCTTCCCACCTCTTCCCGCCCCCACTCCAACCCTTTCCCCAAGGCCCCACCCCTGCCCTGCCCCTCCCCCCCTCTTCCCACCCCTGCCCCCCCTCTTCCCGCCGCCACTCCAACCCTTCCCTCACAGCCCCAGCCCCGCCCTGCCCCTCCCCACCTCTTCCCACCCCCACTCCATCCCTTCCCTCAAGGCCCCACTCCCACCCTGCCCCTCCCCACCTCTTCCCACCTCTTCCCGCCCCCACTCCAACCCTTTCCCCAAGGCCCCACCCCTGCCCTGCCCCTCCCCCCTCTTCCCACCCCTGCCCCCCCTCTTCCCGCCGCCACTCCAACCCTTCCCTCACAGCTCCAGCCCCGCCCTGCCCCTCCCCACCTCTTCCCACCCCCGCTCCAGCCATTCCCTCAAGGCCCCACCCCCGCCCTGCCCCTCCCCACCTCTTCCCACCCCTGCAGGAGGTGCTGGGTGGGGCAGGGGAGGTGCTGATGGGGGGCTGCCGAGCACCCGCCATTTTTTCCACCTGGATGCTTCAGCCTTGGAGCACCCACTGAATCGGCACCTATATACTTGCTATCTGACACTGCCAGGGGCCATGGCCGGGGTGTGGGGCGCCGCATCTGTGATGCCCTGATGAATTCCAGTCAGGGCCTTGCAGTTGCTGCTTATTTGCAACTAGAAAAGGCTCAGCCTGCCTCCCCATTCCTGTGCTGGTCCCCCGACCCCCAAGAGGCTGTGCCACCAGGACTCTGACTCAGGACTGTGAACTCTCTCTTCACTTGCCTCCACCCTTGAATCCCGTCGCTGGCTTCCTGTCTCCTTTTGCATCACACCTATGCTCTCCATTCTCACCTTCAAGGCTGTATGTAATATTGCCCCCACCTACACCTCAGTTCTTGTTTCCTCCTCTCTCCCTCCTGCTCCATATCTGTCTCCCCATCCTTTCTCCTCACTGCTTCCGTTAGCTCCTTGTCCCACTCTTTGCAATCTCTGTCTTTCTGGCATTCTCTCCCAAGCCTTTTCAGATCCCTCTTCGGAAGCCTCTTCTTCCAGGACTCTGTTTCTCCTGCAAAGATTTCCTCATTTTCTATTCATTACAAGTTTTAAGCTCGTGGTGCTTTACAGGCATGTAAGACGAGGTCCCGGTCCCAAGGAAGTTACCATCAAAACTGGACAGGAAACTCATTGTCATTACTCAATAAAAGGACATTAAACTCTCTAAACTACTACATGACACAAGGAGTCACAACAGTGGTTCCCTTAACCCACCCAGCAATATTGTTAATCTATCCAACTATACTCTCAGCCCAGCAGAAGCAGCTGTCCTATCTCGGCGCCTCTCCTTCTGCCCCTCCACCCCCACAAACATGATACAGTTCTGTGGTAACCTAGAATCCTATTTTTGATGTCTCCGACTCAAGGAATATTTCCAACACACCTCTGAACAACATACTAACTCACAGAGACCTTCCTACCAAGACTACAAAAAGAAGGATTCTGGGTGGACTCCTCCTGAATGTCAAAACAACAGACTGGACTTCTACATAGAGTGCTTTCGCCGACGTGCATGGGCTGAAATTGTGGAAAAGCAGGATCACTTGCCCCATAACCTCAGCCATGCAGAACACAATGCCATCCACAGCCTCAGAAACAGCTCTGACATCATAATCAAAAAGGCTGACAAAGGAGGTGCTGTCGTCATCATGAATAGGTCGGAATATGAACAAGAGGCTGCTAGGCAGCTCTCCAACACCACTTTCTACAAGCCATTACCCTCTGATCCCACTGAGGGTTACCAAAAGAAACTACAGCATTTGCTCAAGAAACTCCCTGAAAAAGCACAAGAACAAATCCGCACAGACACACCCCTGGAACCCCGACCAGGGGTATTCTATCTGCTACCCAAGATCCATAAACCTGGAAATCCTGGATGCCCCGTCATCTCAAGCATTGGCACCCTAACAGCAGGATTGTCTGGCTATGTAGACTCTCTCCTCAGGCCCTACGCTACCAGTACTCCCAGCTATCTTCGAGACACCACTGACTTCCTGAGAAAACTGAGAAAACATCGGTGATCTTTCTGAAAACACCATCCTGGCCACTATGGATGTAGAAGCCCTCTACACCAACATTCCACACAAAGATGGACTACAAGCCATCAGGAACACTATCCCCGATAATGTCACGGCAAACCTGGTGGCTGAACTTTGTGACTTTGTCCTCACCCATAACTATTTCACATTTGGGGACAATGTATACCTTCAGATCAGCGGCACTGCTATGGGTACCCGCATGGCCCCACAGTATGCCAACATTTTTATGGCTGACTTAGAACAACGCTTCCTCAGCTCTCGTCCCCTAATGTCCCTACTCTACTTGTGCTACAGTGATGACATCGTCCTCATCTGGACCCATGGAAAAGAAGCCCTTGAGGAATTCCACCATGATTTCAACAATTTCCATCCCACCATCAACCTCAGCCTGGACCAGTCCACACAAGAGATCCACTTCCTGGACACTACAGTGCTAATAAGCGATGGTCACATAAACACCACCCTATACCAGAAACCTACTGACCGCTATACTTACCTGCATGCCTCCAGCTTTCATCCAGACCACACCACACGATCCATTGTCTACAGCCAAGCTCTACGATACAACTGCATTTGCTCCAACCCCTCAGACAGAGACAAACACCTACAAGATCTCTATCAAGCATTCTTACAACTACAATACCCACCTGCAGAAGTGAAGAAACAGGTTGACAGAACCAGAAGAGTACCCAGAAGTCACCTACTACAGGACAGGCCCAACAAAGAAAATAATAGAATGCCACTAGCCATCACCTTCAGTCCCCAACTAAAACCTCTCCAACACATCATCAAGGATCTACAACCTATCCTGAAGGACGACCCATCACTCTCACAGATCTTGGGAGACAGGCCAGTCCTTGCTTACAGACAGCCCCCCAACCTGAAGCAAATACTCACCAGCAACCACACAAGAGAACCACTAACCCAGAAACCTATCCTTGCAACAAAGCCCGTTGCCAACTGTGTCCACATATCTATTCAGGGGACACCATCATAGGGCCCAATCACATCAGCCACACTAACAGAGGCTCATTCACCTGCACATCTACCAATGTGATATATGCCATCATGTGCCAGCAATGCCCCTCTGCCATGTACATTGGTCAAACTGGACAGTCTCTACGTAAAAGAATAAATGGACACAAATCAGACGTCAAGAATTATAACATTCAAAAACCAGTTGGAGAACATTTCAATCTCTTTGGTCACTCGATTACAGACCTAAAAGTTGGAATTCTTCAACAAAAAAATTCAAAAACAGACTCCAACGAGAGACTGCTGAATTGGAATTAATTTGCAAACTGGATACAATTAACTTAGTTTTGAATAGAGACTGGGAGTAGATGGGTCATTACACAAAGTAAAACTATTTCCTCTTGTTTATTTCCCCACCCCCACCCCCCACTGTTCCTCACACGTTCTTGTCAACTGCTGGAAATGGCCCACCTTGATTATCACTACAAAAGGCCCCCCCCTTGCTGGTAATAGCTCACCTTAAGTGATCACTGTATGGTAATACCCATTGTTTCATGTTCTGCGTGTATATAAATCTCCCCACTGTATTTTCCACTGAATGCATCCGATGAAGTGAGCTGTATGCTCAAATAAATTTGTTAGTCTCTAAGGTGACTCAAGTACTCCTTTTGCGAATACAGACTAACACGGCTGCTACTCTGAAACCTGGAAGAGAACAGTAACAGTAGGATGGGATAATTTTAGGAGGGAAGCAGATGGCACATTTTCTTTCTTGTAAATTTATTTATATTCCACAAACAGCTGCGAGAGTATAAGAATGTATCGATCTAATCTGCTGCTGTTTGGTGCCCACTGAATCTAGGTATAGAATAGCTTCATTTCTGACCCCCCAAAAAGGCCCAGACCCTCTCATTTGGGGCACCTGTTCTAACTGGGAAAGGGTTTATGTGGTTTTATCTATGGCACTCGATACACGCTTGTTAGATTAATAAATAATAACCAAATGTTTCTCAACATAATTCTGTACAAAAGGAAAACCTAGCGCTGCACCACCAAACTGCAGGTGGAGAGCCTAGATCTGTTTGGTCTATATAGCCCCTCTCACTGTTGCATCTGAGCACTTCACAAACATTAACAAACTCTATCCTTATAACAGCCCTGTGGATGGGAAATATTATCAACCCCATTTTACAGAGAGACCCAAATGATTCGCTGAAGGTCACACAGAAACGTAGCAATTGCAAGACTGGATCAGAGCAAAGCAGTCCCTCTCTGACAGTGGCCAGAACTATCTGCTTCAGAGGATGTTGGAAGAACCACACAGTAGCAGATATGGGATAATCTGACCCACACATTGGGTCTCCTAATCCTTTTTTGTTAGAAATTGGCTTAAACCCTGAAGCATGAGGTTTAATATGCCATCCAAAATATTCTCATTAACTACCATAAAAGTTTCCCCCCCCCCAAAAAAATTCTCATGAAAATGTTTCTCTAAACTGTTTTCAGTAAAAGTTTCAATTTTTGGTTAAATAGGTGACCAAAAATTGAAAAAAAAAAATGGTTTCTGTTTTTGTAGAAAACCCAGAAAATTTCAACCCAAGTGAAAATGTTTTTTTCATTGAAAAAATGTTTCCATCAACTCTGCCAGTTGGACTGGATCCATGTAAAACCCCAAAAGCAATGGTACTCAACTGTTCGAGACTACTATATCCCTTTCAGGAGGCTGATTTGTCTTGTGTACCCCAAGTTTCATCTCACTTAAAAACTTCATGCTTACAAAATCAGACATAAAAATAGAGAAGTGTCACAGCCACACTAGTATGGAAAAATTGCGTACTTTCTCCTTTTTACCATATGACTATGAAATAAATCACGACCCCCCAGGTTGGGAAACACTGACATAGAGCAGTATAAACAAGTCATTGTCTGTATGAAGTTTTAGTTTTTACTGACTTCGCTAGTGCTTTGTATGTAGCCTGTTGTAAAACTAGGTAACTCTCTAGAGGAGTTGACGTACCCCTGGGAAGACCTCTGTGTACCCCCAGTGGTACGCGTACCCCTGGCTGAGAACCACTGCCTAAAGGACTTCCTTGGAAGCCGCATGCTGACTGAAATAACCATCTGAATCTTTCTTATCAAGTGTGGAGCTCTCGGTGGCTGGCTATTCAGTCATATGATGTGTGTGTTTACACCTGATTTACAGTGAGCACGGGGGAGTGGAATAAGGGGTGTGGTAGGGTGTTGTCATGAGGTAAGCACCATGGATTGGTGCAGGAAGATAGCTAGGCTCTTGTTCTTAGTACTTGTTCTCTCCATGTCTGCGGGCTGTGGTGGGTCCCATCTTTCCTTACATTTGTGGGCCAGGTTTAAGAAGACAAGGGGGAGAGCTCTCAGTAGGATTTAAAGAAAAGGGAAAAAGAAGTGGGTGTGACAGGGCGCTCTTGCTTTGCTGCTGTGGAAGCTGCGTGTCCATCATTTGTCACAGTTAGCTGGATTCTGTCTGCCTAAGGGGACTGAACGTTTCTGTCAGTCACAGACAGGCTGAATAATACCCCTCAGGGTTTGATCTCTTGCCAAGCACCCTGCAGCTTTGAAGGGGCGAGCAGGGGAAGGAAAGAAAGACTGAGCAGTGGAAGGTGAGTAGTTCTGGGGCTCACTGAGGGCTGTAAAGTTTATATAGAGGAGTTAATTTTGAAAACCCTCCCCAATCTATGCACTGTGGAGCCATCAGGTACTGAACTTGCTTCTTCTGAAGTGTCTTCTCCAGCCTCTCTCCCCACTTCAATAAATCAGCCAAGACTGGTCCTTTTTATCTGTGTTTTTAGTCTTTTACTATCTTGTAATTATGTGTTTAGTTTTTGTTTTGGGCTGTGATTATATTCTAATTCTTTGGGCACTGTCTGAAGCACAATCTCTCTGGGCATTTGTCCTGAACTCTTTGCATTGGGGTTTGAGTCATGTTGCAAGTTTTAAAAGCCAGTACAGGGAAAGGTTTCTGTATATGTCTCCCCATTTCCCCTTTGGTCTGCATGATTTGTTGTGGGAAGATGAGATCATGGAAATGGGTCTGACAGTCCCACTTAGATCTGAAGGAGGGTTGTGGTCCTCCTGGTTTCTTTAGGCAATGACCTTCCTTAGTGAGCATGCCCTCAATGAGAATGACTTCATGGTAGTGGCTAGTCCCTTGCAAAGCTCCCATCTCCTTACCAACATTACCTCCAGCTTGGCTGGGTTTGGCTTGAGCCTGCTGCTTTTTGTCTAAGTGCTGAGGTCCTCCAAGCACTGAGAGATCTGGGAAAGGGTGCTGTTCACATTAGCTGGAAAGCTCTGTGCTTCGTGTTGTGTGTGTAGTGCTGGCATTTGAGCCCATGTGATTCACAATCCCCAGTTCCTGTGGCCAGGAGCACAACAGAGAAACCCAATTGACATAATCTTCCCTAGCTGCCTCCTACAGTGGTTAAGCAGGATGGGAGAGAGGATGGATCACTGTGGAACTTTACAGGGGAGGCGGAGAAGCTGGTGCCCATCACAGCTCTCTGGCTCTGGTCCAAGAGGAATGATTGTAGCTACCTCAGTGCTTTCCCACAAACCTCAGCTTATGCCCCTAAGGCAGGACATCAGCATTTCATTGATTGACATTGAATGACATGAAGAGATCCTGCACTATGAGAATCGATATATGGCTCGTGTTCATGGCCATTTCTGTTCCTTCTCCTGACCTGAAGCCTGATTGGGAAGGCTCAGAATATTGGAAGTATCCAGGTGGAATTAACAGAGAGCCTTGATGAGCTTCTCACTTAGCTTGCTCAGAAGTGAAAGCATAGCTAGTGGGTGGTGCAGGAAACGCTGGCAGCATGGAGTGTTTCCCAAGTTCTGGCTGGACTAGGACATGCTTAAAGGAGGTGCTGTCAGTCTCAGTTGGAAGGGGCCCCGTGAGCTCTCCATTCTTTCACTAGCCAAGGAGAAGGATCAATCATAGGTGGTGAATGGATTTTCTGCAGTGATTCTAGGACTTCCAGATGAGGGATGGGCCAAACTCGGAGGGAGGATGTTATGTTATTGCTCCGATGTCTACGTCTGGAGAGGCCACCCCAGATGTGGGGGAATCTTTTCTGAAAACAGGCTGATTGCATCCTGCAGCCCAGAATCTCTTGCTGCCAGGAGCCCTGGAGACGTTCTGGGTTGGCAGAGTGATTCTTGCTCCAGAAAAGTTCATTGGGGTTTAGCTTAGGGGCAGGGCTGCCATGGCAGAGGAGATGTAGGATATTGTCACGGATCCACATGACCCAGCTTTTAAACAGTCTCTTGAAGGAACCTCTTCAGCCCAAAGGGTCCCACTCATCCTTCAGGGTTGGCCTCGCAGCCTCACCACCTCCAAGACCGAGCCCCTGGGATCCAGAACTGCTGTTTCACTCCATGAGCTGTGTCCAGCAAGCCCTACTGAGATATACTCTTGGTCAGAGACTTTTGTGCTCTTCAAGGACTACTGCACTTCAGCAGGTATTTGCAGTGACACCAGGCAGCATTTTCAAAACAGAGTAGGGTTTATTAGTCACCTGGAAAGCAGCATTGGGCTTACGTTAGCACAGAGAAATCAAGGTTAAGACATAGTCCATCTGGCCAGGCCAACTGCTCCAGACTTCATTTCAGGCTCTCGGTCCCCGTGCCTGTCCGTGTCCATGGGAGGACCAGCCCAGCCTCTCCAAAAGCTACTCTTTATCCCCTGCCTGGTACCTCTCAGTCCTTTGTTCTGGAGCTGGCCTCTGCTCAGCTTCCCTGCTGAGAGGTGGGTGGGAAACCTCCTTCCTCTTGGTCACTGGTTGCTAGGTGTGAATGGAGGTTTCCCATTGTCTTCTCAGATTTTCCATTAATAGGGATCAGCCTCAGCCAGTCCTTTAATGATCCACTAAGTCTATCCCGGTGAGAAGGTGACACAAACACCTCATGTCTCCTGCACTGACCCAGGAGCAGAGTTAACCTGGTAGCGCCCTTTGAATAGAAATGCAAAGTACGGAGGAAACTGCAGCACATACAAGATTCATAAAAATATTACAGAAAATTCCCCACTTCGTCACAGGCCTCTTGGCCTTTTTCGTGGCCAAGGCACTGCTTGTAAGAATTCCATGCACCTGAGTCTCTGCGTTTACTCACGTGTTAAGTTTCTTTCCCTCCAGCTGCTTCTGTTGCAGGTCATGGGAGAATCATAGAAATGTATGGAAGTGAAGAGGGGAGCATTCATGGGCCAGAGGGACAGTGGGAATTCCTCAGGGAACTCTGTACATGCAATTATTATTGTTAAACTAAAGTCAATTGCCTGTAGATTTATTAGAAGTTTTCCAGCAAGATGGTGCATGTGTATACCCCTTAAATACCCTGAAATGTCACAACATCTAAGGGGAAATCCTCCACCAAGGCCTGACTCAAGAAGGGAGTGGGTGTGAGTCTCAAACCTGGATTTCACAGCTTTGCTTCAGTATCGGATTGGAACAATTTACCCAGGGTCCTGATGGATTTGTAAATCAAGAATGGATGTTTTTCTAACAGATGTGCTCTAGGAATGATTGTGGGGCAGGTCTCTGGCCTGTGCTCCACAGGAGGTTAGACTAGATGATCACAATGGTCGCTTGTGGCTGTAGAAGCTCTGAATCAATGATTTTTTTTCTCAGCAGATTTCTGTGGGTGGTTGTTCTATAGTCCTGTCTTTTGAGCATTGACTCTTTATTTGATTTATTCCTCCATTCATTTTGATATTTCACATGCATTAATTCCAGGCCTCCTAACCATGGGCAGCGGATATCATAGGCTGGGGGAGGCTGAGCCTCCCCAAACAGCCTTGTGTGGCCCCACCCACGCTCCGCCCCCAGGAGTGCCTGTGAGTTTCTGCTCTTTCGTGGCCCAGGCTGGGGCTGGGCTTGATGGCCTGCTGCCGGGACTTGGGGAGGCGAGAGCTGGTGCCCGCCTGGTGCTCCGTGGCTGGGGTCGGGGGCCATGCGGCCGTGCCGCCCACTCCATGGGTCAGAGTAGGGGTTGGGGGCGCTGGCCTGAGGTGGTAGGGCAGTGGCTGTGATGGGGCTCTGCCGCTCTGGGCTCCAGTGGGGGAGGGGGAGAAAGGGGAGGGGCAGGGCCTTGGGCACAAGGGGAGGGGAAGGGGCTAGCCTCCACCAACTGCCAGTTCACTTGCCACCCATGCTCCTAACTCATGTTACTTCAGTCCTGCCAGTCCTACCCTTCTATGATTCTATGTAAAGTATTTGAGAGAAGGATTCAACAGAGACTTTTAGAAACAGAAATGAGCCCAGTGCCGACGAAGACGTGTCCCCGCCATCAGGGAACACCCCACTCCACTCCCCCGCTATCCCGTGCAGAAGGCCGGGGAAACAGATCTGCCTTGCAGCTGGTGATCAAACATGGGCTCTGGCCAGCCCAGAGGGGAAATAAGCTCAGTCTATGCCCTCTTATCAAGAACAGCCCTATTTTGTGTAAACGGGGCAGCCCCCAACGGGAGCTGAGCACCGCTGTCCTGCGAGCACACCAGCAGCGGGGCAGGGTCTCAGAGGTCAGCAGAGCCCAAACCATTCCCAGTTTCATAGGTTAAACCAACACCTAACACCTCACACAGAAGCAAGCGGGCAGCCGGTGTGGATCACAAGCACCATTGGAATGTGCTTCCTGTGGCGGGATCTCCCATCCTAGGTGGATAGATGTGTTTGGAGGTTTATTCAGTTAAACACCCCAAAGGGATGTGCTCCTCCTAAGCTCCTCAGCCGGTGGGTGACAGATTTCCACTGGAGGCATCCTGCTTGTTACATTAGGAACTGTTCTCATTAACTCCATGTTTTCCAGCCCAGGGGCTCTTCCTCCAAGACTGGACCAAACCACCGTGCCGGGACAGGCGCCTGTTGCAGCATGGCTCGGAAGATGAGTGTCTGTGAGCTGGAGGACCAGTTGCTCTGCCCCATTTGCCTGGAGGTCTTAAAGGAGCCCCTAATGCTCCAGTGCGGGCACTCCTTCTGTAAGTCCTGCGTGGGGTCCCTCATGTGCAACCTGGACCAGCAGCTCCTGTGCCCCGTGTGCCGCCAAGCTGTGGACTGCAGCACCTTGCTGCCCAACGTCACGCTGGCCTGCGTCATCGAGGCGCTGCGGACCATGGGCGATTCAGATCCCAACCAGGAGTCCTGCCCTGTCCACCACAACCCCCTCAGCCTCTTCTGCGAGCAGGACCAAGAGGTGATCTGTGGGCTTTGCGGCATCATTGGGGCTCACCGTCAGCATAAGATCCTGCCTGTCTCTACCGTATACAGCCGGATGAAGGTAAGTGCCTGGGGAGCTAACAGCTGGCCCTGGGCACTGCCTGCCCCATGGCAGCTGCTGGGGAAAGACACGGGCCTGCGACTGGGCTCCTTGGAGGGTGAGAAGGGAGGAGCTGGGCGGGTTTCAGGTGATAAAAGCACAGCCAGTGGACCATCCCTGATTGGATTTCCGGACCTGGTGTGGGAGTGAGAGCGGGACAAGGGTCTGGCACAGGCTGGTAGTTGACACAAACCCTGGATCCCGGTGTGCGGGAACTGGGAGCGTACCAAGATGGGGTATCGGGCTTGCTGGGCTTTGTCCCGCGGCCACAGTAACCCGGGGGTCCGCACACTGCAGTCGGGAGGTGTGATCGCAGCACCAGTCCTGGGATAACCATCGCAGCGAAGCTGTGGCAACACAGACAGTCACGTGGGCGAGGCCTCCCCGTGCAGGGCCCACCTGGGCTGCCAGGCATCACTGCTGCTCTCACTCAAACTGGCTGTGACCGAGCCAGAGTTGAGCTGGCCGGCGTGCGGCAGTCCCACGCCTGCTCTTGGGGTAAGGGCTCACAGCCCATCGTCAGTGTGTCACAGGACCCATGCTCCTCTGAGGCTCAAGTGAGCCTTGACCCAGTAGCACAGGGGTGGCCAGCCTGAGTCTGAGAAGGAGCCAGAATTTACCAATCTACATGGCCAAAGAGCCACAGTAACACGTCAGCAGCCCCCCGTCAGCTCCCCCCCCCCACTCCCAGTTTTCTCCCAGCCAGCACTGCCCCCCCCCCCCCCGATCAGCTGTTTCTTGGCGTGCAGGAGGCTCTGGGGGAGAGGGGGAGCGGGAGGAGCGAGGGCACGGCAGGCTCAGGGGAGGGGGCGGGAAGGGGTGGAGTGGGGGCAGGGCCTGGGGCAGAGCCAGGGGTTGAGCAGTGAGCCCCCCCGGCACATTGGAAAGTTGGCGCCTGGAGCTCCAGCCCCGGAGTCGGTGCCTGTACAAGGAGCTGCATAGTAACCTCTGAAGAGCCGCATGCAGCTCCGGAGCCACGGGTTGGCCACCCCTGCAGTAGCATCAGGGCAGAGACTCCGACCATTGACACTACTGATTGGAAGGATCAATAGGCCAGGGAAAAGCATCTGCAAACCAATTGCTTCGGCCCCTAATTTATTAACAGAATCTCTGTGCAGCCCTGAACTGGACTAGAACCTACCATCCTGTTCTGGATGCCCTAGACTTTGGGGAAAGCAAGACCCTGATCACAGCTTGGGCCCGTCTCTAGCATCAATTAAACATCTCAGAGCCCAGCCTGGAAAGGGCCTTGCAGGGTCTGTGCCTGCTGTGTCTCCCTGACTCCAGTGCAGATGTGCTCACCTGATGGCCTAGTGATCTGATCACAGGGCTGGGAGTTACAAGCTCCTCTGTTCCAGCTCCATTGCAGACAGTGACTGGCTCTATCTGTCACCTTAAGCAAATCCTTCAATCTGCTTGGCTTGCTTTCCCGCTCTGTAAAACACAGATAACAACATGGACCCAGCTCCCCGGGGGCTGCAAGGGTTAATGTTTGTCCAAGGAGGGAGTGCAGGAGACATTGGGCGGGGGAGTGCTGGAGGGAGAGGCAGTCTTGTTCCCTGTTTACTCCAGGGTCCTTTCATCTCCAGTGCTCAAACACCTCTGGAAAAGAGTGGGCTGATAAGACTGAGATACGGCGCAGGGAGGTTGGGAGACAGAGCACTCGGCTACACAGGCTCTGACCTGTTGATGTAACCAGCAAGGGTCCCTTCCAGCAGACCATGTGACAGCCAGTAAATGGAAAAGCACAGATTCAGCCCCAGCTCCCTTCTGCTCCTGACACCAGATAGGGTGTGTGATGCAAGAGAAGTGTATCCTGCCCACAGTTTGGGCCTTGGGGCCCTGTTCAGAAGTGGGGTATATCTGGGCTGCGACAGAACTAGAACCTCTAGGGCCAACTCTCCTCTCTCTTACTCTGTTAGAGGCTCCAGTTCAGGAACCTGAATGTGCTTAACTGCTGTCCTGAACCGGAATACATGCTTGAAGGCTCTTCTGGATCCTGGCTGCTCACCCCAGTGTAAATGAGGAATAATAACGCCACTGAGGCAGCATCGGTGCAGAGCGCAGGGGAGGAGTTACTGCAAAAGAACCCACTCACTGGTGGCATTTGAATCAGTGAGATACTGTTCAATCTGGCTACACCCCCAAATCTTTCTTCACCAGATCACACAGAAAGGGCAGTGACCAATGTCCATAGATCAGGTTAGAGGAAGGACACAGTGGTGATTCATGCTATGCTTGTTTTTAACATTATTAATAGTCTGGAACACTCACACTAAACAAATTCCCAGGCTGTCAATTGCAAATCAGAGTGAGATAATGGGCCTGCCTACTATGATACAATCATAAAACTGCAGGACTGGAAGCAGCCTCAGGAGGTCATCTAGTCCTTCCCCCTGCTCTGAGGCAGGACCAAGTAAACCTAGACCAGCCCTGACAGCTGTTTGCCAGACTTCTTCTTCAGAACCTCCACTGACAGGGATTCCACAACCTCCTTTGGAAGCCAATTCCAGAGCTAACTATCCTTATAGCTAGAAAGTTTTTCCTAATAGCTAATTTAAGTCTCCCTTGCCGCAGATTAAGCTCATTGCTTCTTGTCCTGCCTTCAGTGGACACAGAGAATAGCTGATCACTGTCCTCTATAACAGCCCTTAAAATATCTGAAGACTCTTGTCAGGTCCCCTGTCAGTCTACTTTTCTCCAGACTGAACACACCCAATCTTTTTAACCTTTCCTCATAGGTCAGGTTTTCCAAATCTCAAATAATTTTTGTTGCTCCCTGAAGGGTTCATGTAGCGTTCATGCACCTGGAAACAGTCAGGGCACACCCTGACTGTTGTGTAGGAGCAATGCACACATTGCTCTGTTCTATCCAAGGACATGGACCATGAAAACATGGACCACCTGGGAAGTCAAAATAAGGACATCAGCCGTGGGAAGCTTCCTCGGCCGAAGCTCAAGGCCTGAGAATAAAGATTGTAGTAGATAGAGGCTAGTAAACAGGAATATTAATCAAAGTCATATTATTTCCTTTGTTGATGCCTTTTGCGGTTGGTTGGGGTATGTGATGCGCAGGGGGGAGAGAAATAAAAGAGGTGGAAAAGCTGACAGGGGCAATCCCGTCAGCAGACCAGCCTGCTTGCTTGCCTAAAGCCGTGTCCTGTCTTGTATTGAACCGCCACAGCTTTCCTCTGGACTGTCTCCACATCTTTCTTGAAGTGTGGCTCCCAAACCTGGACACAGGACTCCAGACGATGACTCAGCAGTGCCAAGTAGAGCAGAATAATTACCTTCAATGTTTTACATAGGACATTTCTGTTAATACACCCCAGACTTATTCTAGCCTTTTTTTTCAACTGCACCATATTGGCCCACTGTAACCCCCCATCCTTTTCTGCCGTGCCACCACCTCACCAGTTATTCCCCATTACTGTGCTAGAGAGGACACTTGCCAACGAAAACCATGTTAAATGTGCAGGGTTTCTCCCTGCCAGGAAAAAGGGTGCTTTTAAAATTGAGTTGGCTAACGTGACTTGAAACACCACTTACCACCAAGCGTAGACACAGGTTATTAGTATCTTACTATCGTGTTAGCTGGCCGTATTGTAACCTAGAATCTTTTCCTAGTCTAGACAGACTCTGTGTAGATAAGTACTGTCCTGTTTCACAGCATGTCAGTTGGTCACGGTTAACTCTGGTGTCCACCCAAAAAAAAAAAAAAAAAGGAAATGTGATTGTTCAACCAGAACCACTGGCTGGGGGACTCGGGGGCAGGTGTCATACCTGAAACTGCTTTTAACTCAGTTTTTTAAACTGATGAGGTTTCAAGCTGACGATGTCCTTTTAAACATGTAGCTTAACATATTTCTGTTTATATCCCATATAACATACAGAACATGCTACATAGCCCAAGGAATGTAGCCCTTGGAATATCAACTTTCGCATTTCCAGACTCTTAAGAGTTTTTGTGCAAACGTAACATTGCAAGAATTCTGTGGTTTTTGCATTTGCTATACAACACCAATTCGCTCACCACTCAAATGCAGCCACCTCTAGGGTGGGATTCAGCAACTGTTTAACAGTGCAGAGCAATTTAGATGTCAAATGAGCCCACAGGGAGAATCTTAGATGGACAGAACAGAATTGCCCAGTTCTCAATTTGGCCCAGCTGCTAGGGTTAACAATATCGAGGTGACTTAACATTAAAGAGGCCTAGAGGTGAACTCAGGCAGGATGGAAAAGGAATGATAAATGAATTTCCCATGAAGCCTAGGAGAACGTGGTCTCATCATGCCCTGTATTCCATGGGGGGAAGCCAGTGATCAAGGGAAGTCTGACTGACCCCAGGAGAACTGGTTCCATTCAGGGCCAGGCTGGCCTGCACACATGGGGGAGTGTGGGGCCCAGAGCCAAACCCTTGCCAGGTGACTGCCACCTGGCTACTCCCTTGGGTGCAATATCCTAGACTAGAGACTCCAGTCTAACAGGAGTATGTTCTGCCTTTGCAGGAGGAGCTTTCAGTGCTAATAACAGAGGTCCAGCAACACAAGAGGAAGCTGGATGAGCACATCAGCAAGCTGGTTAACAATAAAACCCGGATCGCAGTAAGTGCAGGGAGCTGTGAGAGGAGCCCATGACCATGAATCTCCTGGGTCCCAATCCGGGAGCAGCCCCAGTTCTGATTACTGCTCCCGATTGGCTAAGGACTGCACACATCCTTTTAGTTGTCTTACCCTGTCTTTCCTACCCTGGCTAGCTTGTTTCTCAACCCCTGCAATGTCTTGTTTTAGCCTGTAAGCTCCTCCGGGCAGGGACGGTCACGGCTAACTGTTTGTACAGTGCCCTGCACAGTGGACCCTGACCTGATTGGCCATTAGGCACTCCAGCCATATCAATGTTAAATAAATAAAATAAAATAATAATAATAATAAAATCCCAGAGTGCCCTCTGCCCCACATCGGGAATGGTTCTCCCATCCCTCCCAGAGTCCCACCCTACCAACCCACACCATATCAGAGTCTCCTTGGTCCCATGTCCTCCACCTGCTGAGCGAGAGGCAGGTGAATAAGTGTCTTGCTTCCCAGGGCTGGGCTAAGGTTATCTGGGCCAGCCCCAGCCCAGGGGGAAGGAGTAGATGACCTCCTGAGATCCCTTCCAGCCCTACCGTTTTACGCTTGCTTTCTGTTGCTAGCAGAGGAGAGGGGTTGTTGTTCTTCACAAAGTGTGGACTAAAAATAGCCCTGCTTTTCGAAGGGGTGAGGGAGCCATCTCTTGTGGCACTGAACTTCCTGGCAGGCGTACAGACAGGCTGGGCAATTCGTTGTTCAGAGCTGGTTTGACCTAGTGTCCTTGAAAGTGAGATAACCAGTGTAAAATATCCTGGCCAGAGCTAGCTCTCCAACAAGATCAATATTGATAGCTTCAGGGCATGTTTGCCCTGCCAGGGGAAGTCAGCTTCGGGCGATTTCCATGTCTTAAGCAGAAGCAGTGGCCACAAAACAAGAGCTCCATTTTGTGAAAAAATAAGTGGAGGTTTCTGCATTTGGTTTCATTCTGTTTCGGGACAAAACCAAGGCAAGGACCTTCTAAAAAATGTCACAAAGAAAGAGAGATCCACTGAACCCAGAATAGCCAATAGCCACTCGCCTGGATCTCCCACATGCGGGTGAGAGATCTAACCACTAAGATATTCTGGAGGGTGTGTGCCCTGCTGTAGAAGGCAGGTGGTCTGCAGTTGGCCTATGGTCTGCATCGAGCATAACACGCTGTAAGCGGGTGGAATGACTGAGTTGTGCTGAGCAGGGAGCGGGCAGGGCCACCCCACGTCTTGTCCCGGGTATTTTCCTCTGGCTCCTAGAACATACTGTCCCCCTGCAGAATGAGTCAGACGTCTTCAAGTGGGTGATCCGGAAGGAGTTCCAGGAGTTGCACCGTTACATTGACGAGGAGAAGGCCAGCTTCCTGGAGAGCATTGAGAGGAAGGCTGGCCACCTCATTGCCTCCATTGAGTCCCAGGTCACGCAGACATCAGACACCCTGCACAAGCTGCAGGAAATGGAGAGCTCGCTGGAGAAACTCAATAATGAAAGTCAGCTGGATTTCATCCGGGTGAGTCTGTCTGCCAGGGGAATGACCATGGAAACTCTGGAGAGGAGACTGTCCTACACCCCACAATGCAACCTGGGAAACAGCCAGATGCACCCCATGCACCCTGCGGGGAGAGCAAACAGACAGATATCTCCATGCTTCCTCCCTGAGAAGCAGAAAGCCAGATCTCCCCCCAGGAGAGGGGAGAGCCAGGTACCTCCACACAGCCTCCTTGGGAGAGCCAAGAGACAGGCACCGTGCCATGCCTGTCTATGGCGGAGGAGCCTAGACAACTATGGTTCTATCGCACCCTCTCCAGCCTCTCTCCATCTGGCAATTGATTCCTCCCATCCCTGTGTCCCTCAGCCCCATCCTGGTTGCCGGAGACCCCCTGCCCCCAGTCTGTGCAGCTTCCATTGACCTTCCCTGCACGGGCAGGAAGCGGAGGTGGCAGTGAGAGGCGCCATTTGCTGGTGCCAGGGTCAGATGGAGAGTCGGTGAGAGTGCTGGCCAGGAATCCTCTGCAGCATTCCCCGGCCATGGGGCTGAGGCTGTCAGCGCTAACTCTGCCTTTGTGTGTGTGTGTTGTGTTTTACAGAACTACGGCTCATTCCCCTCCAGGTGAGCACTTACCCTCCACCCTTGGGACCCTCCTTCGAGCCATGGGGCAGCCAGGATGGCTAGAACCCAGGAAGGGGAAATGTTTCCTAGGAGTGGTTACTGCGAGGGCCCTTTCATGGGAGTAGCAGGAGGCACTGAGGGCTTGGCCCCAACTCTAGTGGTGAGCAAGGGCTGTGCCCATGCCAGCTGCAGTTTGCACTCCTTCTCCATGCCAGTGGTGCAGCAGCATCTCCAGTGCTGCTGGGAGCAGCCTGGCAGCGAGGCACCAGGCTTTCTGCTCCCATGGCTTACTTTCCTAGAGGGGAGTGACGTAGTGCCCATGCCCCCTCCACCTGGCACAGCTTAGTGCCCATGCCCTGGGGGCTGCTGAGCACCCACTGCCCGGCCTTCAGCTCACAGATGGAGGCTAGAGCAGCCAGGGAGACTCTGAGTTCTGCCCGATGTGGGCAATGGGGTGGGAAGCAGGGCCCTTAAATGTTCTCACTAAACCCCACTGCCTGGGAGTGTCTTTCCCTCCAGGTCAGAGTTTCTCCCCCAGCACCCAGCTGAAGGGACCTTCAGCGCCATCTCCTTTAAGCCAGGTTTCCACCAAGATGACATCAAGATGACAGTATGGAAACGTCTGCTCCGCAGAGTCCTGCCAGGTACTGCACCACACATAGTAAGTCCCCTGCAGTGTGCTCAGAGTATGCGTGTACCTATGGCATATGCTCCCTCTGGCATGCACCACGCTGTCCGACCCACGCAGGGCTGCTCAGGCATGTGCCAGGTGAAGCTTTACATGGGTCACTCTCCTGGCTATGCAAGAGCTCAGATAGGGGTGCTGCCTGTGGACAAGCTCTACTGGATCCGGCCCATTAGGCTACTCGGGGCTCTCCCAGGGTTCCTTGCACCTGGCCAGGCCTGCCTCTCTGCTCAGGGCTCTCCTGGTCCTGGTCCAACCCCCAAAGCTGCTCAGGGTTCACCTGGGCCTAGCCGCTTGGGTCTCCCGCCCTGAGCTTCCTCTGCTTGCCATGTGTTTCCTTAGCCCCAGAGACACTGAAGCTGGACCCGGTGACAGGACATCCTCTGCTGGAGCTGACCAAGGGCAACACTGTGGTGCAGAGCAGGCTGCTCTACCAGCGCCGGGGCAGCAATCCTGAGTGCTTTGACTCCAGCAACTGCATCCTCACCAACAAGGGCTTCTCCTGGGGCAAGCACTACTGGGAGGTGATCGTAGGCACCAAGAGCCACTGGCGCCTGGGCATCATCAAGGGCACAGCTAGCCGCAAGGGCAAGCTGAACAAGTCTCCCGAGCATGGCGTGTGGCTCATTGGCCTGAAGGAAGGAAAGGTCTATGAGGCCTTCAACAACCCCCGCACCACGCTGCCGCTTACGGCCCGGCCCCAGCGCATCGGCATCTACCTGCACTACGAGAAGGGTGAGCTGACCTTCTACAATGCCGACAGCCCCGATGAGCTCATCCCCATTTACACCTTCCGGGCGGAGTTCCAGGGCAAGCTCTACCCCATCCTAGACATGTGCTGGCACGAGCGGGGCACCAATGCCCTGCCCATTGTGCTGCCCACGGCCACCATGATTCGACACACACAAGCTCCTGACAGCAGCCTGGACCCACCGGAGCCCACAAAGCTATAGATCTCCACCCAGAGCCCCACACCCTACCCACTGTTTGGGGATTGTCAGACCTCTCTGAGCTGTGATGCCCAGCTGGGGAGGGCTTATAGCTGGTATCGTTCTCTGCCATTCAAGCCTCAGGGTTGGGAAAACAGGATCTTTATCCCTTAAGAGCAGAGATGGGCATGAACCAAACCACCCTCCCACCCCCACCCTGGGGGAAATTCGGACCTGATTGCTGCCGTTTGGACCCATCCCCACTGCTGTGTTCCACCTGTCTCTGCCGCCTATTCCCTGCCCAGACTCCTGTGTGGGGCACCGTAATGACTGCTAGGGACTGATGATTGTGTCCCAGGCTAAGGATCATGCCGGAGCAGCAGGCACAGAGAGAAGTATCCTGCCCCCACGCACATGGCCCCAGCTGTGCAGAAGTCATAGAATTATAGACTTTCAGGGTTGGAAGGGCCCTCAGGAGGTCATCTAGTCCAACCCCCTGCTCAAAGCAGGACCAATCCCCCAATCAGAGAGGATGAAGACAAATCCAACCAACCAAGACAGGATTGTCTCAGTCTGTGGTCAGAGCTTAGCATGGAGTGTCAGCTGCTCCTTAAACAATCCTGTTCTCCCTCCCCAACCCGACTGTTCCACTTAACACAGTGAACCAAGGCCCACATGCATATGTCCTTGTATAGCCCCTAGGATCTCCCAATTCCACAACTCAACCCTGGCTCCCTTTAGCTCATGCTTTCAGATCAAGAGCCCAGAGTTCATTCTGTCCCAGGTGACCTGACGTGGGGCATCACTGCACACTGTTTAGTGGCTGGCTGGAATTAAACAGCCATCTAGCATTAGTGTGGGTTGCCTATGTGCTAGCTAGGGAGGCTTTCCCCAAATGTGAGAAATCCACAGTGGGGCTGATCCCCCTCTGTGTCCACAGGGAGTTAACCCGGTGTGACAGATTAGTTAAGTCTGTACATGTCTAAATGAAACTACAAACACCAAACACCATTTTGAGTGTAAACTGCACTGTATCTTCACTGTTGTCTTTTTATCTGCATCTTGGACTGGGATTCCTGGAAGTGTTAGCACATGGCTAACAATGCAGAGCAACAAGAGTGGTTAACCTGGTGGTTCTCCCATCAAATGGAAGCACCCTAGGACAGCAAGCAGCCTACTTCCTAGGGGAACCAGAGCTCCCAGGTGAGCTTGTAATCAAGTAATGTATCAGCTGACAAGGGACTTGAAGCCACTGAGAGTCACCTGATGGGGGGCACTGGGACATTAGAAAAGGAAGCCTCTCCCATCAGCAATTTCTGAGAGAGGCTATCAGGCCCAGAAGGCAAGGCTGTACAGTGGGTGGCAGGTAGGGGAGCGAAGGAAAGGACGGTCCTGGGACCCTGAAAGGAATTATCAAAACCCAAAGGGCTCTGTGAGTGGTGTGAACACTGGAAAAAAATTCTGCTTGTGGGTTTTTGTTAGTTTCCATAGATCTGTAGCTCTCTAGTGCTTTACCTGTGAGTAAAGGGTGATTGATTTAGAAATTCCTTTGTGTCCCTTGTGTTCACTGTCACATAGTCCCTGAAGGGGGAAACAGTCATCCACAGAGCCCCCAACTTCAGAGGAACTCGGGGAACATGCAACAACATCAGGGGGACAAATGGAAGATGCAAGGGCATAGTGAATGACATAATCAGCAGTGTGGCCCCGCTCAGCCAGAGGATGAAATATGTCACAAGTTTATCATAGAAATCAGGCGGTGGTGATGGGAATATCCCATCCTAGTTTTGTTTTCACCTCTGACTTCTATGGTAACAAGCTTGTCACCTATTTCAGTCCCAGCCCGAGGCCTGACATAGAACTGCTTTTACAGAACATTCACAAGTGCTTTTACCCAACCATTAATGTGTAAATGATGGAGTGCCACAACCTCCCTGGAAGAAGCTGTTTCATGCTAGATACATCTCACTGTCAGGAAGGGTTTTGTGATAGTAAGCCTCAATTCTCCTTTCCTTAGTTTTGTCCCATCCTTTCTACATACAGGGCCTTGTGCCACTCTCCATCTTTGGTGTTTGGACTTCAAATCCTTTCAGAGGACGATCATATCTCTCATTTGTGGCATAGCCAAGCTATAAGCATTTATTCTCTCTGACACAGTAAGTGTCACCAGCTGAGGCTGTGAGGCTAGGCAGAGACCAACCTTGAGACTGAGACGTGCAGGTTAGTGGGTTAACTCGGCCCAGCACGGCTACCGTGTCTATTCGTCCTGTAGAAGGGAGTTTGTCTGGAGAGCTGAGAGAGAGCCAAAGGGGATTAGTGTTTGGAGAGAAGCTAATTAACCCCTCTGTCCTCTTTGCCTCGTCCTCCATCCTTGCTGTGTGACTTACCTCAAAGGTGTCTTTGGAGGTGGGAAGGAGGTGGGGACCCCTGCCTGCTGATCTAGTAGCCACCGTCACCCCTCCGGTGTTGCTGGAGGGTGGGGAGAAGCATTAGCCCCCACTTCCGCTGTCTAAAGTGAGGCTGCTAGTGTGTGTGAAGCACGTTCGCAGTGGGGCTGGTGGGATTAAATCTGACCCCACCCCACACACTTCTCCTGGGTACCTGGGCCAGCCGAGCACTGGGGGATCCCAATTCCATCTGGGTACCTGGGCCTGCCCAACACTGAGGAATACCAAGCTCCTGGCTAGCAAACCCCAACCCCCTGCCCGGGTATCTGGGCCTGACCAGCCCTGAGGGACCCTAACCCCTCCCTGGGTACCTGGGCCTGCCCAATACTGAGAAATACCAACCTCCCGGGGTACCAAACCCCAAACTACCACCACCTCAGGTACTTGGGCCTGGCAGCACTGAGGGACCCCAACCCACCCCCCTGGGGTACCTAGACCTGCCCAGCATTGAGGGACACCAACACCTCCCCGCCCCGGGTATCTGGGCCTCCCCAACACTGAGGAACCCCAATCTCCTCTGGGTACCTAGGCCTGCCGAATACTGAGGAATAGCAACCCGCCTGGGTACCAAACCCCAACCACCATCCCCGGGTACCTGGGCCTGCCCAGCACTGAGGGGTGGGGGGTCCTGACTAACCCAGCCCTTCCTCCTCAGGGCAGCGACTGCTCCCAAGATCCTACCCCTGCCCCAACCCTGAGCATGGGGCAGGGGCACAGCCCCAGGGGGCTCTAATCTCCCTCCCTGCCTGGGCAGCTCAGAGAGCCCTGTTTCCCCCTCCCTGGCTGCAGCCTCCTGCCCCCACCCCATGGCTCTGGGCACTGTGTGGGGGGTGTCACTGCCCCTCTCACAGCGACACCCCCAGCACAGCTTCTCCCCGCCTGCTCCCTGGGAAGCCTCCCATTGGAGGAGGTTCCTGTCGTTCACTCAGGGCAGCTTCTTGTTCGTTGAAATGTTCCAACCTGGGACTCATTCCCTCCCCCTCCCTAGGGCTCCTGCCTTGGCCTCCCCCATTCCTTCCCATCTCTCCCAGCCCCCACACCAGGGACTCCCCACTCCCTGCTTCCCCCAGCCCCTGACACCTGCCCTGCTGCTCCCCTTCGCCCCTCCCCTACCTTTTCCATTCCCCACTCATGAGCCCCTGCCCCATTCACATCCCCACCACTATCCACCGGCCGCTCCAGCCCACCCAGCAGCTTCCCCTTCCCCGCTCCCCTCAGCCCCTCTCCCGCACCCCCCAAATTCTCCCTGGGCACATGCTGCAGGGCACCCTGCCCATGCCATTTTCACGCTCACGAGGGCATTTGCGGACACCTAGTTAACTCCAACTCCTTTGTCATGTTTCCCAAGGGAGCGGGGGCTTTGCTTTACTAAATGATATGCTGGGGCGGGGGCAGGCAGGTAATTTCCCCTGGTGGCAAAGCCTGTCTCCTCCTGACCTTCTGCCCCTAGCTGAGCCCAGGCTCCCCCTCATGCCCTCTGCAACACAGCAGTCCCCCTCCTAGCCCCCTAGCAAAACATCAGCCCCCAGCAGCTTTCCATCCTCACCTCCCAGACCCTGGCAGCAGGCCTTCCCGCTCTCTCCTTCTAGCCCACGAAGTCCCATCCTCTCCATCCACTCCCAAACAGGTAGCTCCAGTACCTGCCCCCTGCACCTCTCCTACCCCTTCCCCAGGCAAGCTCCCGCCTTCCTTCCCCTGCCTTTCCACTTCCCTGGGGACTGCCTGGATTATATACCCCACCCCCTTATCACCCTGATGGGGCAGGAGACCATGGCTGCTTGCTTCTGCAGGGAGAGGGATTTCACCTCGGTCCAGGGGCCAACAGCTGAGCCAGAGTAACTGAGCCAGCTGCAGCGTCTCACCTCATCATAAGGAGCCTGGAAAAAATGGACTCAAATCACAACACAAGAATAGGGCAAACGCTGGCAGCGCTGCTCCGTTAATGGCTGCAACGGTAGCCAATCCTTCCCTCAACGCCCTGCTGACGCCTCGTCCCGCAGCCCTTGGTGTGGCAAGACCGCTGCACTCTCTCCTCCAGGGGGCACCAGTGACCCAGCATCACAGGTGCCCTGTTGTGGCTCATTCTTTCGTTCCCCTATTTCCTGCTTTCCTGCCTCTGAGCCTGGCTCCCAGACTCGTTCCTGACAAACACAGGCACAGAATATCCATTGAATCAATGCAAGCTTTCACTGCTCCTGCAGCTGCTGCCGTGTTCCGGCTTCAGACACATGGGGAGCGGTAAGGCCAGGCCCAGCCAGCATTGTACTTACTGGCTCCATGGGGCAGAGCTGGGGCACCCCTGTTTCAGTCCCAGGGTGACCACAGATGTGATCCCCAAAACGTTTTCATGTGGCAGCGTCAAACTATTGCTGTGATGGCACAAGATGAAACGTCCTCGAAACCCAGCGCGATGCCGCATGGGAGGTGTCATGATGTCATCACCACATAGTGGGGAGGAGGTGGCATCAAAATTCCACAGCAATGAGGCAGCAAGACCAAGTGCCAAAATGTCATTCTGCCACGGTGGATCAACACAGCAATGCCCAGGACAGAGTCAATACCCTAAAGAGCGCCCCGAGATCCAGCCGGCACATTCCACCCTGCCTCAGAGCCCGTGAGACTAGAGCCAGGGCAAAGGGTGAAGCATTGCGACAACAGGAGCTCACAGTATGTGGCCAGCCTGGATTCCAAACCTGATCAAGGCACACTCCCTAAGGAGGAGGGTAGGGGACCTGGAAAAGGAACAAGTCCCCATTTAAACCCCAGCCCCTGCCCTGTGCACAGACCTGGAACATGGGTCAGCAGGGCCAGCCTGACTTAGTGGCTCACGCGCTCATTTGCTTTGGCCTAAGTCCTGGATGTAGTAGGAAGAGAGCCTGAGACATAAGACCTTATATTAGAGGCCTGGTATGAGGCAGGACCTGCTCACAGAATTTGGCAAGAACAGGGCTGATATTGCAGAAATACACATTCCTAAGAAGTGCTCACGCAAACACATCCCAATATCAAGTGATACCAGAACATCCCGATATCAAGGATGGTACAAAAACATTCCCCAAGGATAACAGGAACACACTGACCCTCCTAAAAGATGAGGTCAGGATGACAGCAGATAAGAAGGATGTTTTGATCAAACCAACAAGTACAAGGTAATGGGTAATAACTAGTCACGTCGCGGGTGGTAACTAACTAACTATGTCAAAGGGGCAATACTAACTTATTTGTATCGGGGTATAAAGATGTATATCAGAGGGAGTATCTTTGTCTGGCCTTAAGGAGGAATGGAAAGTCCTGCCGCTCACTGAGCTGGTCCATTGTTATGGGCATACATGTATTAGTGGTCCGATAGAGTCTGCGGGATACTAGTACCAGCCTTTGTTGACAATAAACCTGACTGGATGCCTTCATACCTTAATGGATCTTGTGGTTATTGGGTGATTCCCTCGAGGTCTGCCATGCCAGCTGTCTGCTCAGGGCTGGGGCGGCACACAGAGGGAACACACACACACAGCCAAACATCTATCAACATCTAACCACACTGGAGAACAGCTTAGACCTACTGATTTGCAGTAAATTGCTTTCTCAACAGCTGAAGCATCCAACCCATATTGTTCCTGAGTGCAGGGATTGTGGCACTGCCTGTCCCTCCTCCCCAGCAGGGTAACTGCATGTACCTTTATTTTTAACCAGACTTTTCTGTAGCCTTGGATGGGAGGCCGGGGCTCAGGGCACGTCTTGGAGCACATATATTATCTGTCTGCAGGAAGGTCCTTCCTAGTCCCACTCAATGAGCAGACACCTCCCAGACACCTGCAATAAACTCTCACAGGGCTGCCGCCCCAGAGCTTGGCTGAACCAATGATTGTGCAGGTAACACCCTGTAAGGGGAAAGCACTGTCTGCCAAAGCTTTGAACCTGAGCAGAGCCCCGTCTCACGTGGGGAGTGACTACCCACATCCCTACAGCCTCGCTTCACGATCCAGCCGCAATATTCTGGGGTGGTTCCTTTTCCAGACTCCCTCCTCTGCTGCACTGAACCGTCTATAGTGCGACAGGCCTCAGGGTACAATCTGGCCTGTTGAACAGCTGTGGCTCCTTAATCCTCTAGCCTGGGGGGCCTTTTACACTGCTGTGCTGTCAGAATAGCTGTTCCTGTCTACATCTCCCCTGTTTCCTATTTACATCTCCCTCGTCACATATTTTACCAGGACAATAATGTTCAACAGATTATGAGTTTTCAAATGATACCTCACAAGGCTTACTTTGCACAAAATTTACCATAGTCTTGTAAAAGTGGTGACCATAATAGTACAAAGAAAAGGAGTACTTGTGGCACCTTAGAGACTAACCAATTTATTTGAGCATGAAATAGCTCACGAAAGCTCATGCTCAAATAAATTGATTAGTCTCTAAGGTGCCACAAGTCCTCCTTTTCTTTTTGCGAATACAGACTAACACGGCTGTTACTCTGAAACCTGTCATAATAGTACAGACCATCACAGAGTCCCGTGAGCCCATTAGAGAGGCACCACACAATGGCTTTTTAGCTTATTGTTTTTAAAGCTAAAGATTAGCAAAGCCCTGCTGTTGGGGCAAACCAAGGCCAGACTCTCATGTGTTCTCGGAAGTTTAATGTCTCTGCAGAAGAATAACATGCACAGACCGCCCCAGGCTGGGACCTAGAATACAAGGTCTCCCCGGAAGTGACTGCCTAGGAAGGAGTACTGTGGAAAGGGATCTGGGGTCATAGTGGATCACAAGCTAAATATGAGTCAGCTGTGTAACACTGTCACAAAAAAATCAAACATCCTCCTGGGATGTGTTAGCAGGAGTGTTGTAAGCAAGACACGAGAAGTCATTCTTCCGCTCTAGTCGGCGCTGATATGGCCTCAGCTGGAGTCTTGTGTCCAGTTCTGGGCACCACATTTCAGGAAAGTTGTGGACAAATTGGAGAGAGTCCAGAGGACACCAACACAAATGATTAAAGTGCTAGAAAACATATGATCTATGAGGGAAGATTGAAAAATTGGGTTTGTTTAGTCTGGAGAAGAGAAGACTGAGAGGGGACATGATAACAGTTTTCAAATACATAAAAGTTGTTACAAGGAGGAGGGAGAAAAATTGTTCTTGTTAAATTTTGAGGATAGGACACGAAGCATTGGGCTGAAATTGCAGCAAGGGAAGTTTAGGTTGGACTTCCTAGGAATAACTTCCTGTCTGGGTAGTTAAGCACTGGAACAAATTGCCTAGGGAGGTTGTGGAATCTCGTCACCGGAGATGTTTAAGAGCATGTTGGACAAACACCTGTCAGGGATGGTCTAGATAATACTTAGTCCTGTCTTGAGTGCAGGGGACTGGACTAGACGACCTCTCGAGGTCCCTTCCAGTCCTACCCTTCTATGATTCTTTAGCTGGAAGGAGCAGGCTGCTGCTCTCACTGAGACAGCCACAGGGACAGATGTGCACGGAGAGCCAGTGTTACACACAGCACCTAACACTAGCCTTTACCAGGTCAAAATGTCCCCTAGGCCCTAAGGTCCGTGAAGCTTGCTTCTCTCTCCATCACAGCAGAGCAAGGCAGTGCTGGTGGCCATTTCTTGAGCCTCTGCTAACGTCTGGTAGCCTGATAGGGTGGGAGTAGGCTGGGAGACGGTGTGGGGGAAGGGAGGCTGAGAGAGTCTCTTTAGAGGGGTTTGGGGTTTAAAAGAACAGCCCCAAAGGAGCTTTTATCAGGTCAAATAAGCAAACCCTGGAGCCTGGAAGTAGCAGAGAATCGCCCGGTAGAATTGCATTGCTCTCCCCCATGCAACAGCACTGTCCTACCTGGAGCAGCATTTCAGAGTCAATGGCAGGAGCTGGACTTCACCCAGGAGAGCAGGGAAAGGTAGGGGAGGACACTCTAGATAAAAAGCCATGGCTAAATCACAACCTCCTTTCCTGGCACACGCCGGCCTGCAACTCACCTGGCCAATAGCCCCACCCAGCTGCCATCTCACCCCATGGGCATTCAATTGGTTCCCATATTTATGGCCCCTGCACCTTTAGCAGCCCAGTCTGTGAGATGCCCATGCTCCCAGCTCCTGCTGACTCAGGGCTGGGACTGACTGGGGTCCTGGACTCAGACTCCGACGAGATAGCAAAGCCCAGACCACGGCTGGAAAGGCACAGAATATATACACATATATACACACATCAATATCCAGAGTCCCTTGAGTGCGGGGAACACTCGGTTCCAAAGGCCCCAATCCTCTGCACTGGCAGCAGCATCCATCTCCTTCCAACATCAGCTGCTGGAGATGCTATCGGACTCTGCGGCATCTAGGGGCCCTGCCAGGGGTCTCCCCTTCCCCTTCCTCCTGAAGAGCTTCCTCACAAAGAGCAGCCTCCCTCGGACTCTGGGGCCTGTGTGGCTGGGACCTGGCTCCTGCAGGGCTACCCGCTGCTTCTGGCTGATGGTGCTGATGGCTTCTGCCACAGCAATCTCGACAGCAGTGCTGGGATCACCATGCAGTGCCTGGAGGGCTGTGGGGAGGAAGAGAAACCCCTTTGGGATGAGATACCTGTGCATAAACACAGATCCCTGGGGCAAGGACCACACTGGCCAAGCCCTACAATGACCATGGGCTGCATCCTCAAGGTCAGAGCCCCCAGCATGCGGACCAGGCACTGACAGCACCAGGTGCATTCCCCGCAGTCCTGGGCTTGTTTGTGTGAGCAATGGGAGTGCCTGCCGAGGCTGGATCCAGCGTCCCGCTGGGAGGGGGTGTTTGGCCCCCACCATCCAGCCCGTGAGCTTCCAGCCACACTCACCTGCCAGCTGCCCTGATGTCAATGCACAGCCACCCCAGTGACCCCAAGGGCATTGCTCCCCATTTGCTCTGCTGCAAGCAAGAGCAAAACGTGGCCCTCGGCATCAGCAGTTCTCATGTTTGCCCCTTCTGCTCTGTGCCAGCTGGATGGGCCCTGGAGGGTGGCTCCTTGGGCAGGAGCTGGGGTGGGGGTGGGGTGGTCTGGGGAACTTACAGCACAGCAGCTTTCCCAGATCCAGCTGCTGGACATGCTGGGCCTCCATGTTCTCTGCCAGGATCCCTGGAGACACAAGAGAAGCATGTTGTCCCAGGGTGCTGCAAGGCAGGGTGGGTTCCTGACACCTTGAACCCAGGGCCCCAGGTTTTGAGCCAGGATCTCACAAGAATGGCTGTTCTCATGAGATTCTGGCCTTGTCTGGACCAGAACCACAACATGGCACCTCCTGGGCTGGAGCCAATCTGGGCCCAAGCCACAGGGGCCGATTCAGAGTGAGGGGTTCAAACTGGACCCTCCCACCGCATTCAAAAGAGGTCAGATTAATGGCTCTGTCTTGGGCCTATCTCCTGGCTTTCCCTGGAGTCACACCACTGCCCTCGTGGGCCTGGCTCCGGAGCTGCAACCTGGCCGCGAAGGCAGGGTCACTCCACCCTGTTCCCCGTTGCTGGGTGCTGATCACTGGGCACTGTCTCACCTGCCAGCTTGGCTGCTGCCAGTCTGATCCCCTCCCAGGGGCTGTGGAGGTGCAGGCAGGTCTCAATGACGAGACTGTCCAGCAGCACAGGGTCCTTCTGGGCCTAGGAGGGACCAGCGACAGAGACGGCATGAGTTCCTCCTGACCTAGAGACAGGTCAGCCCCCCTGCTCACCACAGCCTGATCCTGGAAATGAGGGGTGGGGAGGGGGATGGAGGAATCAGACCAAACCCTGCCTGGGGCTGGGGAGGCTAAATCCTAAACAACAGAGCTGTAGAGCCCTGAGCTCCCATGACACAGGTGCTTTGGACACACGGATGTGCTCACAGCCTGCCTCTCAGAGCTGCTCCTGGGGCCTTAGCA